>NC_041222.1:79171113-79182845 GCF_002837175.3 Physeter macrocephalus
GCTGCAATGGACATTTTGGTACATGACTCCTTTTGAATTATGGTTTTCTCAGGGTATATGCCCAGTAGTGGGATTGCGGGGTCGTATGGTAGTTCTATTTGTAGTTTTTTAAGGAACCTCCATACTGTTCTCCATAGTGGCTGTATCAATTTACATTCCCACCAGCAGTAGAGGTTCCTTTTTAACTGAATGGTATTCCACTGAATGTATCTCACATTTTCTTTATCCATTCATCCACTGATGGATATTTAGGTGCCCTTCCATCTTATCTTTTCTTCCTTTCCCTCCCATTTCCCTCCAAATATAATATGTAATTAAAATATCTAGACAATTATTGTATTAGATGAGGAGCAGTTTGTGCTTATTTCATATTTTAAGAGCAGCAAGTGCTGAACCTTTATTCGCTCCCCATCATCACCCCAAAATGTACCAAATGTGTCTGCCAAAAGTGGATTTTTAGTCTAATGAAGCCTCCTATTGACTTTTAATTTCTCTGGGTCATTGACTTTCCATAGAAAAAAGAAATTACCCAGGTCTGCTTAGGGTATGACCCTGTTCAGATGGTAGGTTGGATAGGCTTTGCATTGGGGTAATGTTTGGGTATGTTGGGTGACAGTAGTCTTGACATGTTAAAGAGTTAATTTTTCTCTCCTACAAAAGTGGGGAGGTAAGTGGCCGAGTGTGACATGGTGGCCCCTCGGTGCCATTGGAGACACAGACTCCTGGGTTTCTCTCCTGCCATCCTTAGGGGTCACTGTCATCTGTGAAGTTCCATGGTGGCCACCAAAGCTCCATCCACCATGCCCATGGTTCAGGCAAGAGGATGGGAAGTGTAAAGGGTCCCAGAGGTGCCACCCGAGGCTCTGTCCACTTATCAGCCAGACTATGTCACACGGTACCCTGGCCCCACCGCCAGAGCATGGGAGGCAAGGCACGTGGCTGCCATGAATAAAGTTTGATTCTGGTGGGAAGACAGAAGCGGGTGGACATAGGGCAGGCAGCCAGCAGCTCATCTGGTGGCTTCAGCATCCACCCTCTTGGGGTTCAGGCTACGGTACCAAGAATTGGGGGCACAGACCCCTTTCAAATGGCCTGCCCTTGATGCTAGAGGCATTTGTCTGCTTCTTTTGCTGCTAGAGCAGGCCAGCTTCCCTTTTTGAGTGCGAGCTCTAAATTCTTTCAAAAATAGAGGAAAAGGGTGTGTTGTATCCCTGTCTGGTTTCTTTGTGTGTCTGGTCACGGAGAAGTGTGGGATAAAGTAGCTGCCTGTGAGGTCTCCTCTGCATGGATCTGTTTTAAAATTCTTCTATTTAAATGGGTTTTAAAATGTGAAAGGGGAAAAAAAGGGTTGTCCCCTTAAAGAAGTCTCTTTCAGACGATGGTTCATCAGACTGCAGCTTAATAAAGACACTCATTCATAGTGATTAGGTCTTTGTTAGAAAGGATGGGGGAGAGTTACTGAGGCTGGTTTGCAGAGACTGCGATTGCCCAGATACCCTCGTGGTTTGAGCAGACAGGTAATGTACTCTTCCTCCGCGCTTCACAGGGGGCCTGTGAAGGAAGGGGGCTCAGGGAGTGTGGGGATTGTCATAAGTCCTGGCTCCTCGAAGTAGTGAAGTAGGAACAGGGCAGTCAGGGTGCCAGGCCCTACTTTGGAGGGCTCGGTGGGAGTGCTGGAGAGTTTGGGCAGGGTTTCCTTGCTGAGTCGCTGTGAACAGAAGTGGTAGGCTTTGGGCATCCAGGGGCTGGCCTTTGAGAAGATATAGCTGTGGGACCAGAGAAAAGAAACCTCTTGGGGAAGCAGGGGAATCTCAAGCCTCGGAACCCTCAAACCAGCTGTACAGAGGCAGAAAAGGCAAGTCAGATTCCAGGGGAAAGAGAAGACAGGCAGGAACTGGCTTCCATACAGTGTATGTACTAGTGTCAGGGGGACAGTCTATGAGCCAGCAATGAGTCCAGGAAAACAGCCGGGTTTTAGACCTGGGTTTGCTACTTACTCTAGGCAAGTGGCTCACTCTTTGCCACGCAGGGTCAGGATTGTGAATGAAATGGCCCCGATGGGTAACACAAATACCCTCTGACCCTGTGATCCAGACTTGGGGATGCTATTAAAGGGATCAAGGCCAAGATCCCATGCCAGAGAGGAAATTGATAGGCCCCAAGCTCTCTCCCTTAACCCAGTCACTTTTCTGCGTTTCCTGCAAAGAAAGGAAATAAAGCAGTTTCCTAAATTCAAGGCAGGCAAGAAGAGAGAAGTAGAAGCAATTAGGCGGAGGGAAGAGAGGAGCACTTCAGCTGCTCTGAAACCAGGAGTCATCTTGCTTACACGGGCTATCACTTTCTTCCTCCTAGCAATGAAGGATACTTATGTGTTCAGCGTAGTAACAGTAAGTTAGGACGGGCAAAGTCATGCCACTGTAACAAACAATGCCAATGCCCAGTATGAGTGAGCTGGGGGCTCTGTCTCACATGTCCTGACCACGGGACCAAAGCTCTACCATCTGAAAAATGACAGTCACATTGGTGAGGGAAGAGGATGTGGCATGTTGAAGACTGGCTCTTGAGGCTTTCATCCAAGGCAAGTACTTTGGCTCACATTTCATTGGCCAAAGGAAGTCACATGGCCAAGCCTAACTTGAAGAGCATGGGGGGTGCCCTCCTACCATATCCTGACTGGAAAGGTCCCTGAAATATGTGATGAATAGCACTGCCACAGTAGTTATTTTAATAAAGAGTTATATTTTTACAGAAAAGGGGTCAGGAACTGGGTCATTTGCTAATCCAAGTCCCTACATTATTTACACCTGAAGAAAGCTGAGATTCCCATATAACCTTACCATACCATTTAGCTTAATCTCAAGCACAATGTCCAGAAGGAAATAAATCTTGCCAAGTCTAACTCATAGAATGATAGCTTGTCAGCTGTCCAAATTAGGAGGACAGATTGAAACAGCAGTCTGCTGTTACTGCCGAGGAAAGACAATTTGCTGTGTATTAAGCTTAAAGGGTGATTTAAAGAGGATTCTGCCCAGATGTGATGACTGCTCTGCTTTTTCAGTGGAACCTAAAGCAAGTGCTGACCTCTTAAACTTTTTTACTTCCATCATGACACATGATGGGATTTGGAGTGAAGGTTGGAAAATAGAAGGAGAGCAACAGTCTACCTGGAGATTTGTTACTGGTGAATTTCAGGGCACATACTCTTTGTGAAACGTTCATGTTCTTATTCTGTCGTCTCAACATTTTTTGTAAGCAAAAGAGACTTTTTATTCTTTATTAACTGGGCCTTTGGGAATTCTCTGCTGATAAATTCCAATTCCTAAGTTTATAATTATGTGTATTTGTGACAATTTAATTAATCCACATGAATTTATTAAACACCCACTGTGTGGAAAGAACTACGGGAGTTGCAATTGGGGCTACAAAGGTAAATAAGATTTTAGGCTACTTGAATGCTTTTGAATTTAAGGGCCCCACAGAGAAGGTATAAACTCATGCCCTAATAATATCTCTTTCCATTCTGGGGTGGATCGTAATATTCATGGTCCTTAAGGAACCTCTCGGTGGCACACCCCTTGACAGTTCGGCATTGCTGTTCTTCCCTTCCCTTTGAATCAGGACTGGCCCTGTGACTTGTCCTGGCCAACAGAATCCTGCAGAAGGGATGTTGTGACTTCCAAGGCCAGGCCTCGCTCTCTTGGTACACGTTATCCTCACGTAAGGGCGCTCTGGGTAGCGTCCTGGAGGATGAGAGGCACGTGGAGGGAGGGGCCCAGCTGGCGGCCAGCAGGCGCCACCAGACACGTAAGCGAGGCCATCAGCTCCCGCCAGTCCCACTGGATTGCAAACATGTGGATGAGCCCGGATAGCACCATGAGGAGTGGACAGCCTGCCCAGTTGAGCCCAGCCCATACTGCAACCATCAGAACTGTAAGCAAGCCAGTGATTGTTATTTGAACTACTAAGTTTGGGGTGGCTTTTGTGCCCAGTGGTTGACCGTTGCCCAGTCCCTGCACTGACCCAGCCAGACCGACCTTCTTATCATTTGCCAATATGATGTGATTTTTGGCTCCTTCTTGGACGTGTTGTCCCTTCAGTCTAGAATGCCCTCCCCTCACTTCCTTTCTCGGAACTTTCTGTCCTATCTTCAAGATCCAGGTACCTCTCTGAGTTCCCCTGGAGCCCTCGATACACATGTCTTTTATTGATACTTTCTCTGTTGTCCTGTGGTTCTTTGTTTACAGGTTGGTATCTCCCATTAGATAGATGCTGACCTCCTAGGAGAAGAGGCTGTCCTCTCCTTCACTGACTCCTGGGCCTCTACTCAGATCCTGACACACAGTGGACGTGGCAGTCCATTGGGAGACAAAGTGTGGAGAATAACTCCTTTGTGAGGGTGAGCACTGCACTGGTAGTGGGAACATGGCTGCCGAGTCCTGACTATAACTGGATATCATACAGCAGTGCTTCTCAAACCTTAACCATGTGCACGTGATCGCCTGGGATCTTGTTAAAACGCAGGCTCTGATTCAGTAGGTCTGGAGAGGGGCCAAGAGTCTGCATTTTTTTTTTAACATCTTTATTGGAGTGTAACTGCTTTACAATGGTGTGTTAGTTTCTGCTTTATAACAAAGTGAATCAGCTATACACATACATATATCGCCATATCCCCTCCCTCTTGCGTCTCCCTCCCACCCTCCCTATCCCACCCCTTTAGGTGGTCAAAGAGCACCAAGCTGATCTCCCTGTGCTATGTGGCTGCTTCCCACTAGCTATCTATTTTACATTTGGTAGTGTATATATGTCCATGCCACTCTCTCACTTCGTCCCGGCTTACCCTTCCCCCTCCCCATGTCCTCAAGTCCATTCTCTGTGTCTTTATTCCTGTCCTGCCCCTAGGTTCTTCAGAACCTTTTTTTTTTTTTTTTAGTTTCCATATATGTGTGTTAGTATACGGTATAAGAGTCTGCATTTCTAACAAGCCCCCGCAGTCCACACTTTGAGTAGCAAGGCCATAAGATAACCCAGGTGCCCAAGAACAACAATCAGTAGTTACAGAGGTCCTCAGTGGTTCATGGAGAAAAAAAATAGGGATGCGTCTTTTTTATTGAAGTACAGTTGATGTACAATATTATATGTTACAGGTGTACAGTATAGTGACTCACAAATTTTAAAGGTTATACTCCATTTATAGTTATTATAGAATGTTGGCTGTATTTCCTGTGTTGTACAATATATCCTTGTAGCTTATTTTATACATAATAGTCTGTACCTCTTAATCCTCTGCCCCTCTGTTGCCCCTCCCCACTTCCCTCTCCCCACTGGTAACCACTAGTTTGTTCTCGATATCTGTATCTGTTTCTTTTTTGGTTATATCCACTAGTTTGTTATTGATATATTTCTTAGATTCCACATATAAGTGATATCATACAGTATTTGTCTTTCTCTGTCTGACTTATATCACTTAGCGTAAACCTTAAAGTCCATCCATGTTGTTGCAAATGGCAAAATTTCCTTCTTTTTTATGGCTGAGTAGTATTTCATTGTATATTGTACACCACATCTTTATTCATGCATTTGTTGATGGACACTTAATAGGGATGAGTCTTAATAACAGTGCTGATGGTCGTAGAATACAGAATATGGCAAATAAAGTGAGCTTGATCATTTTAAGGGTGCTCCAATTGAAAAGCAATGGTAGAAGGAGATAAATATTTATTGGGAAAGGAGTGTTCTAAATAAGCTCAGATTTTTAAAGGATCTACCAGAAATAAGGTGGGGAGAATGAACTATCTCAGTACTGTTGACTACAGAACTAGCCTAGATTCTGACAGATACTAAATACAGAAACAAAACAAAAAAATTTTGTAGGCTGGTGTTCTGAAGAAGAACAAAGATGGGATAGACACATTAATCGGCTTCTTAGAAGGATGAAAGGAAAGCAGTGAACACTGGGGAGCTGGTCATATCAGGCTAACCTTATTTTCTTATTTGAAAAGATGACTGGGCTGAGGGAACAGAGAAGTGTGGTCCTGGCACACAGCGGATTTCAGCAGGGCATTTGCCTCCTGCCTGGGACACATCCTGTGGTCAATATGGAAAGAGCATGTATGTTTGGAAGTGTACAGTGTGTATGTTTGGAAGTGTACAGTGTGTATGTTTGAAAAGATATTTGTACATTTTGATGACTAGTTGGAAAGCAAAACAGCAAGAGCGCTGATTGATAAAGTTTACCAATGCAAAGAGAGGTGCCCTAGAATTCATGCTCGAAATTCATCTGAAGATATAGTTGGACTACTTATGAAATATAGAGTCCCTTCCAAAACAAATTATTAGGAGATTAAAATATACTCTTTCTATTGACACAGCAAGTAAAGGCAAAGTCGAGGGGACTTGAGAAATGCTTGGCGTCCCCTCCCTGGTGGCTGGTGCCAAGTCAATCTGTAGCTGTTTATTGTCTTGAATATGTACTCAGATTAGCTGTGTAGCAGGCCATCTGCCATCTCCTCCAGACTCAGTTGATAGGCCCTGGGAAAGGGAAATCCTGCCAAAATGCAAATAACCTACTAAACTGATAATAAAGGGAAAGATAAGGTCTGTGGGGGGATGGGGTAGGAATAAGTGACTGTCTTCTCAGCTCCTCTTTGTCTTTCTTTTGCCTGTATTTCTTCCTGTTAGAGAAAGACCAGGTGTGGATCAGGAGAACCCGGTCTCAATTGGAGATGCTGGGTCAGACCCGAAGTAATGGGGCAACTAGGAGGCTCAGTTGTAAGACTACGTTTTGCAACCTCCCAAACTAGTCTCTTCATTTGAACTCAGCAGCTGGCTTGGTTTCCACTGGTCGGCTTGCCGCGGTGGAAGCCCTTGGTCAGATTTGCGCTCTTCCAGGTGAGGGTGGTGGTCTCTGCCCCCAGGGGGCTAGCACCTGGATTCCCCAGGTTGCCTGCCGTCTCATTAATTCATGAGCCCAGCCTCTTCTCCCCCCGACCCTGCCCCCAACTGCCCTCCATGGCGTTCCCACCCAAGCATGATTCAACTGTTCCCAGAAGCAGTCTTGAGCTGATTGGATAACTGTCATTTACATGCGCCTACTACTTTAGTTTCCAAACCCTTTCATATTCACATTCAGCTCCTTTTAATACTCATAGCCACCCCAGGAAGCTGTCACTACTCAACTGGAATAGTAATGTTAAAGAAACTAAGGCTCCATCCCAGGAGGAGGTTGTGACCATCTAAGACCTCATAGCTGAGCAGTAGGAGACCAAAAATGTGCATGCAGATCCTATCACCAGTTCTGTCACTTTAGGGTGAGTCGTTGAGTAAAGAAGAGTTTGCCAACTCAGATGTCAGCAGGGGCTCTGCTCCGAGCAGCAAATGTGTGAAGCTGACCAGGCACAAGGCAATAGGCAGCGGTGAGGCCTGTGTCCGGCTGGAGAGCACAGGGCCATCCCAAGGGGGCTGCCGTTTTTCACCGTGTGACGGTTGTATGTGCGGACTGGGCCAGCACTGCCAGCTCTTCCAAGTCTAGGCAATGCTGAGAATTAGTTTTAAAATATTGACAATGGATTCATTTCTTTTCACGCTTTGTGGCTCAAACAAAAATCACCCCCACAACCCTCCAGTTTGATCAGTGGATTAAAGTAACATTCCCTGGTGAATGAGGCTTCACTTCTTTTGAGGGTACTTGCATTTTAAAAGAGTTTGTTGAAGCAATTTAGTTTCTAATTAATGCAGTCCATGGAGGAGATGTTTTTTTCATCCGCGGCACTACCTTCCTGAGCCTGCTTTAAGTCCCTCAGCTTCAACAAATCTTGGCTAAAGAGAGTTTGAAAATGAGATGCAGTATGCATGGCATCACCCCACGGTTTAACCATATTCCCCCCGTTCAGGGGTCTAAACTCCACAAGGTGGCCGCCCACCAGGATACAGAAGGGGAGGCTATCTCTAAACTTACCTTGGGGTATGCACAGAAGTCATTAAAAAAACATTTTCCAAAAATCCTTGGAAAGGGGGAAGAGGACTGTCTGAGCTGTAGTTTATAGTTTGGAACTGTTGCAAAGCAGATCCATTTTTAAATTGCAGTTGTTAATCACCCACGCCCTGTGTTTGAAGGAGGATCTTGCCACAGGAAGGGACTTGGTGTAATCCTGGGCTGAGGTAATGAGCAGACTTCATACTGGGAAAGGAGTTTAGAGGAACATAGAGTCGGCTCCGAAAAGGAAGTGTCAACCTAGCACGAGTGATTTAAAAAATACGGGGGTTGGGGGGTTCTCCTGATATAGTGAACGCCTTAGGCCATCTTCATTTTGCATAAGCGGCACCAGTCTGCGTTAGTCTCAGTGGTTCTGGGGAATCTCCTGGGAGCTTTAGAAACCACTGCTACCCAGGCCTAGCCTCCAAGATTAGATTTAATTGGTCCAGGTCTGGTCTAGGCACCTGCATTCTCAACAGCTCCCTGTAACTCTGGTTGAGAACGATTACTCCAGGTTTGGGGGTTTCAGACTTCACAGCATCAAAGAGCCCGGGGGGCTTGTTAACATGGGCATTGCAACGCCTCTCCCGTCCAATGAATAAGAACCTCAGGGAGGCCCTGGACTCTTTATTTTTTAAAGACCCCAGATGATCCTTGGCTTAGGTTTTGAGCAGCCCTTTGTAAACCACCCCCTAACTTGTAGGCACCCAAATACACACACAAAGATGCCATTTGCAACCAATAAATAGAAACACTTTAGTGTCCCACTTTGGCAAGCACATGAGGTGAAAATAGATCTCCTGAAACAGATGTCAGTTAAGGCACAAAGGCTGTGACTGCCTAACTCTTAACTGCTGGGGAGTGGGGTCAGAGGGGGCAGTGAGGACTGGATCAGGCCGGGCTTCTGGTTAAACTCAGGCTTTCCCTATGAGAGGTCTTCCAGCCTGTTGATCTTGTGTCATTTGTAGAAATGTTGCCAAACAGCTGTAAATGCAGGGCTGAGAGCTATTTGTCCTCTTGCTTTGTTCTCTTTCAGATTACAGAAAACACTTCTGACCAATAATGTAAACAAAGTTTTACTTATTCTCTTTTGATTCAAGAAATCACCATAAAACACAACTTCAAAAACTCTGAATGTCATGATTTTATAGCTGGCAATATAGTATTTGTGTTTCTGGGTCTTAAATTGTTAGAAAAGATTATGAAACAAAAGCAGTTTGTTTTTCCCGCATCTGATTCTTACACCCCTCATTTTGAAGTTTGCACTGCACATTTAGTGTTGGTCTTTGCATAACTGAGTCACTTGCTAATATTATTTTTGTTGTTCTTTTGTGATAAGAGCAGAATTTCTGTGAGTTGTGGTCCAGGAGAGAGAAGGTACAAACACTGCAGATCAAATATCACCTGGGCCTGTGTGGACTCCTGACCTCGTTTCCCTCTTGTATCTACAGGAGACGCACTTCATTCTGACTGTTTAAGCCTCTCTGTCTACTAGAAACTTCCCTTCTGATTCCAACCTTGTCTAATTATTAACACTCTGAGATACTACTACTGAGTTGATCAGAAAAGGGGAGAAAACTTAAGTTTAGGACTAATTTTATTACATCTCAAAATGACTTTGATGGAAATCTGCCATATGTATCTTTTTATATATCGTCAAGTGCTTTGCTTTAACTCCAAGGGTATTACCCTCCAGTTGGGCCATGCTCTTTTGCATTCTTCTTATTATTTTGTTATGCAAATGAACAGCCAGTTGCACATAGCGTAAATAATACAGGTTTTGTGTGCAGAGCTAGAATTCGTGGGACACCTACAACCAAAGAACTTTCGTGCAGGGAGTGAAAACCCCACTGAGCATGTCCTCTTCTCAGGAATTTCTTAAAGGAAGGGAATCATCATTTACGGCAGCCACCCTAGGAGATTTTATCCCAAAGACTGAATTTTCTGTTCAGATGTCTGAAATACCTGATTCCCTAGATTTGGGGGACAGAAGAGGGAGAGAAATTATTCAGGAACACATAGGGTGCTGGCTATGCGTCTCAGCGATTTTTTTTTTTCATCCTAAGTGTCATTTGCTCAATTTGTTTTCCTTGCTTACATGTGGAACTGACCCCTAAACGTGCTGATAAGAGAAGAATAAGTAAGTAAACACTCCCAAGGTTCGAGGCTGATATAAAAGTCACTTGGTTTCAGTGAACTGGACTGGAACACGAGCCTTTTGTTTGCTGTTGAAAGTTTAGCACTTGAATTTCGGGTTGGGCTGTTCATTTCATTAAGGAAAATGTGGACACCTCATGCCAACTCCTGTTTTCCTTAGTCCCTGAGAATGGAAGGCATTGTGTATTTGGTCCACACACCAAAAAGTGAACAGTGACTTAATTGTGCCCTGGGAACAAAAGCTATTACCTGGGGACAAGATGGGAGACCCCAGGCTTCTGCTTACCCTGCTTCATTCTTTACAAAAGTCAGCCTTGCTGGGAACCCCAGAGCAAATGTTTGCATTGTGGCCACTGTTTGCGTTTGAAATTGTAATCCGTAGAGTGGTTTCTCCTGGTGTTTACAATTGAGAGGAATGTGGCAAAGTGGGGACCAGGCTTACTCGGAAGAGATCAGGCATCCGGGCCCCAAGTCCCCCGACAAAGACCAGATGTCAAGCAGAAGGAGGAGCCTGAAAAGGGAAAAGAGAGAGTTTGGTTCCCCCACTCAATCTGCTTCTTCCTCGCAAAAGCCCCAGTGACACACATTGAAGGTTGCATCAGTCATGTGGCTGCCCATCTGCTTGCCGGCAGTTCAGCTTTGGTTAAATCCGTTTAAAAAGCACTTACGCACTGTTCGGTTATCTTCAGGCAACGAGTATGTGCCAGCGTGAGAATTGGGGGGCATCAGCTTTTCGGGCAGATGGTGGCAGTCCCTTGATTCTTCTGTCACATGGATGTGATGGCACTGTACCTCCTTGAATGGTGATGTCGGGGTAGGAAGCCTCTTTTCTCCTGAGAGTGCCTAAGGAGTTGGCTTTGCTGTTGGTTGATGACCCCATTTGTTTTCGTTTTCTTTTGCCTTTGGAGTATCGGCCAAGACTGAGGGTGAATCTTTGAACATTTTGAATGTTTTTTGGTTCATTGGGGAGAATGTTGACTTGCCAGGGGTTGGGAATAAAGTGTATCAAGTAAAAAGAGTTGCTTCAGAATTTGAAATTCCTCTTCCCCCAGTGTTCTCTTGAGTTCTGGTAAATCGAGACCAATGAATATCACAGCTAATAATAGTGGTAGCAAAAACAAAACTAGAATTTTTTTGACCTTTTATACTATACCATAACATATATAAGCATTATCCCTTACAATCCTTACAATAAGTGGTTTTTATTTTTAAAAATGAAAACAAAATGAAAAGCAAGTATTGAGATTGGATCTCAGGACAATGGCTAAATGTGTTATGTTCTCCGTGAAGTCATGACATCATGGACCTAAGCCAGCATTTCCCAAACTTTGGTGTGTACATGAATCACCTGGGATCTTATTAAAATGCAGATTCCGATTCAGTAGGTGTGGGTGGAGACCGAGAGTTTGCATTTCTAATGAGTGTGATGCTGCAGATCCACAGAACACTCTGGGTGGCAAGTTTCTAAGTCAGAGATTGCCAAACCTGGCTGATCATTGGAATCGCCCGGAGCTTCTGGAACACATAGCTTCCCTTCTACCTTTGAGATGCTGATACTTAAAACACCAGCCTTACTTTTTTTTTTTTTTTTTTTTGGCGGTAC
>NC_041222.1:79183086-79205757 GCF_002837175.3 Physeter macrocephalus
GCGGCCGCGGCTCAGGGGCCCCGCCGCTCCGGGGCATGTGGGATCTTCCCGGACCGGGGCACGAACCCGTGTCCCCTGCATCGGTAGGTGGACTCTCAACCACTGCGCCACCAGGGAAGCCCCAGCCTTACTTTTATAAAGTGAGCAAACTGTGGCCCTGAGAGCGGCTGTGATCTATACAAGATCACACGCAAGAATCCAGCCTCCTGGGGTCTGGAACACACTTGTTCCTCACACTACCTGTGACTTAACGTTGACTGGTATCACGTGCTGAAATGTGCACCCAAGTTCACATCTTCTTTCCTTCTTGCCGAATCTGCACAGCTGGCAAACCACCCTGGTTGCTGGGAGGAATGGGCCTCACTTCCTGCCACATGATCTGAGCTGGTCTTCCTCCTTGGACTTCTCATTGTGTGCTACATATTTCTCCCAGGTGGCACCACAACTAAGGCTCTGTCTCTGCAAGATGGAAACGCTGCTCCCTGAAGAGCTGGTGACACTTGAGTTCTGTCCCTGCACACAGCCGTTTATTAATACAACATCAGGAGGTGATGTGAGGAGGACAGGGGGGCTGGTGCTGGGGCAGTGGGGATAAGTGGCTCTGAAGGAGGTGTGGTGTATTTGCAGAGGTGAACAGCACAGCTGGGGGCTTCTCCGGCATGACTGCATCATTGCTGTCCATCCCTGACCAGGAAGGCTCAGACTTCTGGAAGTGCTCCCAGCTCTAGCCAGCAACTTATGTATGTGTCCTGTGGCCTCAGGACCTTCTCTAGTCACTTCTGCACAGCTTCAATCTCCCTAAGTGTCCAGGAACTCAGCAAGCTTAGGAAATGGTCCTACAGGATTCACTTCATGCCCCTGATCTCTATGACTCTAACCGAAGCTGACCCTTGATCATTTGGAGTTTTGAAGATATTTTCATTACTGAATATTTGTTAGGATTAGTTTTGGCTGCTTGTGACAGAAAACCCAAAATAATAATGGCTTAAAGAAAATAGGACTTTATTTCTATCTTGTGTAGGAGTCCAGAGCTGCTGTGGCAGCTCTGTAGTATCAAGGACTTTGCCTTCTTTTATGTCACTCTGCCAATATGGCTGCACATGCTTCAGCCATCACATCTTCATTCCATCCAGCAAGAAGAAAGAAGGGCATGCCCTTTCTCATGAAGGACATTCCATGACTATTGTACCCAATACTTCTGCTCACATCCTGTTCGCCAGAATGTAGTTACATGGCCACAGCTAGGTAGTTACATGGCCACAAGAAAGGCTAGGAAATGTAGTCTTTATATCAAGTGGCCTGATTATCAGCTGAAAATTGATAATTCTAGGACTCAAGACAAAGGAAAGATCAAATATTAGGATAGACAACTGGCCATGCCTCACCAAGGTCTTAAGGTCATTTTCAAACCCAAGTAGTGTTTGAATTAGAACCAGATTTTCCGATTGTTGCTTCCAAGCCACTTTATATACCACAGGAGGTTTGAGGTTATGCTGGATCTCTTAGGCGTTCCTGCAAGAGGAGCCAGAGCTGGCCATTATACTTTTCTTCAATTAATTATGATTTAATAATTTAATTAATTAGGGCTGATGTGGAATGCAGATTTAAGGAGAGAGTTGCTGGCAGTAATCAAAGCTTTAAGACAGAAGGCAAGACTCGTAGATTGATAGCATTTCCCCTGATGCCGTCTTCAGCTTGCTGGAGCTGCTTGTTCATATGTTTGGAGCCGGGCAAAAAGATTAACTATAACCACGGGAAGAAGAGAAAAATGGACCAAGTCTTAGCACCAGAAGGGATGGTTGTTTTGAGTCAGCATTGGGTGCTTTCTGGAGCATGATAGAACCTGTGAATCTTAAGGAGTGTCTGGGTCCTGCGATCCTTATTTTGTAAAATGAAAGCCCTGATCTAGAAGTACCTGGGATGTCAGTCTTCATGGGGGTTTCAAAGAAGCAGTTTGAGGAGTGGCATCCATATTATTTGAACATTGATAGTTAAATAGATTTCCTCAGATAGTATACGACTGAGTGGGCCATTCTGTGTTTTTTTCTAGAATGTTCTGCCTTGTTCTTAGAAAATACCTAGGATAACTTCTGTATAGCCCATAAATGGATGTTAACACCTCACTTCCCCCCACCCCTTTTTTGGCCTAACAGCAAACACAAAGTTTTCTCTTTAGAAGAGAATGGCCAAGAGAGGTGGGAAAATAAGAATAAATTTATTCAACCTAATCATTCCAAACAGTTGGAACAAAGCAATCCTCACACAGGTAATAAGGAGCTCCCCTGACAAGTGGAATCTAGAGCAGAACAGAAGGTGTGGATAGACCCGGCCATGCCTTGCAGGGGGAGGCTGTGAATATAGTTACATCCTGAAACCAAAGCAGACAAATCACACGTCTTTTACAGATGCTTCCCATGGCTTGATGGTTTGCTTTTACTGACTACTCAGGACGTCTGCTTTAGTGTAATCCTCTTTAATATCAGGGTCCAGTGTATTCCAAACTTCATTGGATTTTGATGGGCTCATTCTTCACAGACATACACATTGAAAATACGTTTGAATTTGTGCTAAAGGCAGGCTGAGCAGATGTTTTCTTATACTGAATGCATTGCTGCTTTCCTGTACTAATAACTGTAAGAATTTTTAAAAAGCATAATGAACTCATACATTTGCTCCTGCATTTTCCCCATGTTATATAGGTCATGTCTTTTCAGGCAGCATGATGCTTGCTTAGAGGGAAGGTTTTACCTAGTAAAATGTGTGTCTGTTCTCCGAGGGAGAGAAGCCAGGACTTGGGCATCTGACAAGCCTTGGTTGCATCTCGGCCTCACCCTTCACTAGCTGCCCATCCGTGGCAAATGACCCTGTTTACCTGGATCTCAGTTTTCATTTTCCTATGATAGAGATGGCCGTGTCTCCTCACAGGAGGATGGAATGAGCTCTAGAGGATGTGAAGGGTCCAGCCCAGTGCCCAGTTCCCTGCAGCTGCTCAGTGAATGGGCATTTTCTTTCTTTGTCTTGATTTTCTGGACGTTTGCCTTCTTTGGAAAAAAACCCTGCCGGTCAGTGTTTAGGGGAAGAAATAATAATCTGGTTTGTCACTAAAATTTATCTGAGAATCTGCTATGGGACTCAAGGTCCCTGGGGCAAATCCAAGAAGCTCTTGCTCTACATCAGTAGCTCTTGAAGTGTGGTCCTCAGCCCCACAGTATCATCGCCTAGGAAATCATCAGAAATGCAGATTCTCAGGTCCCACCGCAGACTTGTCAGTTGGGAACTCTGGGAGTAGAGCCCAGCAATCTGCGTTTTAACCAGACTTCTGGGTGATTTGAATGTATACTAACATTTGAGAACCACTCCTCTCTACATCTGGGTTCTCGGACCTTGCTGGACCTGAGAATTCTGAGGTGCATTTTTATTTATTTATTTAT
Organism: Physeter macrocephalus; assembly: GCF_002837175.3. Lineage (NCBI taxonomy): Eukaryota > Metazoa > Chordata > Mammalia > Artiodactyla > Physeteridae > Physeter > Physeter macrocephalus. The sequence goes on from NC_041222.1 coordinate 79,186,518, forward strand.
TTTTTTTTTAGATAAATTTATTTATTTATTTATTTCTGGTTGCGTTGGGTCTTCATTGCTGCACACAGGCTTTCTCTAGTTGTGGCGAGCGGGGGCTACTCTTCGTTGCAGTGCACGGGCTTCTCATCGCAGTGGCTTCTCTTGTTGCAGAGCATGGGCTCTAGGCACGCGGGCTTCAGTAGTTGTGGCGTGTGGGCTTCAGTAGTTGTGGCTCGCGGGCTCTAGAGCGCAGGCTCAGTAGTTGTGGCGCACGGGTTTAGTTGCTCCGTGGCATGTGGGATCTTCCCGGACCAGGGCTCGAACCCGTGTCCCCTGCATTGGCAGGCAGATTCTTAACCACTGCGCCACCAGGGAAGCACCACCCCCCACCCCCGGCCCCACGGTGCATTTTTAAATACCTGCGCCAGGGCCCTGATCCCAGAGATTGTGATGCTGGGAGTCTGGGGTGGAACCCAGACATGGGGATTTTTTAAAGGCTCCCAGGTGATTCCATTGTGTGCCAGGATTAAAAAATTTCTGCTCTAAAGAGTTTCTGTCTCATCTTCTCTCGTTCTCTTTCCCTCTTCCCCTCCCCACCTCCTCCTCTTCTCTCCTCCTTCATCTACTCTTTGGGGTGGGATGCTGGAATTAGGGAGAGAATTGTAACATGAGCTCAGAGGGGCTCACGGAGTGGGTGAGATGCTACCCACAGACCACAGAAAATTTCCATTGCCTTTGCCTCATTCCTACAGCCCTCTGCTATTTTTTGATGGAAGTCTTCTGGTTTTAAATGTACCACATGCTCGTGTAGAAAGTTTGAAAAAACCTGGGAAACTTTGAAGGAGAAAATGGAAATACCCCATAATCCTATTCCTCCAAGGATCCCATTAAATGTTAACATTTTGCTATATTAGCCTCCAGTCTTGCACTTATATGTCATGTTTAATATGAAATTAGGATCGCATGTATAGTTGCATATCTTGCTTTTTTACCTAACATTATATTATGATAATTTTGTATGATATTCTTTGAATTCCGTTTCAAAGCCAGCATCAAATTGCACTTTGTGGATTTGTTGTAATTGGCTCAGCAATTTCACTCTGGTTAATTCCAGTCTTTTTTTTCCAGGATAAGTTCAAATATCCTTGTAAATAAGTCCTTGTTTTTCTGATTATTTCCTTAGGATAGATTCCTAGAAGTAGCCTCACTGAGCCAAAAGTTAAACTTTAAAAGTTCTTGTTACCTAGTGCTAAATTCGTTTCCCAAAATGGCTGTGCCATTTTCACTCCTACTCCCTGAAAGTGTTCTGTTTGCTTGTACTTTTGCTAACATTGGTTATCTTAACAAACAAAACAAACAAAACTTGTCATTTTGCTGAGGCAGGTGGTCGTGTTCTTGCTCTCTAGCAGCTCTCTGTGGACATGGTCACAGATTTCTAAACATGTGTCTTATCTTCCTTTCATTCATCTTTTGGATCATGTTTATCTTTTAATGTCTGACAGCACTAGTTTGGGAATTTTCATCTTATCTTGGGATTTGAGACCATCTGGAATTTCCAACTCTGCTCTCTTATAGCTCCACCCTCACTGTATCTGGGTTCATCTTCACTGTCTTTGTACCTTTGAACCCATTCATGCCATGCACACCAGCTTACCAGGAAGACACTTAGGACAGTACCCTCAAAAGACCCTTAATAAGCGCTCTGAGATATGACAGCAAAGGGCATACATCAGATTACAGTCAAAGTTAAATTATTGTAGATCATCAGCCAAAGTGTAAGTCATCTAATGCAGAAGGACACTGCATCTGCAGCCAACACACACACACACACACACACACACACACACACACACACACACACACACAAGTGCATTTCTATAGTGCATCATGTAGGGAAGTCTTTTAAGGACCCTAAACTGAAAGAATCAGAGAATTCATTTTCTTGGCCTTCCTTGACAAATGATATTTGCTTGAAGCACCAAATAACTTATAATTGTAGACTTTCCTTTTAAACTGAATGTGTCTTGCTTCAGTGAAGGAAGAGGTCGAGAACATTTCCACTATCCACACTTAACATCGTGCAGCCATCCCATCGTGTAACAATGGCTAAGGCCATGTAGGTAAAACCAAGATAACTTGCCTTTAGGTTTGGGACCTCCTAGGAAAGTCTCTGTGCTGGAAGGGTGCTGGTGAAGTCGTAAATCATCATTGCTCTAATTCATGAAGCTTCCGGCACATTCACATCCTAGGTGCTCTACTTTTGGAAATGTAGACAACTACCTGCCAGCTTGAATTCAAGCTTAGAGCATCTGCGGTCTGAGAAGAATAACAGTTAGAGGCCCAGCTGTTGGTGAATTTCAAGAACTTGGCATTATTTGAGAGGTGGGGAAGTTCAGGAGAGACAAGGGTAGGAAGGATTGAACTCTTCTATTCCAGGGTCAAGGCCACAGGTTTACACATTCTCTTCTATTTGTTTGCAAAGGGATTCCTCTTTTTCAGTTTAGGGAAATCAGATAACTGATGCTGCAGAAAGAGACTGATGGCTTTACTATTATCCCAAAGGCTCCTGGATGTCTTCTGTCCTATCCATCCACCCATCCATACATCTACCTACCCACCCATTCAGCCAGCCAGCCAGCCATCCACCCATCTACCCACCCATCCATCCATCTACCCACCTACCCATCCATCCATCCACCTATGTACCCATTCAGCCAGCCAGCTACCCACCCAGCCAGCCAGCCAGTCAGCCAGCCAGTCAGCCAGCCACCCATCTATCCATCCACCCAGCACTCATCCACCCACTCATCCACCCATACATCCATCCACCCATCTCTCTTTTCAATACAAATTTATCGAACACCTGCTACTAGAAAGCAGCCACTGTGGTCCATGGTTTTCTGAAGCACTGCAATACTGTACAACACGAGTGTGCGCTATGTATCCAGAGGCCTAGGAGTGGCCTGGTGTGGACTCACTGGCATATGCAGATTTTTTTTTTTACTTAAACTGGACATTATGACAAACAAATAGAAAATTAGCCAATAATAAGGCCTAATCTATTCAAAGACAGTAGTTACAGCATGTAAATAGTGATTGAAGGGGCAGGCGGGAACAGCTTTAGCTGTGGGTAAGAGAACCTCCAGGTTATAGATAGAACTGCTCAGTCTGCTCCTTCTTCCGGACAATTCCTTTTAGTTCCTAATTTAAAAAATAAATAAGTAAGAAGGTCTATGGTTATGTTTAGCTCATTTTACAGGTGTGGTAGGCTTGGATAATGGCCCGCAATGATGTCCTCCTCCTAATCCCTGGAACCTGGTAAAGGGGACTTTGCAGAGATGGCAGTAGGAAACTAACATGGGGAGTGGGGTGTTCCAATGCAGAAGCAATCTCAAATATTTTGTCCTCATAAGTATACTTTACTTTTTTATACAACATATCCTGGTTTTGGGTTTGAAAGGTACAATCTCCATAGCAGATTACACAGGAATGAATTCTATCCTCTATCCCTTTATCTTTGGAGGAATTTTTCGCTCCGAAGTTTAGTTTATTGGATATTATTAGCACTTACTGTATACAAGGCTAACATAAGAGTAAGTACACAGGTTGATACCTGCTCTTGCTTTGCATGACTTTACCACCTGCTCTAAGACTCCCTTCATCTCGGCCCTCCGTGGTGTCCCAGTAGTGATCTGATTGCCCCGTAAAGGTAGCACATGTATGGCTCTCCCAGGTAGGACTGCGAAGTTAAACTTCTGAAGAGGATTTTGGAAGTTTTAGGGAGAAGCGGTACTCAGAGTATGGTTCCAACAGTGCGTGAGGACAGGTAATATGAACACATCATCATTATTTCAGTGTGTGGCCTTTATACAACTTGCTGTTGACTCTACTGTAAAATGGAGATGACACAGACCTCTGTGGGATGCTATCCCCACTCCCCCTACTACAAAGTCAACGGAGACCTAGAACTACCATATGACCCAGCAATCCCACTACTGGGCATATACCCTGAGAAAACCATAATTCAGAAAGATACATGCACCCCAATGTTCATTGCAGTGCTATTTACAATAGCCAGGACATGGAAACAACCTAAATGTCCATCAACAGAGGAATTGATCAAGAAGATGTGGTACATATATACAATGGAATATTACTCAGCCATAAAAAGGAATGGAAATTGGGTCATTTGTAGAGACGTGGATGGACCTAGAGACTGTCATACAGAGTGAAGTAAGTCAGAAAGAGAAAAACAAATATTGTATATTAATGCATATGTATGGAATCTGAAAAAATTGGTATAGACAAAGAAGAAATAGAGACATAGATGTAGAGAACAAATGTATGGATACCAAGAGGGAAAGGGAGGGGTGGGATGAATTGGGAGATTGGGACTGACATATAAACACTATTGATACTATAAATAAAATAGATAACTAATGAGAACCTGCTGTATAGCACAGGGAACTCTACTCAGTGATCTGTGGTGACCTAAATGGGAAGGAAATCCAAAACAGAGGGGATATATCTTTACATATAGCTGACTCACTTTGCTGTACAGTAGAAACTAACACAACATTGTAAAGCAACTATACTCCAATAAAAATTTTTTTTTTTAAATAAGCAAAGTCAGCAGAGAGGGACTGCGTGCCCCAGTCAGAGGTGACCTCTCTGAGTGGTCTCTCTACCCACTCAGTCTCCTTGACCACTTTTAGACTCATCATCTAAAACCACAATGCAGGCTGTTTCTCCCAGCTGTTCAGACCAGACTCCAAAAACGTAGCTTCCTTGCACACCGACTGTAATCCTTAAATTGCATAGTTTTTGTGCCTTTGTTTTCATTTTTCCTTCTGAGGGGAGGAGTGGGGAATGGCAGTGAGCGGTGGGAGTTACCTTCATCCATCATTAAGGCTCTTCTGTCTGTAGGCAGATAGACTCCGCTTTGCCAGAGCACAAATCGTGATGATGGAAACAAGCTGTGACTTTTTTAAAAACTTAGCTTATTTTACTTAAACAATATACTGCAATCAAAATGGATTGTAAATTGTGTAGTTATCCTTATCAATAATAAATAAAGCTGATTCCAGGTCCTGTGCTTTCAGAGGTGTTTAAGCCCATTTACGTTTTGAGATCCACATGTTATTTATGGCTAAGTTGGGGTGGAAATTAGAAGTTGATTCTTCTCCCTAACTACCCCAATTCCCTCTTGGCCATGTGGACGGTAAGCTGTTGTGGGTCAAAAGCAATGTGCTCACATGACCAGACTACAAAAGAGAGCCAGCCTTAAAAGCTGCCTGACTGAACCAGTTTGGAAACTTGGAGAAACTTCCCGCAGGGGTAGAGGGTCGTGGCCAGGGAACAAACCAGCAATTCATCTTATGCCCTTCACCTGGAGTAGATCATGTGCCCGGAGATCATATGTATTTTTCAACATTTCTTCCATCCATTTTCTTTAATTTGAAACTCTGGGCTTAATGTAATAAGAAAATGTAACTGAAATTTTGAACAGGGCCTCACATATAGAGTTCAGTATTCTACAAAAAAATAACTAAACTTTTCAAAAGAAAACTAATTTAGAAGGCCTTCAAAGCTATACACTTAAAACAATCAACTTTATGTTTTCAATGAAGATAGATTTTGTGTTCTGCTGGAATGTGGCCCCTTACCAGGTACGTCCTTCTCCTCTGATTCCCTTATTAATGAGCTGGAATACCTAGCGAGATCTGAATGAAGTGTACATAAAGTAAAACTGAAAGAATTGCTACAATCTTGGCAGCTTTTCTGATTGTACCAAGTAATTTAAAGTAAAATGAAGTTGGAGGTATATATTAGTCAGCTCAGGCAGCCATAACAAAATTCCATAGACTGGATGGCTTAAACAACAGAAATGTATTTTCTCATAGTTCTGGAGGCTGGAGGTCCAAGAATAGGGTACAGCATGGTTGGATTCTGGTGAGAACTTTCTTCCTGGCTTGCAGATGGCTACCTTCTCACTGTGTCTCTTCTTACAAGGGCACTAATCCCATCATGAGGGCCCCACCCTCATGACCTCATCTAAACCTACTTCTCTCCCAAAGTTTCCAAATTCCACCTCCAAATACTAACATACTGGAAGTTAGGGCTTCAACATATGAATTGGGGGGGACACAAACATTCAGCCCTTAATGAGGTGAAATGAGTTAAAAGGCTGGACGTGTCATGAAAAAAACAGTAGAGAAACAACAGTCATTAGAGTCTCTGGGACTGTAGCCTTCTGGAGTCCAGTAACGGTTGACATTCAGTGACAGTCTTCACTGCTCTTCAGTGTAACCGAAGAATGAGTCCTTAAAAATGTGGTCAGGAGTGGCTGGCAAGTATATTGAGACTGACATTCTACTTCAGTTGCTTCTCCCTAAACGGGGAGAAAGAGTCTTAGAGATGTAATTCTCAGCCAGGAGAGGGAAGAAGAACATTTCATTGTTACAGATTCCCCCCTTTTGTGATATTTTAGGAGAAAAAACTCCCACCAAACTGTGCCTGACACACAGACAGTGCTCAAGAAGTGTTCACTGAGTGAGTGAATGAGTGAATGTATGCATGCAAGTAACAATCACCTGGAATTCAGGCAGAGACCCCAGTTTTTCTCAGCATATTTAAACTTGCCATCTGGCAGGAGCGCTAAGCACACTGTACATAAATGCCTACGGCAGATTTAGTGAGTCCTGCGTGATAGGCTTGTTAATTCTTATGACTTTCCCAAGCAAGGGGAAATAATGGATGTCAATACTATGATCTCTCACAAGTGAGGAAGAAATGAATCAGCCCTGTGTTTGAGAAATATGGTGCATAGAGAGGGCAGATGTCAGTAAACATGAAAATCCGGGCTTGCAGGCTTCCCTTTCACCCCTCCCCTGCCATCCTGTCAGCAGCATTAACCTCCCTGTGGATGATGTAACCATTACCCTGCCTCTTACTTCCTTGACCCCCTCGTTTCCAGCAACATTTTCCTCTGCTTCATGGTGTCACCAGAGACTCTACCAATATCTTCATTTCCAAGCAGCCCTTCTCACAGCACCTCCCCCACTGGGCTGCTCACCCCTTACACCATAGATACTCTTTGGCCTCCTTGGAAACTTGCAGTCATCCACCACTTTTCCATATCCATCACTGCTCTTCTCTACTTTAGTCCTTGGGTAGGAGAAGGGTGTAACTGAAATAAAAAAGATCATATCCAAATTCAATTTACCAAATAGGGTCAAACTATTAAAGTTAGCTGAATCATAATCTCTCTGTTTCTCACTGGGGTGGATGTATTTTTGTAGCCTCATGTAGTATGCTGCTTAGAAATCTTGACGTTTGCCTTTTTGGAGCCATAAGATTGTCTACACCAAACAGTGGTTCATGGTAGCAGGAATTTGCTAGAGAAGGCTGTACAGAGTCTTAGTAAATGCCATCAAATGCATAAAAGTTGGTTAAAGCACACAGGTTGTCCAGTTGACCCCTGTACTCTAAACAGCAGTGTACGCTTACAAAGAAAACTATCTTAGGGCACGTAAATGAAGAATTGAAAACGTATTCACATAATTTTAAGAAGAATATACAGAATACCTAGTCTGGGTTTTCAAGAGAATGTTGGTCTCTATTATTCTTCTAATAAGGTCAGCGGTAATATCTTTATCTTCCAATGGTTAATGTGTTAAATTAGCAATGGTTCACCTCCCAGGGACTTCACAAGTATCCTTTCCACGTCCCTTCTGTAAATAAAATAATCACGCTATGTCCCAGTTTTATATTATGGCTATAAAATTAGCCTGAAGCAGTGCTGTGTGACACAATAGCCACGAGCCACTTGTAGCCATAGAGCCCTTGGAGTGTGGAAGTCCCAACTGAGGTGCGCTGTGGGTGTCAAGCACACACTGGAGCTCAAGCACCCAAGAAAGGGTAAAATAAGTCATAATAATTTTTAATTCTTGATCACATGTTGAAATTATAACGTTTTGATATGTTGAGATAAATAAAATATATTATTAAAGTTAATTTTACCTGTTTCTTTTTACTTAATGTAGCTACTCAAATATTTTAAATTGCACATGGGATTTGCATTTGTGGCTTGTACTATATTTCTGTTGGACAGCTCTGTCTTAAATAAGTCATGTTTTAATTTATAAATGTTTATTGCTTAAAACTTAATTTTATATTTATGTCCTAATTAGGAAGATTACATATTTATTTAAAACTATGTAAATATATAAATCTTATATAAATATGTAAGATTACATATTTGTAATTCACTTACTATAGGAAAAAACTATTAGATACATTTCTGGACAAATTAATTGACACTGGGACTTAAATGGATTAATGTAAATTGAATTGACCTTAATATAGTTAAATTGCAAGCTTTTAAAGCTTTTCTTATGTGAAATTTTATTCTAAGTATGTTTGCTTAAGAGAGGTTAGAATTCTGGAGCTAGTGCAAAGTTCAGTTCCATTTGCTTTGCCCTGAACCACAGATATTAACTCTTCTGAACCAGTTTTATAGTGACATGACACCCAGAATTTTTAAAGTTAATTCAGTGTCCTAAAAGTCATTTTCTTCAGTTTGTTTACATATGTCTTTATCAGATCCCGTGGACCTAACAATGAAAAACATCTAACATTTTCTTTAATTGGGTTAGTGAATCAAAAATTAACAAGAGAAGCTTGGAATGCCAAGGCCCAAGGCTAAACAAATTAATTCATCCACCCATTCAGCAAACATTTGCTGAGAGGAAGAGAGAGATGAGGTGTCCTAGCAGGGTTGGAACTCCTCTCCTCCCTCACCATGTAAGGTTCAGACAGACCCAAAGACAGATTCAAAAGCACACGGTATGTTCTAGTAGCTACAGGTTGCCGAGTTCATCGCTGTCGGGTTTATAGGGACAGAGTTACAGCTAGCTCCCAGGCATGAAGCTTTCCTCCGTGTTCCCTGTCTTCATGGCAGGTAGATGATAATATTTCACATTTATGTGATTAATAATGGAAGAAAAAACAAGGCCAGATCTTTCTCTACTCCCTTTCTGTATTTAATTTTTTAATGCTTTGTTTACCTACACAGAGCGTGTCTGTGCGTTAGAAAATGTTAATCTTATTTTTCTTGTGCATGATTAATGTTGGTCTTGAATGATCAAAGTCACAATTGTTAGCTTGAGAAATTTGAGGCTTCTTTAAACATAGGTAAACTCGAGTTAGAAACAGCCTCAAACAGCCTCAGTTAGAGTCTTTCCTCCATGGCTGTCCAAGAGATGGACCTATAATTGTCCCAGGGTGAGGTTGCCCCACAGAATTTGACCATCCAGTCACTCCTGAGGCCATGAGGCCAGAAAGATGTCAGAATAATTTTAGTCAAGGACCCAAGGTGTGAAAATTGGCCACTTTTGTTCTCATGCTTTCTGTCTCTTCACCCTGAATATTTCAGTATTTCCTAAGTCCAAGTGATTAGCACCTTCCGCACATGCCAAGGTGTTCTGAAGCCATCAGCCTTCATGGGACATCCACTCAGCAGCCCACGCTCAAGACAGCGTCTCCAGAACAGGGTGAAAAAGAAATTGCATAAATTTTTCGTTCTCTTATTTCTCGAGTAAGACAATGTAAGAGCCTTGACACGTGTCTAAGAGATGCAGATGGTTTTAAGCAACCATATACAATAATAGCACAGGTTTTTCCCACTACCCGAAAGTAGAGCATTCCTATGAAGGCTCTCCTAAGCTGAAATAGCATAAAGTGAAGAGTATCCCCCGCTTTCCAAAAGTTCATTTTATACCACTTTGCTTTTATGAAAAATCTACATTAGTACCTGTTTTTGCTAACTGCAAGAAATCCAGAGTAACAGAAATGTGAGTTTTTTTTCATAAAAGTAAAAATCCTCTTTTCTCCTTAATGCTCTCATCATGCAGCTTGTAAGTGGCAAGGCCAGGATTCGAAACCAGGCCCTCTCTTTCCAAAGTTCGAGAGACAAGATGTCGTGCAGATTTATCTGTCTAGATATTTATTTTAAGTTTTCATTTTGGAAGACTTGAATGGGCTGTTTCTAAATCCTGCTTAAAAGAATTCTTTCCTTCCTTTGTCATCCCCTATTAGAGACTGACCTGAACTTATTAGGGATCTTTGGACATAGACACAGGGGTTTTATTCCCAGCTGTGATATCACTTAAATATTTCCAATTATTAACATTGTATTTGTGTGACAGTATGGAGTGTATAAAACACGATCACGTCTTTTTACTTCTTCTTAGTCTTACAACAGTCCTATAAGCTAAGCATCTTTAATCTCAGTTGTGTGTGTGTGTGTTTTATTTTTTAATTTCCCAAATGACCATGCTAAGGCTCAGGAAAGGTACTAAAGTATCAGCGTTCCCACTGTTGCTAGATGGGAGAGTGGCGTCAGCTGCCTCCTGGCTGATCTCTCTTCCCTCCCCACAATGCATTTCCAATCAGGTTGTTAATACTCTCTGTCATTTTGGAGAGTTCATCTCAAGGTGCAGATGCATAAAATGTATTTCCAAATAGAGTCTAGAGAAGTTGATGGAAATATGGATTTGATTTTGAGTTTCAACCTGGGAAGATCATTAATATAACAGAGATTCAGAAAATGCATGAAGAAAAAATAGTGTCATAGGATTTCAGGTATACTCAATAATATGTTTTCTTTTAGTTAAGTGAGGAGTATAGCAAGCCAGAGTCTTGATTTCTGCAACCTCCAGAAACAGAGCATCTTAAGGTTGGAGGAATTTAAGAGACCATCGTCCAACCTCCCACTCATTCCTGGCTGATGGCCTGATTCCTCTTGACAACTTTTCAGATAGTGACAGTTCTCATGCCCAGAAACAAAACCTCCGTATTGTCCTTGTCCTCCCCCAACTGCCACCTACACTGCCAGCGTCTTTCCTACCAAGTGCAAGTGCCCAGCATGAGGCCCAGGCTCGTGCTGAGAACAGGAGCAGTGCACCCCTTCAGCACACTGGGACCAAGTGCACGGTATGGACAGTGAGGTTACACTGTGCTTGTGTCATGTGTGGTCAGATAGAACCATCATCTGTTTTCTATAAGAACTGCTGTCCCGTGAGGTTAATTTCCTTGAACTTAACTTTAGGGATATCTATTTCTCTTATGAATTTTATTATTCAGCCTGTTGGGATAATTTAGGCTCTAGGTTCTGTCAGTAAATACAGCCATTACTTTTAGACTAGTTATTTTAAAATGTGGTAAGTATGCTTTCATCTGATACGCTGAAAAATGTCTAGAACAGTGCTAAACTCGAATCTTATGGCCTGCCAAAATCCGCCACATGGTGATTCACCATTTCAGCTACAAAAATGTCATGAAAAATTATGTCACAGGCCCTACTGAAATCAAAACATTTTCTTGTCTGTAGCATTTCCCATTTCTGCTTGTCTTATAACCCAGTTGGGACAATGGGAAAGTTCTTGCTGGTTATGCTATGATCACTTGCTGTTTTTAATCCATCTGAACGATAACTGATCCTCAGTTTTTGCTGGGTACTAATAACAAGCTAATTGATCTTAGATAGGGATCCAGTGGGTCCTCTTTTGAACATCAGTTCAGCATCACTCCTTAACATTTGTCCAAGATTACCAGCGATTGAGATTGCTTCTGCCACACTGAGGTTTAACTTTCCCAGACCTGTAGATTGGAATTTCTTTTATTTGTCAAGCCAGACAATCTTTTACCATGTCTTTTCTAAACTCAAGCTGCGGTTCCACGTTACCAGTGTTTTCCCAGTCTTCCCTAAGGGAAGACCATTGGCCTCATACATGAAAAAAATGAAAGCTTAAGAGAATTAATTTTGTTTCCTACATGTCTATTACGCCGTCGACTCTCACCAGCCGTTTTTAACCCTTTTCTATCCATCGTCTGTTAAGTTTTTGAGGGTTTTTTTCTTCCAAATCTTAGTTCATTTAGGGTTCCTGTTGTGTACATATGAGAGCATGAGCCTAACCTCCTCATTTTCCCTTCTTCAGAAATCTGACCTCATGGAGTTTGCAAATTGCATTGGCCTTTCAAGGGCCAGTTACAAATTGCTTAATGGCTAGGAGCAATTCTTATTTTAAAAATCTTTAGGTTGTGCTTCAATTAGGGGATTTACCCAGTTACCTAAAGTTATAGCCTAAGGCAACTGCTTGGGAAAAGCACTTGGCCCTAAGGAGACCTTAGCCCCAAGGAGACTGGGGGAATTCAGAGAAGTGGCAATAGCCCTATGAGAACCGTCATACACCTTTGCTTTTTAAATGAATGTACAACATCAAATGCACTGACTGCCCCTTTGACAGCTTCTAAGGCAGGTGGGCAGCTCCCGGGGGGCCATTTGGGACCTAGCACAAGGCTGGAGCCCAGTAAATTTTGGAGAAAAGTAAATGCACATGGACTGCCTAGGGCCAGGAAGTTCCTAAAGCTAATGATGAGACATCTTGTGTGATATTTTAAAATACTGGAACAACTGTTTTTCCATGTCCAGAAGGTCAGTGGAAACAATGTAAACAGTTAAGTAGTCAGCATATAAATTTAGGGTGACCTGTAAGGTGATTGAGTCAACATGTATTATTTCCAAAATTGTACTGAATGCACCATGTTGGTCTCTTGGTACTCAGTAGTGGCGTCAATTTTCAGGAAGGATCCTATATACAAATGTGATAGAAACAATATTTTAAAAGTTAATATATTGGTAGATCACTATGAAGGGGATTAAAATTCAGACTCTATAATAGACGATTCTTCTAGTGTTACTTCTTTGTGATTCTAAATGTCATAACCAGTGGTGTATCTCTCATGGATGCCTAATAGGTCACAGAGTAGCTAGAAAAATGGGTTCTACTTTTGTGCCATTCACTTGCCTGTTAAGTGGAAGGTTAGTTCCAAATTGTGTATATTGGACTTCTACAGCCACTGTCACCATGAAGCCACCTAGCCACACTGAGTCTAGCTGCCCTCCCTTCTCAAGTTGCTCTAGAACCCCCAGAAGTCAGCCCCTAGACCGTAAGGCCTAAACAAGTGGCCTGGAGTGTTGCACGTAACCTCTGGTGTGCCCGCCTAGGGCATCACGAGTGTGTTTATTCCCGTTAGATTGTCCGCTGCTCCAGGCCTATAGCCGTGTTTCCTTTGGGCCTCATTACCTGCTCAGAAGTGGTGGATCTTTTAAGCAAGTAGCCTGGCCCAGGTGTTTCTACGAAACTGCAGATAAGCACAGGCTCTTGATCCAGGTGACAAGACAGTGTAGACCTTCCGGGGAGGTGTTCCGGCAGCCTCACTCAGCTCTGTGGAGTCCAAGGCCATCAGTGGGGCGGGGGTGGGGTCGCAGAGACCCTCAGTGCCACGCACTGCAGATGAGGAAGCGGGAGAAGGGTGTCTCACCTGCACCTCTTCAGGGGCCGTTCCAGAAGTTTCCAGCAGACAAAGCTTGTGAAGCCCCTGCACACGATCACTCTGAGTCTCCCTGAATGCAGGTTCCACATTTGCTTAGGAAGCGACATGTCACGAAAAGGCCTTGGGGTTTGAAGCCCCTGCTTCGGGAAGAATCACTTTCATACCTCATACACGTGAATTATTTTTCATTTTCTTTTATGTTTGACCTAAGACCTGATAAGGGACACCCGCTCCTCAGAAGTCTCCCTTCCCGGGAGAAGAAACGTCATCCATGTGTTGGTTCGGGCTCTGGGCTGGGCTGTTTACAGCCCTCCCGGCCTCCAGCGATAAGCTTCATGTTTGCTCTGGTCAGGGCGCAGGGGTGAGGTCAGCCCACGTGGCAGGCTTCCAGGGAGCTCTGCTTCCATTGAGGGAATACTCAGCCTTCCCGGGAGCTCTGGTTTCTCTTTAACTTATCATCTTTCAGTTTTATCTGCGTGGCTCTCTCTTCAGGTAACTCCAGCAGTGAATTTCCCTGCCAGCCTCTCCTTGCCTGGCCTGAAGTGACCCCCTTGGTCCTCTACCTGTTTTCTCCTCTCCCCAGACTTCCTCCGGGAGGTGAGTCCCCTCCTGATTCAGAGCCAAGGTGACAGGTCCATAGACATCATGGGAAAGGGCTTGGCCAAGAGCGCTGTGAAAGGACTCCTCCCAGCTAGGCTGACGGCCAGAAAGCAATTGGCTGCCTCATTGAGACCTGGGCCTGCAACTTCTGCTGCCCCAGAGAAGGCAGACCCTCAGGAAGCCACTGCCCCAGCTGTATTCAGTGTCCAGAGCCACACAGGCCCGTGAGCAGTGTCTCCAAAGAGCATCGGTCTATGGCTGCACTAAAAGCCAAGTAACGCCAAGCGTATTTGAATTTCTTTCAAGTCACTCAAGTCCAAACTCTTCACTAATATAGACCCGACTTCCTGGAATAAGATAGAGCTGATTCTTCCCATGACAAAGTGTGACAGAGGGTCCCAAACCTGCTCATGAAAACACACAGGCAAATAGTATTTCTACCTAAACTGAGAGGGAAGACATGAAAATAGTCAAACATCTTTGTTCAGCACCTCGAATGCTCCAGAACTGGGCAGAGTACATATGGGAGGGTGGGGGTCATCCCACAGTTCCTATAAGTTACATTTAGTCTATGCAACTCAATACGGTATTTGCACAATTACAACCCTTACCCATCAGATTGTGGAACTGGTCCTTTCTCATTCCCTTGAGCGCGTTCCCTCATCTTGAACCTTAGCACCTTGCACGAATCTACCTTTCTCTCTGGCCGAGGCATAAGGAACTTCAGCTCAGCTCCTTGTTTGTCTTCTCTCTCCCCGTGAAGTTATATGAACCTCCTGCTCCCTTTTTCAGTTTTTTTCCCCTGAGAACAGCTTGCTGAGTTAAGAACAGATCGTACCTTATGGCCCAGTTACCTTTAGCCCAATAGCTAGAAGGGGATTATATGACAAAGTCAGGATGATCAAATAATGGGATTGGCCCAGGGGGTAGCTTGCTGAGGTTGGAGCGATCAAACAAGGGACGGACCCCTCTGAGTCTCGATGGGACATCCGGAGGGCCCCCTGCAGCTCCAGCTGTCTGGGGCAGGAAGCCCCAATCGCCAGTCCCCCGATGTGGTCACCATTCATTAAATGGGCGAGCTGACCCTGGAGTGACACCCTGTCTTTGTAAAGGCATTTGACTCTCCATAAAACTGGATCCACGAGCAATCCAGGTTCTGATGTGGTACTTACTATTTGGAGAAAACATTTGGAGTATTGCTGTTTGTTTTGTCTGGTCCATTGGAGCATAGTTTAGATTGTATTCAATGACACTTTTCCAATACTTGTTTTCTTCTTTCCTTTCCCTTTTGGCTTTAAAAACAAACACAGACAGCCCTCAAACACCGTGTCTGTGCTCTGTGCCCGGCCCTGAGTTCGGTACCAGGAGTGGTGCTGAGCAGAGTGGATAAAGCTCCCCTCAGCCCTCAGCTAGAGCAGGACACCCACCTGCTCTGCACACCTCTATCACGCAGCACGCGCAGCTCTGCCATAGAGAAATATATAGTCTTGTTAATCCCTGTGGGTTGTAAGTTCCTTAAGTCACAGACCGGATCTGAATCAGGCAAGATGATTAGGCATGAGTAATGCAAACCAAAGGAACTGCACCCAGAACAAGATGTTTTTTCTAGGCCCCTGCAAATCAAGTGCTGGGGGAGGCCATTCAGGACTCACTTTAAGGGCTCCACAGGATCCAGGCTCCTTCCCACCACCACATTCCTCTCAGGGCTGGTGCTCATGGTCCAAGGTGGCAGCAAGGGCTCCACACATCACCTGTAAATCATCCAGCAAGTATCACTGCGCTCTGCCTTGGAGCTCCCACTCTCCACACCTACTCAGCCTGTTCTCAGTTGCCGTGGAAAATACCCAACCCAACTGACAGTCTGAAAGAAAAGGAAAACACAAAATTCCCTGCTGGTCTCCAGTGGTACTGGGCTTCTGTTAGGACTGAGGCCGTCATGCATTTGCCTGTCTCCTGTGAGCAGCCCAGACCAGCAGCTAGAAGGAGGCCGGGGAGCTCCAGGCCCGAGGCGGCAGGTGGCCTCCTCTCCCAGGCCTGACTCGGATGGTCCCCACCCTTCCAATAGGCCAGAGCCCCAAAAGGGTCTGAACCCCCATGGACACCTCCATCGAGCTCTGCACTCAGCTCCACCCAGGCCTGTGACTGACATCGTGCCTTAGGAAACACCTCAAAATGCAGCTCTTGGTTGAAAAGGAAAAGGAAACGGTGCATCCAGAGTCAGTCCCAGCTCTTTTTTTTTTTTAACCTTTTAATTTTATATCGGAGTGTAGCCAGTTAACAATGTTGTGATAGTTTCAGGTGCACAGCAAAGGGACTCAGCCATACATACACATGTATCCATTCTCCCCCAAACTCCTCTCCCATCCAGGCTGCCACATAACATTGATCAGAGTTCCCTATACTATACAGTAGGTCCTTGTTGATCATCCATTTTAAATATAGCAGTGTGTACATGTCAATCCCAAACTCCCTAAATATCCCTTCCCCCACCCTTCCCGCCAGTAACCATAAGTTCCTTCTCTAAGTCTAGTCCCAGCTCTTAAGAAGCTGACCATTAACTGGGAGAGAGGAACAAAGCAAACTCCGATAAAAAAACTGGACTTCACGACAGCAACAACAAAAAAAGTGGTGAACAACACCCTCCAACCTGCTGAAGCACTGAATGTGGTGCCCCGCTCTGCTGGGGCCTTCACACAGAGGCCTGTTGTGACTCTGTTGACCCAGTTTTCCCTAAAAGTGCTTAGCCATGAAACTCTTTCTCCAAGTAGCCTTTTTTTTTTTTTAATTTTATTGAATTATAGTTGATTTACAATATTGTGTTAATTTCTGCTGCACAGCAAAGTGACTCAGTTATACATATATACATTCTTTTTCATGTTCTTTTCTATTATGGTTTATCACAGGATCCTGAATATAGTGTCCTGTGCCATGCAGTAGGACCTTATTGTTTATCCATCCTATATGTAATAGTTTGCATCTGCTAATCCCAAATATGAGCTCCAGAGAACCCACTTTGGGAAATGCTCTTCCAGGTGGATCTTAGACCTTCCCCCTCCAAAGAGGTATCCTGGGGACAAGTGGAGTGAACAAAGATATCCACTGCTCTCTTTCTGATCTTCCTTATTTCTGAGTCTTCACCTGCTCTGGTTTGCTAATTTCTTAATTATAATGAGGCTGCTGTAGCCACCCGATACTCTGTGTATTTGGTTTCTCTGGCCCACTGGCAGCACCACACTTGGGTGGGAAGTGAGACCCTTGCCTGCCCTTGCCATGGGTCCTGGGTCTTGCCCTGTTCTCCTGGACTTCTCTGTGTCCTGTCTTCTGGGAGGATGCTCTCCCCAAGGGGGTGGCCTCTGGTCCGAGCTCCCCTGCCCAGTGTGTGGCTCCCAGCACACCCTTCGGCAGCACTCAACGTTCTGCATCTCACTCCTGACTCGCATGTGTTGTCCCGGTTCCTGGGGTGACGTGCTGCTGTTTATCCCCTTGGCAAACTCTGCTTCTCCCTGTTGGTGCCCTGGCAACCTGCTCTGTTTTCTCACTGGTGGGGGGACTGTTGTTCTCCAGATCATGTGCCATTTTAACTGACGCGTGGCAGCAGTTCAAAATAATTGTTGGAGGGTTGTTTTTTTTAATAATAATAATAGTGATAAATCACCAGTTTTGTTTTTTTGTAAAAAGTGGTTTCCCTTGCTGTCACATGTAGCTAGCTTCTCAAAAGGCAGAAAGAGAGCAGTTTCCAAGTGTGGGCTGCACCACGGAAACATTCCAAGGGAATTTAACTTGGTGCTGAAGTACCAGGTTCCCATACTGAGTTAGCCATCATCATATTCTGAAATCTGCGCAGCCGGTGGGTTAGGATGGAAGGGGAGGTTTCCACTGAACGAGGACAAAGTGCTTCCTCTTCACCAGAGACCCCTACAGGTGATGTCACTAGGGGTAGGCCCTGGACGTTCAGAGCAGTCAGGATGGAGATTAGCAGTCATATGTTTACTGGGTCCAGCTGGAGAGTTTGGTTCTTGTGTGTTTCCCAGAGTGGGGACCTGCTTTACCAGAGAGACTGGGAAAGATAGGTTGGAGATGAGCACAGCTCAGGCAGAAATCTGCAAAAGCATTTCAGTGAGGTCTTTGGGTTTCGTTGTCATCGGTTTGGGGTTCTGGCACAGAGGTCCCTCGTAAATGATGCAGCATTTTTCTTGAAAGGGGGAATTGCTGCCAAGATGAGAAGCAAAGAAACTGAAAAGTGAGCCCACACGTGCTGATGTAATGAGGGGACTGTTTGTGGGAGGCCCTAACCCACCCCAGGGAGACCTGCGTTCAGAATGGTCTGGGCACTCTCATTCCTTTCCCAGGCTCTCCCTTTAGGCTCGTCAGCAACACTGGTCACCTTCTGGCGCCTCACCTTCTGTGCTGAATCCTTTCTTCATGTAGCTTCTGGGGTCATCTGTTAAAAAAAAAAAATAGTGGCTGTTCCACTTATCCATGGCTGTGGAACAAACACCCCAAAACTTGATAGCTTGAAACAACGATTTTTTATGAGCTCATGCTTCTGTGGGTTGCATGAATGTTCTTGCTTGGGGTCTCTCACATGGTAGCACTAAGATGGCTGGGACTTGAGCCATCTGAAGACTCACCTGGCTGGCCTTTTTTTTTTTTTTTTTTTTTGAATTTTTGAATTTTATTTTTTATACAGCAGGTTCTTCTTAGTTATCGATTTTATACATATTAGTGTATACATGTCAATCCCAATCTCCCAATTCATCACACCACCACCCACCTCTCCACTTTCCCCCCTTGGTGTCCATACGTTTGTTCTCTACGTCTGTGTCTCTATTTCTGCCCTGCAAACCAGTTCATCTGTACCATTTTTCTAGGTTGCACATATATGCGTTAATATACGATATTTGTTTTTCTCTTTCTGGCTTACTTCACTCTGTATGACAGTCCCTAGATCCATCCACGTCTCTACAAATGCCTGTATCAATTTACATTTCCACCAACAGTGCAAGAGGGTTCCCTTTTCTCCACACCCTCTCCAACGTTTGTTGTTTGCAGATTTTTTGATGATGCCCATTCTAACTGGTGTGAGATGATACCTCATAGTAGTTTTGATTTTCATTTCTCTAATAATTAGTGATGTTGAGCAGCTTTTCATGTGCTTCTTGGCCATCTGTATGTCTTCTTTGGAGAAATGTCTATTTAGGTCTTCTGACCATTTCTGGATTGCGTTGTTTGTTTTTTTAATATTGAGCTGCATGAGCTGTTT
>NC_041222.1:79205931-79215177 GCF_002837175.3 Physeter macrocephalus
TTTTTTACATGTAGGTGCCCATTTTCCGAAGCCACTTATTGAAGAGGGTCTCTTTTCTCCATTGTATATTCTTGCCTCCTTTATCGAAGATAAGGTGACCATATGTGCATGGGTAATCTCTGGGCTTTCTATCCTGACCCACTGATGTGTATTTTTCTGTCAGTACCATACTGTCTTGATTACTGTAGCTTTGTAGTATAGTCTGAAATCCGGGAGCCTGATTCCTCCCGCTTCACTTTTCTTTCTCAAGATTACTTTGGCTCTTCGGGGTCTTCTGTGTTTCCATATAAATCATGAAATTTTTTGTCCCAGTTCTCTGAAAAATGATATTGGTAGTTTGATAAGGATTGCATTGAATCTGTAGATTGCTTTGGGTAGTATACTCATTTTAAGAATGTTGATTCTTCCAATCCAAGAACATGGTATATCTCACCATCTGTGGTATCATCTTTAATTTCTTTCATCAGTGTCTTATAGTTTTCTGCATACAGGTCTTTTGTCTCCCTAAGTAGGTTTATTCCTAGGTATTTTATTCTTTTTGTTGCGATGGTAAATGAGAGTGTTTCCTTAATTTCTCTTTCAGATTCTTCATCATTAGTATATAGGAATGCAAGAGATTTCTGTGCGTTAATTTTGTATCCTGCTGCTTTACCAAATTCATTGATTAGCTCTAGTGGTTTTCTGGTAGCATCTTTAGGATTCTCTACGTATAGTATCATGTCATCTGCAAACAGTGACAGTTTTATTTCTTCTTTTCTGATTTAGATTCCTTTTATTTCCTTTTCTTCTCTGATTGCTATGTCTAAAACTCCCAAAACTATGTTGAATAACAGTGGTAAGAGTGGATCACCTTGTCTTGTTCTGATCTTAGAGGAAATGGTTTCAGTTTTTCACCATTGAGAATGGTGTTGGCTGTGGGTTTGTCATATATGGCCTTTATTATGTTGAGGTACGTTTCCTCTATGCCTACTTTCTGGAGGGTTTTTATCATAAATGGGTGTTGAATTTTGTGAAAAGCTTTTTCTGCAACTATTGTCATGATCATATGGTTTTCATCCTTCAGTTTGTTAATATGGTGTATCACATTGATTGATGTGCATATATTGAAGAATCCTTGCATCCCTGGGATAAACCCCACTTGATCATGGTGTATGAACCTTTTAATGTGCTGTTGGATTCTCTTTGCTAGTATTTTGTTGAGGATTTTTGCATCTATGTTCATCAGAGATATTGGCCTGTAGTTTTCTTTTTTTGTGACATCTTTGTTTGGTTTTGGTATCACGGTGATGGTGGCCTTGTAGAATGAGTTTGGGAGTGTTCCTCCCTCTGCTATATTTTGGAAGAGTTTGAGAAGTATGGGTGTTAATTCTTCTCTAAATGCTTGGTAGAATTCAGCTGTGAAGCCATCTGATCCTGGGCTTCTGTTTGTTGGAAGATTTTTAATCACAGTTTCAATTTCATTACTTGTGACTGGTCTGCTCACATTTTCTATTTCTTCCTGGTCAGTTTTGGAAGGGTATACCTTTCTAAGAATTTGTGCATTTCTTCCAGGTGTCCATTTTATTGGCATAGAGTTGCTTGTAGTAGTCTCTTAGGATGCTTTGTATTTCAGTGGTGTCTGTTGTCACTTCTCCTTTTCATTTCTAATTTGATTGATTTGAGTCCTCTCCCTCCTTTTCTTCATTTGTCTAGCTAATGGTTTATCAATTTTGTTTATCTTCTCGAAGAACCAGCTTTTAGTTTTATTGATCTTTGCTATTTTTTTCCTTATTTCTATTTCATTAATTTCTGCTCTATGATTTCTTTCCTTCTGCTAACGTTGGGTTTTGTTTGTTCTTCTTTCTCTAGTTCCTTTAGGTGTAAGGTTAGATTGTTTATTTGAGATTTTTCTTGTTTCTTGAGGTAGGCTTGTATTGCTATAAACTTCCTTCTTAGAACTGCTTTTGCTGCATCGCATAGGTTTTGGATCATCGTGTTTTCATTGTAACTGGGCTCTAGGTAATTTTTGATTTCTTCAATGATCTCTTCGTTACTTGGTAACGTATTGTTTAGCCTCCATGTGTTTGTGTTTTTTACGTTTTTTTCGCTATAATTGATACCTAATCTCATAGTGTTGTGGTCAGAAAAGATGCTTGATATGATTTCAATTTTTTTAAATTTACTGAGGCTAGATTTGTGACCCAAGATGTGATCTATCCTGGAGAATGTTCCGTGTGCACTTGAGTAGAAAGTGTAATCTGCTGTTTTTGGATGGAACGTCCTATTAATATCAATTAAATCTAGCTGGTCTATTGTGTCATTTAAAACTTGTGTTTCCTTATTAATTTTCTGTTTGCATGATCTGTCCATTGCTGTTAAGTGAGGTGTTAAAGTCCCCCACTATTATTGTGTTACTGTCGATTTCCTCTTTTATAGCTGTTAGCAGTTGCCTTATGTATTGAGGTGCTCCTATGTTGGGTGCATAATATTTATAATTGTTATAACTTCTTCTTGGATTCATCACTTGATCATTAATTATGGAGTGTCCATCCTTGTCTCTTGTAACATTCTGTATTTTAAAGTGTATTTTATCTGATATGAGTATTGCTACTCCAGCTTTCTTTTGATTTCCATTTGCATGGAATATATTTTTCCACCCCCTCACTTTCAGTCTGTATGTGTCCCTAGATCTGAAGTGGGTCTCTTGTAGACAGCACATATATGTGTCCAGATTTTGTATCCATTCAGCAAGCCTGTGTCTTTTGGTTGGAGCATTTAATCCATTCACGTTTAAGGTAATTATTGATATGTATGTTCCTATTATCATTTTCTTAATTGCTATGGGTTTGTTTTTGCAGGTCCTTTTCTTCTCTTGTGTTTCCCACTTAGAGAAATTCCTTTAGCATTTGTTGTAGAGCTGCCTTGGTGGTGCTGAACTCTTTACAGACAAGCTTTTGCTTGTCTGTAAAGCTTTTGATTTCTCCGTTGAATCTGAATGAGATCCTTGCCAGGTAGAGTAATCTCGGTTGTAGGTTCTTCCCTTTCATCACTTTAAATATATCATGCCAGTCCTTGTGGCTTGTAGAGTTTCTGCTGAGAAATCAGCTGTTAACCTTATGGGAGTTCCTTTGTATGTTATTTGTCATTTTTCCCTTGCTGCTTTCCATAATTTTTCTTTGTCTTTAATTGCTGTCAATTTGACTACTCTGTGTCTCAGCATGTTTCTCTTGCGTTTATCTTGCCTGGGACTCTCTGCACTGCCTGGACTTGGGTGGCTATTTCCTTTCCCATGGTAGAGAAGTTTTCTACTATATGTCTTCAGATATTTTCTTGGGTCCTTTCTCTCTCTCTTCTCCTTCTCAGACCCCTATAATGTGAATGTTGTTGCATTTAATGTTGTCCCAGACGTCTCTCAGGCTGTCTTCATTTCTTTTCATTCTTTTTTCTTTATTCTGGTCTGTAGCAGTGAATTCCACGATTCTGTCTTCCAGGTCACTTATCCATTCTTCTACCTCAGTTATTCTGCTGCTGATTGCTTCTAGTGTATTTTTCATTTCAATTATTGTATTGTTCATCTCTGTTTGTTTGTTCTTTAATTCTTCTAGGTGTTTGTTCTTTAATTCTTCTAGATCTTTGTTAAACATTTCTTTCATCTTCTCGATCTTTGCCTCCATTGTTTTTCCGAGGTCCTGGGTCATCTTCACTATCATTATTCTGAATTCTTTTTCTGGAAGGTTGCCCATCTCCACTTCATTTAGTTGTCTTTCTGGGGTTTTGTCTTGTTCCTTCATCTGGTACTTAGTCCTCTGCCTTTTTATCTTGTCTATCTCTCTGTGAATGTGGGTTTTTTTCCTCACAGGCTGCAGGATTGTAGTTCTTCTTGCTTCTGATGTCCGTCCTCTGGTGGATGAGTCTATCTAAGAGCCTTGTGCAAGTTTTCTGATGGGAGGGACCGGTGGTGGGTAGAGCTGGGTCTTTATCTGGTGGGCAGAGCTCAGTAAAACTTTAATCTGCTTGTCTGCTGATGGGTGGGGCTGGGTTCCATCCCTGTTGGTTGTTTGGCCTGAGGCGACCCAACACTGGGGCCTACCCGGCTCTTTGGTGGGGCTAATGGCGGACTGTGGGAGGATTCACGCCAAGGAGTACTTCCCAGAACTTCTGCTGCCAGTGTCCTTGTCCCCACAGTGAGCCACAGCCACCCCCGCCACCTCTGCAGGAGACCCTCCAACACTAGCAGGTAGGTCTGGTTCAGTCTCCTATGGGGGTCACTGCTCCTTCCCCTGGGTCCTGATGCACACACTACTTTGTGTGTGCCCTCCGAGAGTGGAGTCTCTGTTTCCCCCAGTCCTTTTGAAGTCCTACAATCAAATCCCGTTAGCCTTCATAGTCTGATTCTCTAGGAATTCCTCCTCCCGTTGCTGGACCCCCAAATTGGGAAGCCTGACGTGGGGCTCAGAACCTTCACTCCAGTGGGTGGACTTCCATGGTATAAGTGTTCTTCAGTTAGTGAGTCACCCACCCAGCGGTTATGGAATTTGATTTTATTGTGATTGTGCCCCTCCTACCATCTCATTGTGGCTTCTCCTTTGTCTTTGGATGTGGGGTATCTTTTTTGGTGAGTTCCAACAGTGAGCCACAGCCACCCCCGCCACCTCTGCAGGAGACCCTCCAACACTAGCAGGTAGGTCTGGTTCAGTCTCCTATGGGGGTCACTGCTCCTTCCCCTGGGTCCTGATGCACACACTACTTTGTGTGTGCCCTCCGAGAGTGGAGTCTCTGTTTCCCCCAGTCCTTTTGAAGTCCTACAATCAAATCCCGTTAGCCTTCATAGTCTGATTCTCTAGGAATTCCTCCTCCCGTTGCTGGACCTCCAAATTGGGAAGCCTGACGTGGGGCTCAGAACCTTCACTCCAGTGGGTGGACTTCCATGGTATAAGTGTTCTTCAGTTAGTGAGTCACCCACCCAGCGGTTATGGAATTTGATTTTATTGTGATTGTGCCCCTCCTACCATCTCATTGTGGCTTCTCCTTTGTCTTTGGATGTGGGGTATCTTTTTTGGTGAGTTCCAGTGTCTTCCTGTCAATGATTGTTCAGCAGTTAGTTGTGATTCCGGTGCTCTTGCCAGAGGGAGTGAGTGCACATCCTTCTACTCCGCCATCTTAAACCAATCTCCTGGCTGGCCTTTTAAAGCTATTGTCCTCTCAGCTGGAGCTACTGACGGGAACACATCCACATGGCCCTCTAAAGAGTTTGGGCTTCTCCCAGCATGGTGGCTGGGTTCCCAGAGGGAGCTCCGAAGAATGTGCATGCTGAGCAACCCAGGCAGAAACCCCAGAATCACCTCTGCCTCATTCTAGTGGTCAAGCAACGCTCAGATTCCAGGGGACCAGGATGACGGGAGAGGCAGGGCCACACTGCGGAGGAGCATGTGAGGTGGAAGATATGGCTGAGGCCATCTTTACAAAATGCAATCTGCTTCCCATCACCTACCCACAGGCTAAAACTTCAGCATACAAAGAAAGCCACAAGGTCCTTTAGGAACGAAGGGGGTAAAAATCAAATAGGTCCCACCCAAAATGAAAATAGCTTTGTTGAGTCCTAATGGGGAAAAAAAATGTAGAGACTTAACACTCAGATTTCAAAGATGTTGGAAAGAAAAATGCCAAGAAGAAATTAGGTGCTGCTTTTCAGCCTCTGAAATACTACCATCTTGGCTTCTTTGAGAAATCTGAAGCTGAGACAGCATGGTAATTTTCATTCTTTACATGTGCTTGATGTGCTGCACTCACATGAGTGGCCTCATTTCATGTTGCCATTGCCCTTGCACAGATGTGGAAACTGAGGCTCAGCGAGGTCCCTGCTTTCCCATGTTGTTGGCAGAGTTGGGGCTGGCATTGCTCCACTCTGGGCAGGGCCATGATTGTGGGGATCCCTCATACCTCCCCCTTCACTCCCTCCTCCCTCAGAAATATTATGCAGGCTCTTTCATGCCTCCCTGCCTCGGGTCACCCTCTTCCTGCTCTTGGAAGCCGTCCCTCCAACACACACTTTCTTCCTCTCCTGGCTGGAGCCCAGCCTTCAGGACACAGCCTGGGCCTCCTGACCTCACCCTGTCCCCTGGAGTGGCCCCAAGTGGCTATGTCCTGTTTGTGGCCCTTTCCACATTATAGCGTTACATGCTTCTCCCTCCCTTATTCTATAAAGCCTATGGGGTTTTTATCCTCTGCCATAAATGTGAATTATTATCAAATGTTAACTCATCCTTGAAAAATCTTTTCTGTCACCTCACCTCTTATATAAGACCTGTAATTTCAGTATTCTAGCAGGATTTGAGTCAATGCCACTCTCAGAACGCGGCTCTTCAAGAAAAATAGATGACCCATAAACCAACACCAAAATTTTGCCACGGGCTTGATATATGAATTCAAAAGTAAAAATTATTTTGTGTTAATTAAAAACCTTTTTGCAAATCTTAGGAGGAGGGGAGAGATGGAACTGATCAGCTGTTTGATTTAATCCATATCTGTTTCCAGCATTAATGTGGGGAAGTCACAATCATAAATAGTTACCAAAAATAATTTTAACTGTCATATGCACTGGGTAGATACATATTTAAAATCAAAGAAAAAATTACACCCTGTTTTAGTCACTCTTTTTGAATCTGCACCCACCTTCCTTGGTGGGAGCTTGTTCAAATGTAGTGTCTGGATCAAGGTCGATGATGAAAATGTTAGGCCCTAGGGTAGGTACCAACCCGTAAGTTAGAAAAATTTGTCACTCCAGCCAGTTTGCTCTTCATTCTAAATGCAGCATTTTCTCTGACATTGTGTGTCCATCCAGTCTTTCCCCAAGTGAGAGCAAAACTGCCGCAGAGAAATGAATTTGAAAACAAAACCTGGGGACTTCCCTGGTGGTGCAGTGGTTGAGAATCCTCCAGCATTAATGTGGGGAAGTCACAATCATAAATAGTTACCAAAAATAATTTTAACTGTCATATGCACTGGGTAGATACATATTTAAAATCAAAGAAAAAATTACACCCTGTTTTAGTCACTCTTTTTGAATCTGCACCCACCTTCCTTGGTGGGAGCTTGTTCAAATGTAGTGTCTGGATCAAGGTCGATGATGAAAATGTTAGGCCCTAGGGTAGGTACCAACCCGTAAGTTAGAAAAATTTGTCACTCCAGCCAGTTTGCTCTTCATTCTAAATGCAGCATTTTCTCTGACATTGTGTGTCCATCCAGTCTTTCCCCAAGTGAGAGCAAAACTGCCGCAGAGAAATGAATTTGAAAACAAAACCTGGGGACTTCCCTGGTGGTGCAGTGGTTGAGAATCCACCTGCCAGTGCAGGGGACACAGGTTTGATCCCTGGTCCGGGAAGATCCCACATGCCGCAGAGCAACTAAGCGCTACAACTACTGAGCCTGCGCTCTAGGGCCCATGTGCCACAAATATGGAGCCCATGTGCTGCAACTACTTAAGCCCATATGCCTAGAGCCTGTGCGCCACAAAAAGAGAAGCCACCGCAATAAGAAGCCCGCGCACCACAACAAAGGGTAGCACCCACTCTCACACAGCAAACGAAGACCCAACCCAGCCAAAATAAAATAAGATAAAATAAAATAAAATAAAATAAAATTCTGACTGGATTAAACAAAGTTCAACAGGTTTATTTATGTATGTGTGTATGTATGTTTTATTTTTGGCTGCATGGGGTCTTAGTTGTGGCATGTGGGATCTTCATTGTGGTATGCAGGATCTTTCGTTGCAGCACATGCACTCTTCGTTGCAGCACACGGGCTTCTCTCTAGTTGTGGTGTGCAGGTTTTCTCTCTCTAGTTGAGGTGCACTGGCTCAGTTGCCCTGCAGCATGTGGGATCTTAGTTCCCTGACCAGGGATCATACCCGCGTCCCCTGCATTGGAAGGCTTTACCACTGGACCACTAGGGAAGTCCCACAATAAGTTTATTTTTAATGCGCAGTGAAATATACACAAATGCTTCACCAACTGTGTGTGATCCTTGTGTGCTGACCTTGAGAATGAACCTTCTGTGGTTCTTTCTCATTATTAGTATCGTGCTTCCTAAGCACACATACAAACAGGGTTCTCTTTTTATTGCAGAGCCCCTCTGAACATGTTAAAGCCATGGTTTCAGGTAATTAAAACACTGTCTGAGTTTTCAGTGGGGAGGAGGAGGCTGCATTGCCCAAACTTACTTAACCACAAGGCCCCTCTCTTTGCCTTGCCCTGACAAAACTCTTTCCTGAATGATGCTCCAGTCCTGTCTGTGACTTCACAGGAGTGGCTTGTATCTCAGACAAAATGGACACAAGGCCAGCCCAGCAACTGTGCTCAGTGAATAGAGCTTTGGAGGCAAATGCACTGGGTTTGAATTCATTTCTCAATTATGCAGCTTACTTGCTGAATGATTTGGGGCGATTTTTAAAATCTCTCTAAGGCTTGGTTTTTTCATTGATAGAAGAGACAGTGATAATGTGAATCTCATAATTGTGATTATTAATAATACGTGTAAAATGCCTTGCATAGCATCATGGATACAGTTCACTGAGTGACTACAAGGGTACTGTTTAAATTAGATATATTGGTAAATTAGACAAAAGAAACAGATTGGAAATTAGATTAGGTTGTTTTATATGAAGCTTTGCTCCTTTTAGCTAAAGTTTTTCTCTCTTTTTTTTTTTTGAGTTTATTTTTGTGTATGGTGTTAGGGAGTGTTCTAATTTCATTCTTTTACATGTAGCTGTCCAGTTTACCCAGCACCACTTATTGAAGAGACTGTCTTTTCTCCATTGTATATCCTTGCCTCCTTTGTCATAGATTAGTTGACCATAGGGGTGTGGGTTTTTCTCTGGGCATTCTATCCTGTTCCATTGATCTATATTTCTGTTTTTGATCCAGTACCATACTGTCTTGATTACTGTAGCTTTGTAGTATAATCTGAAGTCAGGAGTCTGATTCCTCCAGCTCCATTTTTTTTTCCCTCAAGACTGCTTTGGCTACTCAGGGTATTTTGTGTCTCCATACAAATTTTAAGATTTTTTTGTTCTAGTTCTGTAAAAAATGCCATTGGTAATTTGATAGGGATTGTATTGAATCTGTAGATGGCTTTGGGTAGTATAGTCATTTTCACAATATTGATTCTTCCAATCCAAGAACATGATATATCTCTCCATCTGTGGTATCATCTTTAATTTCTTTCATCAGTGTCTTATAGTTTTCTGCATACAGGTCTTTTGTCTCCCTA
>NC_041222.1:79215553-79216058 GCF_002837175.3 Physeter macrocephalus
CTAGGACTTCCAATACTATGTTGAATAGAAGTGGTGAGAGTGAGCATCCTTATTTTGTTCCAGATTTTAGCAGGAAGGCTTTCAGCTTCTCACCATTGAGTATTGTGTTGGCTGTGGGTTTGTCATATATGGCCTTTATTATGTTGAAGTAGGTTCCCTTTATGCACACTTTCTGGAGAGTTTTTATCATAAATGGGTGTTGAATTTTGTCAAAACCTTTTTCTGCATCTATTGAGACAAGCATATGGTTTTTATTCTTCAATGTGTTAGTATGGTGTATCACACTGATTGATTTGCGTATATTGAAGAATCCTTGCATCCCTGGGATAAATCCCACTTGATCATGGTGTATGATCCTTTTAATGTGTTGTTGGATTCTCTTTGCTAGTATTTTGTTGAGGTTTTTTGCATCTATATTCATCAATGATATTGGTCTGTAGTTTTCTTTTTTTGTACTGTCTTTGTCTGGTTTTGGTATCAGGGTGATGGTGGCCTCATAGAATGA
>NC_041222.1:79216369-79217028 GCF_002837175.3 Physeter macrocephalus
TTTTTTATCTTCTCAAAGAACCAGCTTTTATTGTAATGATCTTTTTTATTGCTTTCTTCATTTCTATTTCATTTATATCTGCTCTGATCTCTATGATTTCTTTCTGTCTACTAACTTTGGGTTTTGTTTGTTCTTCTTTCTCTAGTTCCTTTAGGTGTAAGTTTAGAATGTTTATTTGAGATTTTTCTTGTTTCTTGAGGTAGGCTTGTATTGCTTTAAACTACCCTCCTAGAACTGCTTTTGCTGCATCCCATAGGTTTTGGATCTTCGTTTTTTCATTGTCATTTGTCTGTAGGTAATTTTTGATTTCCTCTTTGATTTCTTCAGTGATCTCTTGGTTATTTAGTAACGTATTGTTTAGCCTCCATGTGTTTGTGTTTTTTATGTTTTTTTCTCTGTGATTGATTTCTAATCTCCTAGCGTTGTGACCAGAAAAGATGCTTGATATGATTTCAATTTTCTTAAATATACTGAGGCTTGATTTGTGACCTAAGATGAGATCTATCCTGGAGAATGTTCCATGTGCACTTGAGAAGAAAGTGTAATCTGCTGTTTTTGGATGGTACGTCCTATAAATATCAATTAAATCTATCTGCTGATTGTATCATTTAAAGCTTGTGTTTCCTTATTAATTTTCTGTTTGGATGATCTGTCCATTG
>NC_041222.1:79217612-79236196 GCF_002837175.3 Physeter macrocephalus
TCTCTTAGCTTTTGCTTGTCTGTAAAGCTTTTGATTTCTCCGCTGAATCTGAATGAGATCCTTGCCGGGTAGAGTAATCTCGGTTGTAGTTTCTTCCCTTTCATCACTTTAAGTATATCATGCCAGTCCCTTCTGGCTTGTAGAGTGTCTGCTGAGAAATCAGCTGTTAACCTTATGCGACTTCCCTTGTATGTTTTTTGTCGTTTTTCCCTTGCTGCTTTCGATAATTTTTCTTTGTCTTTAATTTTTGCCAATTTGATTGCTATGTGTCTCGGTGTGTTTCTCCTTGGGTTTATCTTGCCTGGGACTCTCTGTGCTTCCCAGACCTGGGTGGCTATTTCCTTTCCCATGTTAGGGAAGTTTTCTACTATATGTCTTCAAATATTTTCTTGGGTCCTTTCTCTCTCTCTTCTCCTTCTGGGACCTCTATAATGCGAACGTTGTTGCGCTTAATGTTGTCCCAGAGGTCTCTTAGTCTGTCTTCATTTCTTTTCATTCTTTTTTCTTTATTCTGTTCCGCGTCACAGAATTCCACAATTCTGTCCTAACCTTATGCGACTTCCCTTGTATGTTTTTTGTCGTTTTTCCCTTGCTGCTTTCGATAATTTTTCTTTGTCTTTAATTTTTGCCAATTTGATTGCTATGTGTCTCGGTGTGTTTCTCCTTGGGTTTATCTTGCCTGGGACTCTCTGTGCTTCCCAGACCTGGGTGGCTATTTCCTTTCCCATGTTAGGGAAGTTTTCTACTATATGTCTTCAAATATTTTCTTGGGTCCTTTCTCTCTCTCTTCTCCTTCTGGGACCTCTATAATGCGAACGTTGTTGCGCTTAATGTTGTCCCAGAGGTCTCTTAGTCTGTCTTCATTTCTTTTCATTCTTTTTTCTTTATTCTGTTCCGCGTCACAGAATTCCACAATTCTGTCCTCCAGGTCACTTATCCGTTCTTCTGCCTCAGTTATTTTGCTATTGATTCCTTCTAGTGTATTTTTCATTTCAGTTATTGTATTGTTCATCTCTGTTTGTTCTTTAATTCTTCTAGATTTTTGTTAAACACTTCTTGCATCTTCTCGATCTTTGCCTCCATTCTTTTTCCGAGGTCCTGGATCATCTTCACTATCATTATTCTGAATTCTTTTTCTGGAAGATTGCCTATCTCCATTTCATTTAGTTGTTTTTCTGGGGTTTTATCTTGTTTCTTCATCTGGTACATAGCCCTCTGCCTTTCCACCTTGCCTATATTTCTGTGAATGTGGTTTTTGTTCCACAGGCTGCAGGATTATAGTTTTTCTTGCTTCTGCTGTCTGCCCTCTAAGTTTTTCTCTTTTTAATAAAATTTGTGATTATGTATAAAACACATTTTTTAAAATAGGTAATTCTTTAATGCAGGGGTGGGTCTCCTTCTTTTTATACTCATCTGACCAGTAGAGGTTAATAAATGTTTATTACATTGAAGTGAAAGTTTTCATTTTAAAATGAGTGTGGCTGTCTGTACCTAGTGCAGCAAACTGTCAGTTATTAAATGACGGAATGTTAGTAGAGTTTTTTAAAATGACACACAGTTAATTCTCATTGTGGTATGTTCTATAAATTCACCACAAACACTGAATTAATGGATACTGAGCCATTGGTTCTGGAGGGCATACAGGGTTAGGTACCAGTGAGCCTCTGGTCACATTTTCATCAACAGATCAATGTATAACCTTGTTTGATGTGTGTTTCTGTTTAAAGGCACCTTATTTAATATATATCGTTGATTCGCTAACATTGAACTCACAGCCAACACCGTTTATCTAGCACACGTTTTCTCTGTAAGGTGCACCATAGCGTCCGTGCTTCTGGACAGCACTTCAATGCCATGCTTAGGGGCCATTTTAAATAGCGAAATCACAAACAAAAAACACAAAATGCAATTTTTAAAAAAACCCAAAACAAACAACAAAACAAAACAAAAAACCATGGCACTAAACAGACAGTAAAGTGGACACTGTTTACAGTGTGAGAGCTGAAAAAGGAAGGCAGAGTGTGGCCTTGACCGAGCTCAGCTGGGAACATGCGCATCTGACTATTCAAATCCACAAATGACCACAAAAGTACTGCGAGTATTGATTTTTTAGGTTAAAAATAAATTTTAGGGAGTAAGTGAATTCACAAATATGGATCCCACAAAAAATGAGGATAGCCTGTACTCTGTTTCGTCAAGTTTAAATGATAATATACAGTGAGTTTTTGTTTTCTAGTCAGGAAGGTACATTCCCCATCCACGGAACCGTCACCACAGCCTGTGTGGGCATCATTCACTGAGGAGCCTCGTGTGTTTGTCACGGGAGGGGGGCTGGAGCGACAAGCAGTCCCCCAAGTGGGCAGCAGTGGTGGCCTGGCTTCTCTGTGTGTGCTTACTCTCCTCCTGCCCAGAGCTCACCCTGGAAGCTGGATCAGGATGTTGCTCTGGGAGCCCACAATTTAAAAGCCCTTGCCACAAAAATCCCAAGCAAATTGTCTTTTCAATTGGTTGCGGGGGGGGTTGGAGAAGAGGACTTTCCCCCAATGTGGCCAAATCCAGGGTCGAATGTGGGCGCGAGGGAGACGGGGGCCAGGCGCCCAGGCAGGGAAGAATGGCAGCAGCAGTTAACCAACAGCCCAACTGGAATTAGGCCTTGCAAAGCAAATCACTGTGTTAGAGAAGAATGTCTTCTCCGAGGAGTCTGTCCTCAGCCTGCTGGTTGCCTGAGGAGGTGGCCCTGTGGAAATGCCCGACGAGCATCACCGAGTCACACCAAGCCCCGTGGGCCTTGCATGTGGCTCAGCTGGGACTCCATCCTCGTCCCAGGTGCTGAGTGCAGCCAGCTTCAGGGAGCAGGAGTCCTGAGCAGCTCCTCTCCCTCGGGGTGGGGCAGTGAGAAGAAGGGGGACGGGAGGCTGTGTTGGAAGGCTGGAGCCAGCCTCCAGATTTAGCAGCAGTTTTACATACTTTAACAGAGTATCACCCTGCTGTGTGTGTGTTTTGTGTTGCTTTTCCTTTTAGGGCTCTCTTCCCCCAGGCAGTCCTGAGAGGTGACATTTTGGGGGTAATACTGCAGCGCTTTGAGATTTGAGCAACCGTGAGCTAATGACAATAACTCCAGTTTTGGGGACTTCCCTGGTGGAGCAGTGGTTAAGAATCCGCCTGCCAATGCAGGAGACACAGGTTCGAGCCCTGGTCCGGGAAGATCCCACATGCCGCGGAGCAACTAAGCCCGTGGGCCACAACTACTGATCCTGCGCTCTAGAGCCCGCGAGCCACAACTGCTGAGCCCGGGCGCCTAGAGCCCATGCTCCGCAACAGGAGAAGCCACCGCAAGAAGCCCGCACATGTCAATGAAGAGTAGCCCCCTCTCGCCGCAACTAGAGAAAGCCTGCGCACAGCAATGAAGACCCAATGCAGCCATAAATAAATAATTATTTTTTAAAGGTTAGCTTAAAAAAAAAAAGAATGTCCAAATCTTAAAAAAAAAAAAATAAAGGTCAGCATGGAACATTTGGTAGTGAAAACACATTCGGGATAGTCTTTGAGTTTAGGCTTGCATTCAGCTCTTTGCTTTTGTTTTTTAAAGCAGTGTGATTCAAACCACTGAGTTTGCCTTGAGTCTGCCTTTACAGCCCCCGAGACAAGTGACTGTGACTGCAAGATATGGGCAAGGCCCAGCTCCTGGAAGCATGGGTTGCTATGGGTTGGGGGTCCTGGGCTGGCCTGGGGCCCCTTGAGAGCGCTCAGTGGGGACATGGTACTGTCTTTGAGAGGAGAGGGGATACAAGCACCACTTCACTGGCCTCTGTAAAGCAGTAACTAACTTTGTTTTGTATTCAGGCTGTTTTTCGTCTTTCCTCCCTAAGCCCCATCTCTGCTGCTCACCTCCCACCCATCACCAGAGAGAAAGCCCAGTTCTTCACTCCCCAAAGAAATCAGGAAATGGTTGTAATAAAGTCATAACAGATCCCATGACTCTTTAAGGTTGTGAGTTTACGGGCAATAGGTGCTAGTGTTCCGATGTGATTTATTCTTCAGCTTCTCTGCTATCCTGCTGCAGGGGGAAAGATGGTATTAATAAGCTGTCATGCAAAAAAATTGACACTGCTCTAAAAATAATCCTTCATTATGTATTTTTTCTTCACTGGCCTCCCGCTGCCAAAGTAAATGAGTAACGTTTTAAAGTATCGATTCTTTAACATCAAAATATTAACCTTAATTTGATTTTTCTATCTCCCTTTTGTCTTCATGTGAGGAGAATAAAGCTAGCTAGAAATAGCTGTGATAATTCTCCACATAGCAGTTCCCCAGAAGGTGCCAAGAAATATACAGATCCTGTGATGGGTGGATGGGCCCTGGGCACTAGGGTGTTAAGGAGGAAGTGAAGGTGCCACCATTGACACAGGAAGCATCCTTCCATTGTGTTTCACTTACTTTCAGGGTAGCCTACTTGCTTCTCAAGCTGCTTACATAGTCACTTTACTATTTTGTGTCAAGCTCTGTTATTGTATTCTCTTATATGTGGATAGGAGACTCTGGTTGCTTGCTGTCGAATTTAGGATGCCTTCCTCTGCAAGAAATAAAAAACCCAAATCAAACTGGTTTTAGTGGCAAAGGGAATTTTATTGGCTTATGTTGCTGATAAATCTAAAGGCAGATAACTTCAGGCTAAGGTTGATCCAGCCACTCCACAGTGTTACTGCAGTGTTATTGGTTTCTTTCCTTTTACCAGCTTTGCCTCTGCTTTAGATCAAGAGTGGTCACAAGATGACTGGCAGCAGCTTTTGGGGGTCAAAGTGTCTCAGAAAAAATCTTTGTCTCACATTCTCCAAAAGGTCTTTCTTAGGTCCTGTGACTTATCAGTCCCTGAAGTGTGAACAAAATATACACAGGCAGACTCAGACATCGCAGGTTCAGTTCCAGACCACGGCAATGCAGCAAATATTACAATAAAGTGAGTCACAGGCATTTTTTGGTTTCCCAATGCATATAAAAGTTACGTTTATACTATACTCTAGTCTGCTAGGTGTGCAATAGCATTTTATCTAAAACAAAACAATGTAGATACCTTAGTTAAAAAATAAGTTATTGCCAAAAAATGCTAACAATCATCTGAGCCTTCAGTGAGTTGTTATCTTTTTTCAGGGGTAACATCAAAGGTCACTGATCACAGATGACTATAACAAATATAACAATAATCAAAAAGTTTGAAATATTGCAAGAATTACCAAAATGTGACACAGACACAAAGTGAGCAAATGCTGTTGGAAAAATGGAGCCAACAGACTTGCTCAATACTGGGTTGCCAGAAACCTTCAAATTGTAAAAATATCTGTGAAGCACAATAAAGCGAAGCACAATAAAATGAGGTATACCTGTATTGTTTGTTGTTGTTTTGAGTGTTTCAATTGACAAATATTGGTGCTAGAAATATGTCATTGAAGGCAGGGCCCTATATATTTTTCTGTTGGTCCCGATCCCTTGTTTTCCTAGACATACAGGATAAGAACAAGGAAATGAGGTCAGACAGGAGGGAGCTCCTTCCTGTGGTCCCTGAATCTGAAATGGGGGAGAAGGAGGAGAGCAGAGAAACGGGGGCATATTACCAATTAATAAAATTTAATTCAAGAAAATAAATTTTTTTTTTTTTTTTTTTTTTAGACACTGTGGGCTGGACACATCTGGGAGAGACACATTTTTGGGGGGTGGTAGGAGTTTATTAATTAATTTATCTATTTTTGCTGTGTTGGGTCTTCGTTTCTGTGCGAGGACTTTCTCTAGTTGCGGCAAGCGGGGGCCACTCTTCATCGCGGTGCGCGGGCCTCTCACTATCGCAGCCTCTCTCGTTGCGGAGCACAGGCTCCAGATGCGCAGGCTCAGTAGTGGTGGCTCACGGGCCTCGTTGCTCCGCGGCATGTGGGATCCTCCCAGACCGGGGCTCGAACCCGTGTCCCCTGCATTAGCAGGCAGATTCTCAACCACTGCACCACCAGGGAAGCCCAAGAAAATAAATTTTTGTTCTTTGCAACAATGTTCATAAAGAGGCAGGCTTAATGGAACTGAAATATAGAAGAAATTTCTCTGTTGAATTTGTTAATTTCCCACAATTTGGACGTTCCTATTTGTAATCCTGTTGTCCTCCCCCCGCCGCCTCCCCCCCGCCACCACCAGCATGGGGCCACATCCTTGCCCAAACCTGGGTTTTAGTGAACAATAAGGAATGTATAAATGACCTGGGACCTCTTCTGCCCTCTCTCTTCAGTGGGCAGTTTGCAGTCGTGAAGAAATGCCGTGAGAAAAGCACCGGTCTACAGTATGCCGCCAAATTCATCAAGAAAAGGAGGACCAAATCCAGCCGGCGGGGCGTGAGCCGTGAGGATATCGAGAGGGAGGTCAGCATCCTGAAGGAGATCCAGCACCCCAACGTCATCACCCTGCACGAGGTTTATGAGAACAAGACGGATGTCATCCTGATCCTGGAACTGTGAGTGCTGTGGCTGGGTGGGGAGGAGGGTGGGCTGCAGGCTCTCCGGCAGCTGGACAGCGCAGTGACCAGCCCCGGAGCCTCGTCAGGGATTGACTTGGCTTTGCCAAGTTCGAGAACTGCAGTGGGTGGTGCGCTGTGAGGCTGGCTGCAGTTATGTGGAGTACTTCTGCAGCAGCTTCCATTGATGTGGTCCCACTTGATTTGCAAGCGGGTCCCCAATCTTGGGGCTCTTCCTCGTTTGTCATGAGGTCGTCTGTGTTTTGAGTTTCATGTTCAGCTTTAGGCTTATGTTCTTCTCTCCTGTCATGCTGTTCCTCTGCCTTCCCTCTGTTTTCCTACTTCTCTTTTTCTCTTTCTTTCTCTATTCTCTTCCCTCTGTCTTACCACACTCCATTTTTAACTGTTGGAACTGTCCACACTCATATGAAAGGGTAAAACTGAACCAGAATCACTCAGGGGTGATTATAGGACTTGTTTTTAAAGCGTTTTGCTGATTTTCTCAGGCACACCCTGCCCATCGGATGTTATTGTGGGAAACTGTAGCGTGATGTTCTGTGACGCGTCCCCCTGTCCCTGGCCCTCTGCCTGAGGCCCCCACTCCTGGTGATGAGTCCAGCAACATGGGCTGGCAGGAGAGGAGAGGAAGTCATCCAAGAACACGCAACTGGGAGTGTCTCTGGGCTGCTTGGATGGAGGATACACATTAGTACCCTGAGGGCAGAGAGAGGGATGGATGGAGCAATCCTGGGTGGTTCTTAGTGAACCACCCATTTCCTGGAGCCTCGAATTAAGATGTGTCCTTCTGCCAGCCCAGCAGCTCCCCCTTATGTGCAGATCTCTTAGGGCTAAGAGGTGATTTTTGAGACCAGGGGACATGGAAGTGAAGGTAGGTATACAGAGGGAGCCCAGCCTTGGGGGCACCGCACTATGGGGACCTGCTCTTTGCAGTCACAAGGGCCTGGGATGCCCATTGCCTCTTGTCCCACCATTGGGATCTGGGCACATTCCTTTCTGCGTCTGAGCAACAACCTTCTTCACTATAAATTGGGGTCAATAATACCTACCTCAAAGGGGTTTTGAGGAGATAAATGAGATGAGAACGTAAACATGTCTGGCTCACGGATGTGTTTAATACATGTTTCTGGGAAGTCCTCAACCTCTGCACTAGTGACATATTGGGCTGCATAATCCTTTGTTCGGGGGGCCATCCTGTGTGTTGTAGGATGTTTAGCAACATCTCTGGCTTCTACCCACCAGATAGCATCCTCTTCCCTAGCTGTCACAACTAAGAATGCCTCCAGACACTTCCACATGGGGGGGGGGCAGATTCTTTTCTCCCCCTACCCGCCTCCCCATCCCCCCACCCCCTCCTTGAGAACCACTGTTTTAAAGGAAGAGCAGGGTTTTAAGAGCACAGAGGATTAAGGGGCCTGCTCAGGGTTCAGCAGAGAAAAGACAGGAATCAGAGTGTAATCCTTGCTATGGCTTTATATGGTGACTTGGAAACCAGACAGAACCAAGATCAAAATCCAGGGCAAATCCTTTACCATCTATCTCTAAGCCTAAATTTCCTCCCTTAAGGCTGTTGTCAGAGACCATGAATGCAAAGTTCCTGGGAAAGAAATTATGTAGATCACAACTGTTTTGTGTTTTCAGAGAATTACCAGGTCATGCGTAATAAGTCAAGAATATAATTTGCTCCCTTTGTATATCAGAATGTACAAATGATGCCGGGGAGTTACTGCCACCTGCGTGTGTATATTCTGGATTCAGTTTCTGTTGACTGACTCCCAGTTCATAGGTATTTTCCACTAGGTGCATTTATCCTGTGCATAAAATGGATAACATACAGGGTTTTTTTACCACTTTATTTAAATTTTTAAAAAATTATTATATAGTAAATTTTGTTTGTTTGTTTGTTTTTTTGTTTTTTGTTTTTTTTGTGTGGTATGCGGGCCTCCCTCTGCTGCGGCCTCTCCCGTTGCCGAGCACAGGTTCCGTACGCGCAGGCTCAGCGGCCATGGCTCACGGGCCCAGCCGGCCCGCGGCATGTGGGATCTTCCCGGACCGGGTCGCGAACCCGGTTCCCCTGCATCGGCAGGCGGACGCGCAACCACTGCGCCACCAGGGAAGCCCTATATAGTAAATTTGATGTTGGGGGAGGGTTGTGTAATTCTATGAAAGTTGACACATGTATAGATTTGTGTAACCACCACCCAAATCAGGATTCAGAATAGTCGCATTGCCTCAAAAACTCCCTCGTACTCTCCCCTTCTAGTCACACCCCCCTTCTTCCCTCTACCCTCTGACAATCACTGAGCCATTCTCTATCACTGTAGTTTTATCTTTTCAAAAATTATATAAGTAGAATCGTAAAGTATTCAATCTTCTGAGACCGACTT
This sequence comes from Physeter macrocephalus, assembly GCF_002837175.3. Taxonomy (NCBI): domain Eukaryota; kingdom Metazoa; phylum Chordata; class Mammalia; order Artiodactyla; family Physeteridae; genus Physeter; species Physeter macrocephalus. The sequence continues at coordinate 79,226,505 of NC_041222.1, forward strand.
CTTTCACTCAACATAATGCTTTTGAGATTTGTGCATGAGTCGTTTGCTCCTTTTTATTGCTGAATAGTATTCCATTGTGTGGTGTTTGTTTATCTGTTCACCCATTGAAGGACATTTGGGTTGTTTCTAATATTTGGTGATCATGCATACAGCTACCATAAACAGTCACATACAGACTTGTGTGTGAACATAAGTTTTCATTTCTTTGGGGTAAATACCACTGAGTGGGTTTGCTGGGTCATATGGTAAGTGTACATCTAACTCTACAAGCAGTTGCCAAACTGTGTTCTCAAGTGGCTTCACCATTTTACAGCCCTTCCAGCAATGAATGAGTGTTCCAGTTGCTCCATCAGCCAGCCCTTTGTATTGTCAATATTTGTTTCTAATTGTAGCCATTCTGTTAGGTGGATAGTGGCACACAGCTTTCATAGTTCATTATGTGGAGAACTTGAATAAAAGTTGAATGAGCTCACAAAGAGCAGCTGTTAGGTGGAAGGAGCAGGAGGAGTCTTAGAAGATGGCCCCTTCCCCACAGGGTCAGATGCATGTTTGTCTTCCCTGGGTATGTGCTCCTTACAGATTCCAGTATTCCCTGTGAGCTGATTGTCCTAGCCTTTTCACCCACCGGGCATGTGGGGAGTAGTGATGGTTACTTTTATATGTCAATTGACTGTGCCACAGGGTGTCCCAACGTTTGGTTAAACATTATTCTGGGTTGTGTCTTGAGGGTGTTTCTGGATGAGGTTAACATTTGAATCGTAGACTGAGTAAAGAAGATTGCCCTCCCCAGTGGGGGGTGGGCCTCATCTAATCAGTTGAGGTCCCAAATGGAACATAAAAGCTCACCTTACCCTGAATAAAAGGGAATTCCCCCTACCTGACGGCCTTCAAGCAGGGACATTGGCTTTTTCCTGTCTTCAGACTGAAACTGATACATTGACCCTCCTGGGTCACCAGCTGGGTTCAGTGGACTCCCCTTGCAGGTCTTGGGACTTGTCAGCCTCCATGATTGCATGAACCAGTTTCTTAAAATAACTCTCTTTCTCTCTTTATATCTGTACATCCTTTTGGTTCTGTTTCTCTGGAGAACCCTGACTAATACAGTGGTACCAAAGGCTAAGGAGGGAAAATGCACCCTTGTTTTCACATCACAAGTCTGTCCCATTTTATATCTATATTTACTTTGCCATGAAGAGGTGTTTTAATTTTTAATAGACTATTCAAAATATTAGGTCTGCCCAGGAGAAAGAGTCATCTTTGCCTTTGAGAAAATTATTGTTGTTGTAAATTCTAACAGCTTTAAAGGAAGATTTAGTCATCAGTGACATATTCCATCTCTTCTTTCCTTTCTTAAGAATGCTGGGATACAGTGGTGGTTAAGGAGAGAATAAAATGTAAGAATTTGTCAGAATATAGCCCTATGACCTAATAGTGGCCCCTTGTCTGTATCCTCTGGTTCAGTAATCTTTAAGTGGATATATTTTTTTTATTTATTGCTTTGGGATGAACTCCACGGCAATAGAGCTTCGTTCAGGCTTACTAATGAAGCTTGCTCCCTTGTTGAAACTTCCCTCATTGAAGCCTGTTTCCACGTGGATGTGTGAATTCTCACTCCCACATCTGGCCCTGTCCTTACTACTGAGACAGAGACCCTAAACTGCCACTCCATGCACTATTTCATGAGCTGCCCACAATGATCTGGGCGAGATACAGGAATGATATCTTTCCGTCCTTTGTACAGAAGCTACTTGCTGTCTGTGTTAAAGGCACAGTTGTCAAATCCTACTCCAGGATTTGAGTTAAAATTTCTGTAAGCCCTAAAAGTAGTTTTTAAGAACGATATTTCCCCCACATGCTTCTCTGGAAAAGAATCCACACCTTATCTGCTATTGCAGCTCAGCAGAGCATATACACGAAGGAGGCAAACCTGCTGTCTCAAAATCACAATTCCATGTCCTCCACATCCCATTGTTCCATAATGAAGTCATACAAAAATCTCTTCGTTCTGTTACAGCTCACCCGTGCATTGTCACATGGGCAAGCCACTACAAAACTTTGATCTTCAGTGCTTGAGTCATTTCATAACTTGCCCTGTTACCTGGTGAAAAGTGAAGCCAAACGAAGTCAGTGCTAATCAGAGACACTGGCTTCTAGAATTCTGTTCCTAAACTTGCTGCTCAGAAACAGCTAAGTATTTCAAGCTGTGGATAATTTAGGTTCCCTCTGCCCAGACATGGGTCAAACCCAAATGCCTTTAGGGGCTGGACAGGTGATGTAAATGAGTGGGGTTGGTCTACACAAAGCCTCAGAATCAGGGAGGCATCAGGGAATGGTGTGGACTGTGGCTAACTGAACCCTCAGCCACTCTTGAGTTGATTGTTGCCATGTGGGATTTTGGATCCAGTGTTGCCAGATCCTGCAATCTTTTTCAATAAAAGTCTGGTATCTAGGTTTTTAATTTGGGCAGTTAGTTCATAGTATTCATGAGCAGACAAAATAAAACCTTCCTGAAGGTCACATGTGGCCTTCACAGAACTCCAGATTCTCGCCTGTTTTATGTAAGCAATAAGTATTAGCAGCATGTGATAAATACAGTCAGAGACAGCCCCAAAAGGCTAGCAATTCTGTTGGAAAGGGAAGATACACACTTAGCATTACAAAATGATTTTTTAAATGTCCAGTATGGTTTAACAGTGGTTCTCAAACTTTAGCGTGCTTCAGAATCTCCTGAAGGCTTGTTAAAATACACATTATTTGGCTGCACTTCCAGAGTTTCTGAATCAGTATGTCTAGGGTAAGGGCCAAGAATTTACATTTTAAACAAATTCCCAGGTGATGCCGGTGCTGCTGGTCTAGGGTTCACCTTTTGAGAAGCTGTAGTAGGTTGAATTGTGTCTCCCCCAAAATGATATGTTGAAGTCCCAACTCCCTTTATCACAAAATGTCCCCTTATTTGGCAGTAGGGTCATTGCAGATATCATTAGTTAAGATGAGGTCATACTGGAGTAGAGCAGGCTCCTTATCCCATGTGACCTTATAAGAAGAAGGCCATGTAGAGACAGAGACCTGGGGAGAAGGCCATGTGGAGATGGAGGATTGAAGTGATGCAATAGTAGCATCTACAAGCTACTAGGAGAGAGGCCTGGAACAGATTCCCATGGGAGCCCTCCGAAGCACCCACAGCCCACACCTTGCTTTCAGACTTCTGGCCTCCAGAACTGTGAGACAATGAATTTCTGTTGTTTTAAGCCACCCATTATGTGGTACTTTGTTACAGGAGCCTTAGCAAACTAATACAGAAGCACTAGAATAGAAAACTACCTGTGGCCGGACTGTGAGCCCACTCATGTGTTAACCAAAAATTCTGTAAGCCAGTTAACAACAAAATAAAACACCTAGTCACGGTAATTCCATCAGGCAACCAGGAAACAGTGGGATGCGTGACTCTTCCTCCCTGCAGGAAGCTTGGGCAGAGGAGGGCTGGAGTGGGGTAGGTGATTCTGGGTCTACCTTAAGTCAGGAATGGACATCACCCTGTCATGGCCTGCTTCAGGAGGGTCACCTGAGCTTTGGACGACCTGTCTGAAAGGTTACCCCATTAAGATTTATAAAGTAAAAATCCTAGAATTGCCATGTAAACTTGGCATAGTGGATTGTTCCAAAGAAATCAAGCCAGTTTGGGTCTCCAACCTTAAATTTTCCCCTTTATTTGTTCTGCTTGGAATTTAAAGCAGGTCTTTTTTTTTTTTTTTTTTTTTTGTCTTAAAGCAGGTCTTTAAGTTAGAGTAATCTCCCTCTCTCTCTCTCTCTCTCTCTCTTTCTCTTTCTCGTAGGAAATTCAGTTTAATTAGGGCAGTATGCAGTGATTGTAGCCAGGTGCAGGACAGGGAATTAATGCACTCTATTTTTATTTATTTAATAAAGTAAATTTTATAACTTTTTCTACTGTGGTAGAAAACATATAACATAAAATTGACCATCTTAACCATTTTTAAGTATACAGTTCAGTAGCGTAATGTATTCACCTGTGCAACAGATCTCCAGAACTTGTTCATCTTGCAAAATGGAAACTCTATACCAATGGAAGAACAACTCTCCTTTTCAGCTCTCTTTTTGACTTTGTCTAAGTTAATAATTTCTGGAATTCAGTTTGTTCATTGCAAACAACTGCCGAGTTGTATTCAGATGTTTGTGTAATATTAGATCACTTTATGCAGGATCATTGTTAAGTTGGCTCACTCTCTCGTAGCCAAACGGAGATGCAGACTCCTAAGAATATAAATATGATTGTTTCATTGTACATCAGCACAGTGGATGTAGGTGGATAGGTTCATGCTTCACTGACAGCAAATCCAGAATTGCAAGGGCCTTTCAAGAAGCAAATGCAGTGATTAAAGTGATGGTTTCAGTGTACCTTAAAAGTGGCAAAGTTGTACTAAGCTGAACGCAGTTGTAGGGACATAAGTGATGCTGGTAAATGAGGCGTATCTGACGCCAGGGACCTTTCAGTCCCCCACCCCCATTCTCTACTGCTCTCCTGGTCCTCACAAGACACAAAAACACATTAAGATTGCTTAAATGCTTTCCTTCCTTCCTTCCTTCCTTTCTTTCTTTCTTTCTCCCTCTCTCTCTCTTTCTCTCTCTCTTTCTTTCTTTCCTTCCTTCCTTCCTTCTTTTTTTTTCTTTTGCTGCTACATTTGTTCTCTCTTCTCTGAGCTCCAGCCAGCTCTTTTGACTTTTTGAACTTTTGTTTTTATTCACAAAGGTAATTTCAAGAACTGTTCTGGGTTACACTTTTGGCTTCTGGATCCTCAGATATCTACTATTGGGCAAGAACAGAGAACTGAAATGCATTTGGCAATAGTCTCAATCTTTCACAACAGAATTAAATTTGTGTAGAATAGGTTATTTTCCACTCAGGCATTCTCTTAAGAAATAAAACCCTGTATGTATGTCTTCCCCCATGCTCTTACTTCTTGCTAGTTCAGTTGAAAGTGTTTCCTTAGTGTTTATTAAATGGGCATTTTTATTCACTTAAATGGATTATTTGATTTCCAGATGGTCTTAGAAAAATTGGGACAGTGAAAATCATAAAAACAAACCACACGTAGTATCTGTGAGCTCATAGATGTGCAGTTTTTATCATATATTCATAATTTTAATATCTGGCTCGATTTACTCTGTGCTGTATACATAAGTTATAGACAGTGAGTATCTGAAATCTTTGCTTATCTCCAAGAAAGGTGTATAATTGTTAAGGTTTGGTAAACTGGGGTAACACTGCTGCCTGCCAGCCTCAGAGACTTCCATAGCTGCAGTGATGGGCTATTAATCCCTCCTTAGGGACCACAGATTCTACTTTACAATGCTCTGGGGTACTCCAAATCCCTGGGAACTGTTCACACTGCCTCTTGGAAACTCACAGCCATGTCACAGATCTCATTATTCTTCCTGTCTTGGTTAACCACTCTCCTGATCAACACTTCAAGAGCATGCAACAGGGCTTCCCTGGTGGCGCAGTGGTTGAGAGTCTGCCTGCCGATGCAGGGGACACGGGTTCGTGCCCCGGTCCCGGAAGATCCCACATGCCACGGAGAGGCTGGGCCCGTGACCCATGGCCGCTGAGCCTGCACGTCTGGAGCCTGTGCTCCGCAACGGGAGAGGCCACAACAGTGAGAGGCCCACGTAACACACACACACACACACACACACACACACACACACACACACACACACACACACACAAGGAGCATGCAACAGAAGGTTACTCTGTGGAATTGTGGCTTCAAATGACCCCTCAAGCATTCTGGTTTCCCCTCTTGCTCTGCTCCCTCTCCTTGCTGCTCTGGTTTCATACATCCCAGGTGGGGACCATCCTCAACACAATCACAGCCTCGCTGAACTGCTCAGCTTCTTTTCTGCCCCCAGAGCCCAGGTCCCTCCCAGGTCGAGGGCTGCTGGTTTGGTGGTCCACGTTCAGTCCAGACCTTCTGCCTGGCTTGCCTCACGCTGCTCATACAGCACCCACGTCTAGGCACACTGCGCCCAGAATTCTGGGGTGTGGTTGGGATCAGCTTTGGGAACAAGAAGCTGGGGGGGACTTTCCCCGAGCCAGTGCTGCAGAACAGAGAGCATCCAGATCACAGGTCATGGGTGGGATTCCCTTATTAGGCTAGTATTTAGAGTAGATCAGTAACAATCTCTCCAGAACATCGATGACTCCCTGAGAGCCTCCCTTCTGCCTCACGTCATTGAAAAATGTTGTTTAAAGAACAAACAGAAGGTCGAGACCTTCATGATGGCAGAGGAGTAACATGTGGAGATCACCTTCCTCCCCACAAATACATCAGAAATACATCTACATGTGGAACAACTCCTACAGAACACCTACTGAATGCTGGCAGAAGAGCTCAGACCTCTCAAAAGGCAAGAAACTCCCCACATACCTGGGTAGGGCAAAAGAAAAAAGAATAAACACAGACAAAAGAATAGGGATGGGACCTGCACCAGTGGGAGAGAGCCATGAAGGAGGAAAGGTTTCCACACACTAGAAGCCCCTTCGCGGGCAGAGACTGCAGGTGGAAGAGGGGGAAGCTTCAGAGCCGCGGAGGAGAGCACAGCCACAGGGGTGCAGGAACAAAGTGGACAGATTCCAGCACAGAGGATCGGTGCCAACCAGCACTCACCAGCCCGAGAGGCTTGTCTGTTCACCCGCCGGGACGGGTGGAGGCTGGGGGCTGAGGAGGAAAGGTTTCCACACACTAGAAGCCCCTTCGCGGGCAGAGACTGCAGGTGGAAGAGGGGGAAGCTTCAGAGCCGCGGAGGAGAGCACAGCCACAGGGGTGCAGGAACAAAGTGGACAGATTCCAGCACAGAGGATCGGTGCCAACCAGCACTCACCAGCCCGAGAGGCTTGTCTGTTCACCCGCCGGGACGGGTGGAGGCTGGGAGCTGAGGCTCAGGCTTCGGAGGTCAGATCGCAGGGAGAGGACTGGGGTTGGCAGCGTGAACACAGCCTGGAGGGGGCTAGTGCACCACAGCGAGCTGGAAGGGAGTCCAGGAAAAAGTCTGGACCTGCCTAAGAGGCAAGAGATCATTGTTTTGGGGTGTGCGAGGAGAGGGGATTGAGAGCACCTCCTAAACGAGCTCCTGAGACTGGCGCGAGCCACGGCTCTCAGCGCGGACACCAGAGACGAGCATGAGACACTAAAGCTGCTGCTGCCGCCACCAAGAAGCCTGTGTGCGAGCACAGGTCACTATCCACACCTCCCCTCCTGGGAGCCTGTGCAGCCCGCCCCTGCCAGGGTCCCATGATCCAGGGACAACTTCCCCGGGAGAACACATGGCATGCCTCAGGCTGGTGCAATGTCACGCCGGCCTCTGCCACCGCAGGCTCGCCCCGCATCTGTGCCAGTCCCTCCCCCCGGCCTGAGTGAGCCAGAGCCCCCAAATCAGCTGCTTCTTTAACCCTGTCCTATCTGAGCAACAAACAGATGCCCTCAGGTGACCTACATGCAGAAGCGAGGCCACATCCAAAGCTGAACCCCAAGAGCTGTGAGAACAAAGAAGAGAAAGGGAAATCTCTCCCAGCAGCCTCAGGAGCAGCGGATTAAATCTCCACAATCAACTTGATGTACCCTGCATCTCTGGAATGCCTGAATAGACAACGAAGCATCCCAAATTGAGGCGGTGGACTTTGGGAGCAACTGTAGACTTGGGGTTTGCTTTCTGCACCCAATTTATTTCTGGTTTTATGTTTATCTTAGTTTAGTATTTAGAGTTTATTATCCTTGGTAGATCTGTTTATTCATTTGGTTGCTCTCTTCCTTTTTTTTTATATAGAGATATATATATTTTTTTCTTTTCTCTCTTTTTGTGAGTGTGTATATGTATGCTTCTTTGTGTGATTTTGTCTGTATAGCTTTGATTATACCATTTATCCTCAGGTTCTATCTGTCCAGTTTTTTTTTTCTTTTTTTTTAGGGAAATCTCTCCCAGCAGCCTCAGGAGCAGCGGATTAAATCTCCACAATCAACTTGATGTACCCTGCATCTCTGGAATGCCTGAATAGACAACGAAGCATCCCAAATTGAGGCGGTGGACTTTGGGAGCAACTGTAGACTTGGGGTTTGCTTTCTGCACCCAATTTATTTCTGGTTTTATGTTTATCTTAGTTTAGTATTTAGAGTTTATTATCCTTGGTAGATCTGTTTATTCATTTGGTTGCTCTCTTCCTTTTTTTTTATATAGAGATATATATATTTTTTTCTTTTCTCTCTTTTTGTGAGTGTGTATATGTATGCTTCTTTGTGTGATTTTGTCTGTATAGCTTTGATTATACCATTTATCCTCAGGTTCTATCTGTCCAGTTTTTTTTTCTTTTTTTTTTTTTTAGTATAGTTTTTAGTGCTTGTTATCATTAGTGGATTTGTTTTTTGGTTTGGTTGCTCTCATCTTTCTTTCTTTCTTTTTTAAAATTATTTTTTAATTTTTAAATTTTTAATAATTTTTAAATTTTTTATTTTAATAACTTTATTTTATTTTATTTTATTCTTTTCTTCTTTCTTTTTTTCTCCATTTTCTTCTGAGCCATGTGGCTGACAGGGTCTTGCTGCTCCAGCCAGGTGTCAGGCCTGTGCCTCTGAGGTGGGAGAGCTGAGTTCAGCACCAGAGACCTACCAGCTCCATGTAATATAAAACAGCAAAACCTCTCCCAGAGATCTCCATCTCAACGCTAAGACCCAGCTCCACTCAAAGACCAGCATGCTCCAGTGCTGGACACCCTATGCCAAATAACTAGCAAGACAGGAACACTAACGCACCCATTAGCACAGAGACTGCCTAAAATCATAATAAGGCCACAGTTATCCCAAAACCCAACACCGGACATGGTCCTGCCCACCAGAATGACAAGATCCATCCTCATCCACCAAAACACAGGCACCAGTCCCCTCCAACAGGAAGCCTACACAACCCACTGAACCAACCTTAGCCACTGGGGGTAGACACCAAAAACAACAGGAACTATGAACCTGCAGACTGCAAAAAGGAGACCCCAAACACAGTAAGTTAAGCAAAATGAGAAGACAGAGAAACACACAGCAGATGAAGGAGCAAGGTAAAAACTCACAAGACCAAACAAATGAGAAGGAAATAGGCAGTCTACCTGAAAAAGAATTCAGAGTAATGATAGTAAAGATGATCCAAAATCTTGGAAATAGAAGGGAGAAAATACAAGAAATGTTTAACTAGGACCTAGAAGAACTAAAGAGCAAACAAACAATGATGAAAAACACAATAAATGAAATTTAAAATTCTCTAGAAGGAATCAGTAGCAGAATAACTGAGGCAGAAGAACGGATAAGTGACCTGGAAGATAAGATACTGGAAATAACTACCATAGAGCAGAATAAAGAAAATGGAATGAAAAGAATTGAGGACAGCCTCAGAGTCCTCTGGGACAACATTAAACGCACCAACATTCGAATTATAGGGTTACCAGAAAAAGAAGAACGAAAGAAAGGGACTGAGAAAATATTTGAAGAGATTATAGTTGTAAACTTCCCTAATATGGGAAAGGAAATAGTCAATCAAGTCCAGGAAGCACAGAGAGTCCCATACAGGATAAATCCAAGGAGAAACATGCCAAGACACATATTAATCAAACTATCAAAAATTAAATACAAAGAAAA
>NC_041222.1:79236965-79240792 GCF_002837175.3 Physeter macrocephalus
AAAGGGAAGAACATACAACCAAGATTACTCTACCCAGCAGGGATCTCATTCAGATTCAATGGAGAAATTAAAACCTTTACAGAGAAGCAAAAGCTAAGAGAATTCAGCACCACCAAACCAGCTTAACAACAAATGCTAAAGAAACTTCTCTAGGAATGAAACACAAGACAAGAAAAAGACCTACAGTAACAAACCGAAAACAGTTAAGAAAATGGTAATAGGAACATACATATCGATAACTAACTTAAATGTAAATGGATTAAATACTCCCACCAAAAGACATAGACTGGCTGAATGGTTACAAAAACAAGATCTGTATATATCCTGTCTACACGAGACCTACTTCAGACCTAGTGACACATACAGACTGAAAGTGAGGGGATAGAAAAAGATATACCATGTAAATGAAAATCAAAGAAAGCTGGAGTACCAATTCTCATATCAGACAAAATAGACTTTAAAATAAAGACTATTACAAGAGACAAAGAGGATACTACATAATGATCAAGGGATCAATCCAAGAAGATATAACAATTGTAAATATTTATGTACCCAACATAGAAGCACCTCAATACATAAGGCAAATGCTAACAGCCATAAAAGGGAAAATCGACAGTAACAGAATCAGAGTAAGGGACTTTAACACCCCACTTTTACCAATGAACAGACCATCCAAAATGAAAATAAATAAGGAACACAAGCTTTAAATGATACATTAAACAAGATGGACTTAATTAATATTTCTAAGACAGTCCATCCAAAAACAACACAATAAACTTTCTTCTCGGGCTTCCCTGGTGGCGCAGTGGTTGGGAGTCCGCCTGCCGATGCAGGGGACACGGGTCATGCCCCAGTCCAGGAAGATCCCACATGCCGTGGAGCAGCTGGGCCCGTGAGCCGTGGCCACTGAGCCTGTGCATCCGGAGCCTGTGCTCCACAATGGGAGAGGCCACAACAGTGAGAGGCCCATGTACCACAAAAAAAAAAAAAAAAAACAGAAAAAAAAAACCCACAAAACTTTCTTCTCAAGTGCTCATGGAACATTCTCCAGGATAGATCATATCCTGGGTCACAAATCAAGCTGTGGTAAATTTAAGAAAATTGAAATTGTATCAAGTATCTTTTCTGACCACAATGCTATGAGACTACATATCAATTACAGGAAAAAATCTGTAAAAAATACAAACACATGGAGGCTAAACAACACTACTAAATAACCAAGATCACTGAAGAAATCATAGACTAAATCAAAAAATACCTAGAAACAAATGACAATGAAAACACGAAGACCCAAAACCTATGGGATGCAGCTAAAGCAGTTATAAGAGGGAAGTTTATAGCAACACAATCCTACCTCAAGAAACAATAAACATCTCAAATAAACAAGCTAACCTTACACCTAAAGCAATTAGAGAAAGAAGAACAAGAAAACCCTAAAGTTAGAAGAAGGAAAGAAATCATAAAGATCAGATCAGAAATAAATGAAAAAGAAATGAAGGAAACAATGGCAAAGACCAGTAAAACTAAAAGCTAGTTCTTTGAGAAGATAAACAAAATTGATAAACCATTAGCCGGACTCAGCAAGAAAAAAAGGGAGAAGACTCAAATCAATAGAGTTAGAAATGAAAAAGGAGAAGTAACAACTGACACTGAATAAATACAAAGGATCATGAGAGATTACTACAAGCAACTATATGCCAATAAAATGGACAACATGGAAGAAATGGACAAATTCTTAGAAAAGCATAACCTTCCAAGACTGAACCAGAAAAAAATAGAAAATACAGACCAATCACAAGCACTGAAATTGAGACTGTGATTAAAAATCTTCCAACAAACAAAAGCCAAGGACCAGATGGTTTCACAGGCGAATTCTATGAAACATTTAGAGAAGAGCTAACACCTATCCTTCTCAAACTCTTCCAAAATATAGCAGAGGGAGGAACACTCCCAAACTCATTATGTGAAGCCACCATCACCCTGATACCAAAACCAGACAAATATGTCACAAAGAAAGAAAACTACAGGCCAACATCACTGATGAACATTGATGCAAAAATCCTCAGCAAAATACTAGCAAAGAGAATCCAACAGCAGATTAAAAGGATCGTACACCATGACCAAGTGGGGTTTACCCCAGGAATGCAAGGATTCTTCAATATCAATTTCAGTGCTTGTGATTCGTTTGTTTATACTTTCTATTTCTTCCTGGATCAGTCTCAGACGGTTGTGCTTTTCTAAGAATTTATCCCTTTCTTCCAAGACTGAACCAGAAAAAAATAGAAAATACAGACCAATCACAAGCACTGAAATTGAGACTGTGATTAAAAATCTTCCAACAAACAAAAGCCAAGGACCAGATGGTTTCACAGGCGAATTCTATGAAACATTTAGAGAAGAGCTAACACCTATCCTTCTCAAACTCTTCCAAAATATAGCAGAGGGAGGAACACTCCCAAACTCATTATGTGAGGCCACCATCACCCTGATACCAAAACCAGACAAATATGTCACAAAGAAAGAAAACTACAGGCCAACATCACTGATGAACATTGATGCAAAAATCCTCAGCAAAATACTAGCAAAGAGAATCCAACAGCAGATTAAAAGGATCGTACACCATGACCAAGTGGGGTTTACCCCAGGAATGCAAGGATTCTTCAATATATGCAAATCAATCAATGTGAAAAACCATGTTAACAAATTGAAGGAGAAAAACCATATGATCATCTCATTAGATGCAGAGAAAGCTTTCGACAAAATTCAATACCCATTTATGATAAAAACCCTCCAGAAACTAGGCATAGAGAGAACTTACCTCAGCATACTCGGAAAAGAAGAAGTAAAGCTGTCACTGTTAGCAGATGACATGATACTATACATAGAGACTCCTAAAGATACTACCAGAAAACTACTAGAGCTAATCAATGAATTGGTAAAGTTGCAGGATACAAAATTAATGCACAGAAATCTCTTGCATTCCTATACACTAATGAATAAAATACCTAGGAATAAACCTACCTAAGGAGACAAAACACCTGTATGCAGAAAACTATAAGACACTGATTAAAGAAATTAAAGATGATACAAACAGATGGAGAGATATACCATGTTCTTGGATTGGAAGAATCAACATTCTGAAAATTACTGTACTACCCAAAGCAATCTACAGATTCAATGCAATCCCTATCAAAGTACCAATGGCATTTTTCACAGAACTAGAAAAAAATATTTCACAATTTGTGTGGAAACACAAAAGACCCCGAATAGCCAACACAATCTTGAGAAAGAAAAACGGAGCTGGAGGAATCAGGCTCCCAGAATTCAGACGATACTACAAAGCTACAGTAATCAAGACAGTATGGTACTGGCACAAAAACAGAAATATAGATCAATAGAACAGGGTAGAAAGTCCAGAGATAAACCCACGCACATATGGTCACCTTATTTTTGATAAAGAAGGCGAGAATATACAATGGAGTAAAGACAGTCTCTTCAATAAGTGGTGCTGGGAAAACTGGACAGCTAACATGTAAAAGAATGAAATTAGAATACTCTCTAACACCATACACAAAAATAAACTCAAAATGGATTAAAGACCTAAATGTAAAGTCAGACACTATCAAACTCTTAGAGGAAAACATTGGCAGAACACTGTATGACATAAATCACAGCAAGATCCTTTCTGACACAACTCCTAGAGAAATGGAAATAAAAACAAAAATAAACAAATGGGACCTAATGAAACTTAAAAGCTTTTGCACAGCAAAGGAAACCATAAACAAGACGAAAAGACAACCCTCAGAATGGGAGAAAATATTTGCAAA
>NC_041222.1:79241126-79303909 GCF_002837175.3 Physeter macrocephalus
TTCTCCAACAAAGCCATTAAAATCATACTGTTACACAATTTCTAAAAAAAAAAAAAAAAAAAAAAAAATCTACAACCAGTAAATGTTGGAGAGGGTGTGGAGAAAAAGGAACCCGTCTGCACTGTTGTTGGGAATGTAAATTGATACAGCAACTATGGAGAACAGTATGGAGGTTCCTTAAAAAACTAAAAGTAGAACTACCATACCACCCAGCAATCCCACTACTGGGCATATACCCTGCAAAAACCATAATTCAAAAAGAGTCAAGTACCACAATGTTCATTGCAGCTCTATTTACAATAGCTAGGACATGGAAGCAACCTAAGTGTCCATTGACAGATGAATGGATAAAGAAGATGTGGCACATATATACAATGGAATATTATTCAGCCATAAAAAGAAACGAAATTGAGTTATTTGTTGTGAGGTGGATGGACCTAGAGTCTGTCCTGCAGACTGAAGTAGTCAGAAGGAGAAAAACAAATACCACATGCTAACACATATATATGGAATCTAAAAGAAAAAAAAGGTTCTGAGTAACCTAGGGGCAGGACAGAAATAAAGACGCAGATGTAGAGAATGGACTTGAGGACACGGGGAGTGGGAAGGGTAAGCTGGGATGAAGTAAGAGAGTGACATGGACGTATATATACACTACCAAGTGTAAAATAGATAGCTAGTGGGAAGCAGCTGCATAGCCCATGGAGATCAGCTCGGTGCTTTGTGACCACCTAGAGGGGTGGGATAGGGAGGATGGGAGGGAGACGCAAGAAGGAGGAGATATGGGGATATATATATACATATAGCTGATTCAGTTTGTTATACAGCAGAAACTAACACAATATTGTAAAGCAATTATACTCCAATAAAGATGTTTTAAAAAAAAGAACAAACAGAAGTAGTTCTAAGAACAACCTTATATTGCTCTTTTCCCTTATTTGTCTTTCCAAGTAACTGAATATTACCTCACTTTCTTATGTTTCTTTTTTTTTTTTTCATGCGTCTAACTTATTTTCATTATGGTCAAAATCACTCTAATGCAGATGAGGAACCTCAGCAGTTGGTATTTGCTTGTTCCATCCTGAAATGTCAGTTTCATTTCCAGCCTCTAAACAAATGTAGTTACCAGTCATGGCTACAGTGAAACGTGAATGCTGCTATATTGATGAAATTAGGTGTAAGTGAAACATGGGCTAAAGGACCTCGTCCTCCCTAGATGACAGAACATTTCCCCCCAATATTTTGATGATAAAATTCAAGTAGAATTGATTGTTTCAGAAACACAAGGTAGAATGTTCACTTGTTTGAGTCATGTGCAGTCGGTGTGGATCTTTATAAACTTCCTTGAGAGAGAGGATAAAGGACAAGGGAGGCTTTCCTTGGAGAAGAAAGAGAAGCTGCACTTCACTGACTCTTCGGGTCAGTCAGTCTCTGCGGGGCCCCTGCCTTATGTTTTCTCATTTGGTCCTTGGGCACAAGCCCAGGAGGGTGGTATTGTCACCACCCTCCCGATTTGGAAAGCTGTGTCTATCCAATCCTGATAGAGGGGTGGGGGATTCCTTCTCAGAGAGGGAAATTTTTTATTTGAGTCCTGAAGTTCTGCTGAGCCCCTGTAGGAATTAGCCTACAAGGCTAAGCCGTCATTTTTGGGGGTTGGGGGGAGGGTGAATGAAATAAAAGACCATCTTGGGGCAGGGAAGGTGTTCCAGGTCTGCCCCCTCACCCTCTTCCTCATCTAGGGCTGTAGTCACCTTGGACCTTGACCTTCAAGGGCAGTGATGCTCACATTCCAGTGGCTCTTGAGCCGCATTTGCTTCTCTCAATTTCAAAGCAGTGACTTAGCATCTTTTGAAAGCCAATCTGGACCTTGAGGACCTTTCTGTTTCTCTCTTTGGTTCTGCTTCTCCAGCAGTCATGTTGTTCTTACCCCTCATTTCTTAGTATTTCCATGATGTTGGGAGAGAGCAGAAAACGTTCTAGTGTTCCCGTGGGAATGAAGGTGTCCAGGGCGGCTTTGTGAGGGCCCTGGTGTGTGTGTATTTGCCCCCCACAGTATGTTTCTTTGAGGGCAAGACCATGTCCTGCCTTGGGTCCCACAGCACTTAAGACCGTTCTTGGCCCAATAAATGTATGCAAAGTCCAGATAGAGTCGGAAGAACATCACAATATGATGTGTGGGTCACGTGTGGCTCAAGAGCCAGGTGACCACTGACGGAGACATTTTTCTTTGTGAGATGCTGATTGACTTGCTTGGGCTTCAGGAAACGTAGCACTCTTGACTAAGTTTCTTAGAGGGTAAGGAATAAAACCTTCAACCTGAGGGTTTGAGTCAGTCTGGATTCTACCAGAAAGCAGATGGCACACACAAGCAGGGAAATTTGAAGAGCACTTAATAAAGAGACAATTAATAAAGGTGTGTCCAAGGGTTAAAGAAAACAAGTGCTGGGAAAGCACCCTGGAACTAGTGATAGCAAGATGCTCCCACCACCCTTAGATCTGAAGGGTAGGAGAGGGAGTGGCTTAGGAAAGGATAACTTCTGGGAAAGAAGAACCACCTGACCTGAGCTGAGCACTCAGTAGAGGGACTCAGCCCTTCCTTGGCAACCTGGCAGGGGAAACAGGGTGGACCTCACTCTCCTTCCCTGTTGATGCTGCCTATTGACCAAACCAAACCGGAAGCCAATTGACAAGGGAACCTTTTCATTCAGTCTCAGTGAGCAGCCTCCCTGCACCCAGAAGTGGATGGAGAAGAGTAGAATATGGACCTGGAGAGGTAAATAGAAAATAATCTTGCTCTGGGTTTAGAGGGGTTTTTTTCTTGATTCTCTAATCCTTTTGACACTAAGTAGTTACAGTCCAAACTTCCTGGCACCCCCTCATGAAATCTGTCCAGACCTGAAAAATACCAATTTGTCACTGGATGGTTAGGATCCATTTGATCTCATGCCCTCTTTTATCAAAGGCTGTGTGCCCATCACACATTCTTAAAAAGGAAGTACTTTTTTTGAAGCATGACTCCCTTTTGTTTTCCCCGTTTTTCACTTTATTAAAAACTCTATTGTAGTGAGGAGGTGGAGACATAGAGGGCAAGGCTCGAAGTCCTGGCTCTTTGACAGGCAGTAGTTCTCCTTTGCCAGGGTAACTCGCCCAGCAGCAGAGTTGTGTTCATCCTGCCTCTTTTACCCCTTGAGTGCTGTGTCCCTCTCTGAAGGGACAGGAGTTGTCTGCATGCTCCTTGGCATCCATGTGTCTAATGGCGGCAGTGGGAAGGATTTCCATGGAGATGGGAAGCACTCTGTATCTTCTTTCCTGTGATTCTCATTCCCTCTTCAGATCACTTTAATCTACCTTCCATTTCTCTACTTGCCACTGAAAGGACTCTTGCCGAAGCTTTCTAATTTGCAAAATTCTTTAATATATATACAACCCATGATACTCAACTATCACCTTCCAATATATTGATATCCCTACAGCTATATCTCTCAGTCTGTCTGCAGCCCCATTACTTCTCCAATTGCCTATTCAACATCTCTACCCAAATGGATCTCCCCAAACTTAACATGTCCTAACTGAACTCATAATCTTGCACTCCCCAATTTACTTCTCCCCTCTCCTTCTCTAGCTCAGTTCGTGGCATCACCATAGTCCTGGTTGCCCAGCCTGGAAACCTTGGCACCACCCTTGCCACTTCCTTCTCCCCTCACTCCCCACTGACCTACACAGCCAATCTTTCATTACATCCTGTGGGTGCTGCTTCTGAAAGAGCTCCTGAATCCCTCTCTTTGTTACCATGCTTATACTTTTTCCCTGGTCCAGGATCTCATTAACTCTCCCCTGAGTTATTACAACATCCTCTAGTTTCTCTTCTGTCCAACTCACCCCCAGATTTATTATAAAACAGCTACTTCTGTTGCTTAAAAATCTTTGATGTGAATAAGCATGTGAAAAGATGCTCAATATCGTTCATCATTAGGTATCCCTACAAATCAAAACCACAGTGAGACCACGTCACATCCAGTAGGATGGCCATAATAAAAAAAACACAGACAATATCAAATGTTGGTGGGGCTTTGGAGAAATTGAAACATTTTCCAAAACATTAACATTGCAATGTAATTAAAATGTAATGTAACATAATTACATTGCTAGTGAGAATATAAAATGGTTCCATTTCTTGGAAAGCAATTTAGCCATTCCTCAAAATGTTCAACATAGAGTTACCATATGACTCAACATTTCCACTCCTTAGATTATACCCAAGAAAAATGGAAATATATGTTCATACAAAAACGTATTCATGAAGTATGTAGCAGCATTATTCACAATAGCCAAAAAAGTTAAAACAACCCAAATGTCTATCAATATAAATGGATAAACAAAAATCTATACAATGGACTGTTATTTGGCAATAAAGAAGGCAGAGGTACTAATACATGCTACTGTGGATGAATCTTCGAAACATTATGCTGAGTGACAACAGCCAGTCTCAAAAGACCAGATATCATATGGTTGATGGATATGAAATGTCCAGAATAGGCAAATCTGTAGAGACAGAATGTAGATTAGTGGTTGCTTCAAGAACGTGGGGTATCAGTGGCAGGAAATGAGGAGTGGTTACTAATGGGCATGAAATGTCTTTTGGGACCATGAGAATGTTCTAAAATTAGATTGTAGTGATAACTTCACAGCTCTGTGAATATAGTAAAAACCATTGAATTGTAGACTTCAAAAGAGTCAATTGTATACGAAGTCATATCTCAAGAAAGCTTTAGAAGATCTCTTTGATGGCTCCCTCCTGCCTGCAGAATGAAGCCCATAATCCATAGAATGGTGTAGGATCTTTGAACCCATGTCCAGTCCCCTCCTTATATCCAACTGCTTCCCCTGCAATCCTTTGCCTGTGCCCCTGATGCATGATTCACAGAGAATCTCTTGTCTTTTTCAGATTTCGCCAGGCTTCTAGGCACCCCCAACCTGTGTTTATGCTGCCTCCTCTGACTCTCACACCATACCTTGTCCACATGGAGAATTCCTACCCATCTGTCAAAGCTCAGCTCACACATCACCCTCTCTCTTTGGCTTTCCTATCTGCCCCAGTTAGATTTAATTGCTTTCTTCTGTGTGTTTTCGTCGCCTTTGAGAAGTGTGTTGATTATAGCACTTACCATACTATATTTTATATATATTTATATATACTTATATATATATATTTTGTGCTGTGCCCCTGTAATGGATTGTGAGCTTTCCAGGAGATATGCTAGTGTTTTATTTACTTGTCTTTCCATCTCAAGCCCCTAGAAGAGGGCATAAATACTAGTGCACAGACAGTGCCCGGTAAAAGCGGCTGAAGTTGAATTCAGTTAAGGAGACTAGCAGGGAGATCCTGATGAATAACGATGAGTGGCTTTTCTAGAGTTAGGACAGTGGGGATGAAAAGAATTAACAAAGCCAAAAGCTCGGGCTTCCCTGGTGGCGCGGTGGTTGAGAGTCCACCTGCTGATGCAGGGGACGCGGGTTCGTGCCCCGGTCCGGGAAGATCCCACATGCCGCGGAGCGGCTGGGCCCGTGAGCCATGGCCGCTGAGCCTGCATGTCCGGAGCCTGTGGTCCACAACGGGAGAGGCCACAACAGTGAGAGGCCCGCGTACCGCAAAAAAAAAAAAAAAAGCCAAAAACTCTGCTTCATTTGTGACTTGTGAAAGTTGCCCTCTCTCCTGAGAACAGAGCAGCTTGTCACCTTAGCTAATTTCTACCTTGGGCCTGAAGAGGACCATATGTTTAAGCTGGGTGCATGGGATGAGGAAAGAGTAGAATAGAAGGATAGTTGATGGGATTCCGAGGGTCAGGAATTGAGAAACTACAATATGCCTGACATTGTGACGCCAATGACAATCAGAGGTAGGTGGCTAAAATTAAAGCTGCTGATTGTCATTGGCATCTGGTATAATAATGCCCATCACATGGCAGGTACTCAATAAACATTTATGCAAATGAAAAAAAGAAAGAAAGCTTTTCAGACCATCAAAAGTCACCCTTGCCCATTATAGCATTCTGCATAGAGCCTGCCCTTCTCAAACCCAGGCATGGTCCCAGGCTGACCACACTGCTGGAAAAGAGATCCAAATACCATCTCCATCTTTCTTCGAGGCCTCCGGTGTGGGGGGTGACTCTCTGCTCTCAGCCTCCTCTTCCAAGGAGAGGAATCCCTGTGCTTCCCCAGATAATAGCCTTGCCTTGTTTGAAACTAGACGAGCCAGAATGATTTTGGAAACAGCCTCCATCTCTGGCTGTTCCAGGGTGGTTTACTTCCCACTGGCCGTTTGTTCTCGCACCAGTTACAATGACCCAGGCTGAAGAGGTGTCTGGCTGCCCAGTTTTTCCGTTTGCCCCACTTTTTTTTTGGATGTTGGAGGTAGGAGTTTTATTAATTAATGTATTTATTTTTGCTGTGTTGGGTCTTTGTTTCTGCGCGAGGGCTTTCTCCAGTTGTGGCAAGCGGGGGCCACTCTTCATCGCGGTGCGCGGGCCTCTCACTATCGCGGCCTCTCTTGTTGCGTAGCACAGGCTCCAGACGCGCAGGCTCAGTAGTTGCGGCTCACGGGCCCAGTTGCTCCGCGGCATGTGGAATCCTCCCAGACCAGGGCTCGAACCCGTGTCCCCTGCATTAGCAGGCAGATTCTCAACCACTGCGCCACCAGGGAAGCCCTTGCCCCACTTTTGATTAACCTCTGGAGCCATTAAAGTAGAAAGAGGCTTGTCAGATGCTGTGGTCAGTCTTGCTGTTGAGTTTCTCGTGTCCCTTTACATGAGTACCTTCTTTAGTTGAAGAAATTTGCATGGACATATTGAAAGGAGGGACCAGTCTGTCTCTCAGCACCTTCTTTACCAGCCCCCAGCCTACAGCAGTGCTGCTCATCCCTTGTCATGTGACACTGGTTTGGGGTAAACCGATGAGGCTATTCATGGCTGGAGGTGACCATCCTTTAGGTTCAGATGGGCACCTCTGGGCTCCATCCAGACACCTGAAGGCTGGGACCCCTCTACTTCTGTTCATCTGTACCCCACCTGTGGTAACCCAGTTGGCAGGCTCAGCCACTGAACTCTGGGACACCATGCCCAGGAGGCTACATGTGGCCTTTCTAGCGAGCTTCTTGCCTGAACCACCTCAGCTGTGATTCCTGCATTCCCGGGCCACCTGTGTCCGGCCTTCCTGCATCTCCTGACCTCCCTAAGCTCCTCAGGGATGAGCAGTCTTTGTGTGTATCATGTAGCCTCATGTGTATCGCCCTCACTGTTGGCGTGGCATTTCCTGAGGATCCTCCAGACTCTGTCTCTCTCTTGAAATGTAGGGCTGGGACTGTGTGCTCTCCTCAGGATGTGGACGGACGGGGAACCACTTGTCTTCAGGTTTTAAATCCACCGTGCATTCCCAGCACAAGTGGCTGAGGATCTCCTCTGACGCTGGTTCCCTTCTGTGCATGCTAGCATCTGCTTTTTCTCATCTGAATTTTTTATAATTTCACCCGGAGCCGACACTTTTGACTCTCCCTCTCCACCCTCCCTTTCTTCTTTCCCATCACCCCCATTAGAACAGATGCCTGGGTGCCCCCAGATCTGGGGCTGCTCATCACTCTAACTTAGAAACGCAAGGTTCTCCGGACGGCATGCTGGGCTCCCAACACGGCCCTTTCTCACACACTATGTCCTCTCTCCAAGGGCATCCTTCGGTCTCATGGAATTATCGGGGAAGCACATTGAGCCATTGCTCTACAGAGGTTTTTGTTCTTGCTGTCTTATACCTTTTTTCCCTTTTTTCCTTCCTAAACTGATATACTCCATCATTTTTTGTTTCTGGGAGGTTTCTGGAAACTTGAAACTGATTTTATCTATTTGGCTTATTTTTATGTTCCCTCCCCCATCCCTTTCACTTTCCCATGTCCCTTTACTCCCTAGCCAGTATGGGGGGAAAAATGCAAGTAGGGGATCAGAAAAATGAGCAAGTGCTCAGGGTTGGGGGTGGGAGGGCTGTGGCTTACATGAATCTACTGTAGGTGTGATGACCACCTAAATAAGACATCCTGCAGCATGATGTGTCACCCCACTGCCTGAGCAGCAGGCCCTGACACCCAAAAAACAGCCATCAAGGTTTTCTTCTCCAGAGACCTGCACTAACAAACCACGTCTCTGAACCGATAACATATTTTCAAGAGTCGCAATGATTTTGATCTAGTCAGTGGTAGAGGGCAAGTAGATTCTGATTCCCGAAAGAGGAAGAAAGAAACCAAACTGGTTTTGGTTTGTTGGCTTGTTTTGTAAATGCCTCATTATATTCCACATAGAGCTTCTTCAATTTAAAAAAGTAATTAGGGATTTTTTTTTTAGTACCATGTCTAGCTGAGAACTGAAGCCTCCTGTTTGAAAGTCTGCCTCAGCAAACTGCAGCTCTCTCCTTTGACCTTGAACTTGAGTCTGTGGTCATTTAAGTGAGGGGGTTGGATAATTGCATCTGGGACCACTCAGACTGGAGCACAATCGCTCATTATGCTTTGTCCACCACTACTGCCGCCTTCTTAGCAGCTGAGTGATGTGGCCTGGCCCTGTGCATCGTGCCTGCTGTATTGATAAATCATGATGCATTTTCTGTTTACCAGTCCAGCATCCTGTTTCCATCTTGGATACGGAAAGAAAGTCATCATTCTGCTCTTTCATTCATGAATGAAAAATCTTCATTTCTTCACAGAAGTCACACTTTAACCCAGCTTCACAGATTAGTCCTTCCCGACAATAGAAGACCAGATTTTTGAGGCAAGGGACCTTATGGGGACCCCAGCTTATTTCCAAATGTATGTCTTTGTACAAGACTGGAATCTTCCTTTTCTTGACAGAGCGGGCAGAGCTAACAAGTTTGGTGCCTCTTGCACAAAGTGTACATCCCTAAAAGCACATAGACCAACTCGCTATTTATTTAATACCATTTCAGGTTTTCTTGCCAGTGACTTCTGTCAGTCATTCTTGAATCATGGAGGTGCCATGTCCACCGGGATGCAAAGGAACTGAAATGAAATTGTTAATTCTTGAAGAGTTAGAGGACCAGGCAGAGCTGCCCAGGTGTAGTGGCTGTATAATGGGCTGGAGGGTGGGTTGGGAGTGGAGGTGGGGAAATGAGCTACAGCTTGTGTGAAAGTTTCCGAGCACCAAAGCAGAAGGATTTTTGATGTTTCATGAGCAACTACTTCATGCCATACTCCGCTAAGTGCTTTTCATAGAATCTCATTTAATGAAGAAGCCACAAAAGTCATCACCCTCTTTAGAAAGCTCAGCGTTAGGAGCAAACCCCCTAAGATAAGGAAGTAAAACATTTCCGCTATCCCTGGAAGGGAACTCAAGCAGCTGTATTTTCTCTGAATAGTAATTGACATTATTGAAGACTTTGTATGTGCCAGGCATTGAGCTAATTAAGCACACAAAAGCCCAAGGAGGTAGTGTTCTGAGGCCCCATTCTGGGTGTCTTTTGCTGCATAACGAACCACCCCAAAGCTTAATGACCTAAAATGGCAACAGTCATTTGTTGTTGTTGTTGTTGTTGTTTGCGGTACGCGGGCCTCTCACTGTTGTGGCCTCTCCTGCATTAATTTTTTTTTTTTTTTTTTTTTTTTTGGTACGCGGGCCTCTCACTGTGGTGGCCTCTCCCCTTGTGGAGCACAGGCCCCAGACGCACAGGCTCAGCGGCCATGGCTCACGGGCCCAGCCGCTCCGCGGCACGTGGGATCCTCCCGGACCGGGGCACGAACCCATGTCCCCTGCATTGGCAGGCGGACTCTCAACCACTGCACCACCAGGGAAGCCCCAGTCATTTGTTTTGATCATGAATCTATGATGTGGGCAGGGATCAATGGCGCCAGCTCCTCTCTGCTCCCTGTAGCATCGGCGGGTGACTGCTTGGGGCTGGAGGACCCCCTTCTAAGACAGCTCTCTCACTTGACGGGCCAGGTGGTACTGACCGTCAGCTGGGAGTTCAGCCGGGGGTGTTGGCTCTGCTCCATGTGTGCCTGCCTCTCCACAGAGCTGCTTGGGCTCTCCCACAGCGTGGCAACTGGGTTCCAATGGCAAGAATTCCAAACAGGATGTAGAAACTGCCAGCGTCTTATGACTGACACAACATCACTTCTTTCATCTTCTATTGGTCAAGCAGACACAGAGCATGCTCAGGTTTGAGGCGAGGAGACCAAGGCCACTGCTCTCAGTGGGTAGTGGCAAAAAACTGGCAGCCACCTTTATCCTCCACGAGCCCAGAAAGGTTAAGTGCCTTGTCCTGGATCTCACAGCTAGCACGTTGACAGGTCCCCTGTGCTCTGCCTCTTCTAGATCCTGTGACACTCCCCGAGGTGCCCAGAGCACCTGACTGACCTCAGTCCAGATTTCTGTACCTTTTCCTGCCATTAACTGGGCCTGTAGTGTCAATGCCCAGTGAAGCAGATTCTAGAAACATTCCTAAATCACTTCACCTGTATTTGGAATTGACTTTAAGAACATCCCTGGAAGAAGCCTAGGCTTGAGAAGAAAAGACCCAGGGGTACGTGAGAACCATGTTTAGATACAGGAAAGCTGGTTGTGTAGGTCACAGCGTGGCATTCTGCATCCTGTATTGTTCGTGAGCAGAGGTTGTCAGACTACAGCCGGTGGGCCAAAGCCTGCCACCTGTTTATGTGTAGCCCTCGAGAAAAAAAAT
The DNA here is from genome assembly GCF_002837175.3 of Physeter macrocephalus. Classification (NCBI taxonomy): domain Eukaryota; kingdom Metazoa; phylum Chordata; class Mammalia; order Artiodactyla; family Physeteridae; genus Physeter; species Physeter macrocephalus. The sequence continues at coordinate 79,251,855 of NC_041222.1, forward strand.
AGTTTGACATTTTTAAATGGTTGAAGAAAAAAGCAAGAAGAATATGTAACAGAGTCAAATAGTTGCAGCGGAGACTGTATAGCACACAACGCCTCTTACAGAAAAAGTTAGTTGACCTTTGTTCTAGAAGGCAGAATCAGCACTGCGTTAGCAGAGCTAGATTTCAGGTCCACATAAGAATTTTCTGTCTAGAGCTGTCCATGTGCAGGAACAGCAGCTCTCAGCTGAAGGCCGTGCAGGCAGAGGGCTGTGCCTAGGATGCCGCTGTCAGTGGTGTGCTGGTAAATGTGGAACGACCGGCTCTCCAGGGAAGAAAAATCCTGATGTGTAATGTTTGTCTGTTTCTTTGGTACAAATCCCACCGTGGTCACAGCTGAAAACTGTGGTCAGTTTTCAGTTCTGACACGATGTCACGAAAGGTGGAGTTGGGGAAGAGATGCACCGTAATCGGCTGCAGGAGTTCCAGTTTACCACTGTGATGGGTTCAGGAGATCGATGCTATAAAATGCTGTGCTCAAGTAGCTCCCAATGCGGAGAGCTGCAGGTGTGCAGGGAAGAACAGTAGTGCTGGGAAACCTTTGACATTCCATCTGCCTCTCTGGGCAACCATCGTTAGCATCTGCAAGCGCAGAAAGATTACGTACCGTGTCCTGGATTGCACAGCTGCTCAACTCCACCTGCCAATTCCCGCCTCACGTTTGGTTTAGAAAATCTTGATTTCTACAAAGAGTGATAAGTTGGACTGCATGCAAGTTGAGAACTTCCGTTTAAGAAAACATCACTTTAAACAAAGGTAAAAATGACAGATTGGAAGAAAACATGTGGAATCTTAAGAGATCCAGGCCTAGTGTCGAAAGGATGTAAAAAACACCCATCAATCAATTAAAATTAAAAACAAAGACAGTCCAATAGAAAAATGGGCAAAGGGTGAGGACATACAGTATATACCTACTCAAATACGAAAGGCTGATAAATGTCGAAAGGTGATTAGCCTTTCAATATGAAAGAACATCAGTCTCACTACTAAGCAGGGAATTAATGGGATAATAGTGGGATTCATTTATTTCATCCATCAAATTGGCCCAAAGTAATAATACCAAGCAAGTGAGGCTGTGATCAGAGCACATTCATTGACTGCAGCTGGAAGAAAGTAAGTTAAAACATCCATATACAAAACTAAAGTTCCTTCTATCTCCCCTCCTCCCCAATCTTGGCCCTCTCCCTCCCTCCCTCCCCCACCTCCCCAAAAGTAAAGATGGTCCGAATTCAACTTAATGATTTTCCAACTTTATGATGGTGCCAAAGCAATAAGCACTCAGTAGAAACCATACTTCGAAGTTTGAATTTTGATCTTTTCCCAGGGCTAGTGATACATGGTACACTCCTCTCCCATGATGCTGGGCAGCTCCCAGTCAGCCACACGAAGGGAAAGGACAGACACTCTACAGGGTACCGCGTTGCCAGCATTTATCGCATATTGTGTTTTATGTTTCAAATCCCATCATGTCTACAAAATAACCGCTGACCCAGAAATTCCATATCGGGCCTAGAAAAAACCTCACATTTTCAGAGGAGGCAGGGACACAAAAAGATCATCCGCCTTGTAGTTTGCGGTAGTGAAAAATTGGAAACAACATAAAGCCCCTCAGTCGGGGAATAGCTAAGTATACTGTGATCTAGATATCCCTATGAGCGCCAGGCAGCAGTGGAAAAGAGGACACAGGAGCTCTGTACCAATGGGCATTGCTGTGGTGAGATAGCAAATTCTAGAACGGCTCAGGCAGTCAAGTACCATTTATGTTCTTAAAATGTAGGTGAAAGAATGCTGTGTAGTCCGTAGAACATCCATAGAAAGTTCCAGGGGCCTATATACCATAATAGTGTACACAGGTGCTTCTTGACTGATGATGGGGTTATGTTCTGATAAACCCATTATAAGTTGGAAATGCATTTAATACACCCAACCTCCCGAGCACTGTAGCTTAGCCTGGCCTCCCCAAAACATGCTCAGAACACTTACATCAGCCTACAGTTGGGCCGTTATCTTGAGTTTAAGCTCAAGAGTAATTACCTTCCTCTTCTTCTCACCAGAAGCAGGAGACACAGATGGACATTTTGTAGACATGGTGGGATGTGAAACATAAAATACAATACAAATAAATGCTGGCAATATGGTACCTCACAGATTATTGGTCGTTTCCCCTCGTAATCGCATGGCTGCTGCTGCCTGGCTTCACAGGAGAGGAGTGTACCATGTATCACTAGCCCCAGGAAAAGATCAAAATTCACATTTCGATATACAGTTTCTACCAAATGCTTATGGCTTTTGCACCATCAGGAAGTTGGACAATCATAAGTCAAATTGGCACCATCTGTACTTTTGTGGAGGGTGGAGGGAGGGTGAGGGCCAGGACTGGGGAGAAGGGGAGATAGAAGGAACTTTAGTTTTATATATGGATGCTTTAATTTTTCTTAAGGAGAATATATTTATGTATTTCCTGTATAATAGTTTCAAGAGAACAAATTAAAGTTCGGTCCTCCCCACATGGAAGGGCTTCTGTGAGGGAATGTGCCATCCCCCTGGCTAAGCCCACATCTACCAGGTTGGCCGTGCGGGGGCCACCTGGGGAGGGGTGTGTGAGTGATGCTCCCTTTGGCCCGTGAGCTTGAACTTCCCTTGAGGACTCTCTCTCTCTCACTTCCATCCAGGCCTCAATGTTCTCTTAACACTTTTGCCTAAGCAAGGAAAAGCTTTTGTCCTTAATTTCCTGTTGCAAGATTGAGGCTGGCCAGGCGCGAGGGCACCAGAGTCACATTAGATGGACCCTATTGGGTTGAGGTTACCAGCACTGCCTTCTGCCTGCCCCTCCCACATTCCCCCTCAGGGCTCTCATCCCTGCACCCCCCGGCTGCTCTCAGGCACGTCTAGACTCCTCTATGTCTAGACCCAAGGACACTGGGCCAAGGCACCCTTCCAACTTACCTATTTCATGTCTAGGAGCCCGCCTCTTCCCCAGATTTTTGGCCCCAGGAATGTCCACCCATTTCAGGAAAACGCTTCTGTTTAACCATAGGCGAGTGTGTGGTCTCATTGTACCGTTAGCATGACAGCCACATCAGAAGCCCACACCGTACGATGGCAGCTGGACAAGAGATACACAGAGAGTAGCTTCGAGGCTTTTCCTCGCCCAGATGCCTGTGGTTAAGAGGAGTGAAGGCCCAGGATGGCTGCATGGAATATTGACCCACTGACCATGTGGCAGACACACTCATCCTACATCATATTATCCCCATTCATCCCCAGAGGTAATAATGAAGAGTAGGTGTTACTATTCCTATTCTACAAGCAAAGGAACTGTGCCTCAGAAAGTAACTTAACCTATCTGAGGTCACAGAGTCCAGACTGAAACCCAGAATGCCTGCCTCCAATGCTTTTTAACCTGAGCCGTATTATTCCTTTAGGGATTTCATTCTAGAAGTCTTCAGAAGTCTCCTCCCTGCTTTTTGCACAACCTCCCAGAGTGAAATGAGAGATCACTTCCCCTATGAATTTTGAGTGCCAGGCATTCTTTTCCTTGAGAATCCCCAGAACTCCTTTTAAGTTGTTGCTTAAATTTGAAGTGAAAACAGACAGAAAATGTGTTTGCAGATACAGCTTGCACTAATTCAAGAGGAGGCATGAAGGTTAGGGACTCCTTTGATATTATTTATGTGATTTGAGGCAACAGTATATAATCAAAGAATGGTATTCGCAGACTCCTAGTCTACCTTGACCTTAAATTCACACCTATTTCACAGATGCAAAAAGGAAGGTATCATATTGCGCCTTTCCTTTGGATTCTCCAGCTTCCTCAAAGTCCTCAGTAACCCAGGAAATTTAGAGTGTGAGAGGTGAGAATGTGAAAACCCTTCAGGACTTCCCCTAGATTAACAAGAAAGTGTTCAACACTTGATGATGACAGTGGAGCATTGGGTTTTAATTTGGGGCTTATTTAGAGGCAGAGCCAAGAAGTGGTTGGGTACTTCCCCTCACACCTTCACAGCACGGTCCACCAGGAGAGTTAGGTTTCAAAGAAGAAGCATCTCAAAGTGTTGGGGAACTTACTTCAGGATGGGATCAGATACGCATTTTTCTCCCACATTTTCTGACCTGAATTTAAAAGTTTTTATAATAGTGCATGAATGAACCCTTCCTTCACAGGAGGATCTGAAAGCAAGACTAACAAAAAACATCAGTAGATTCTAATTATCCTCTCTCTCTGTTGCATCCTCTCCTTTTCCTGAGTTGCTTTAGACATCCCGTATGTAATACTTTGTTTGCAGCCTGTGAGCAATTACTACCTGTTATGGTTTGAATTGTGCCCCCCCCCAAAAAAAAAGAAGATATGGTGAAGCTCTAACCCCCAGTACCTCAGAATGTGACCTTATTTGAAAATAAGGCCTTAGCAGATGTAATCAGGTTAAAATGAGGCCACTAGGGTGGGCCCTAATCCAACCTGACTGGTGTCCTTATATAAAGGGTAAAATTTAGCCATAAACACAGACACGCACAGAGGGAAGATGATGTGAAGAGACACAGAGAGAAGGAAGTCCACGTGCAGGTATAGGATTTGAGTGATGCATCAACAACCAAGGAAAGCCCGAGGTTGCTGGCAAACCACTAAAAGCTAGGAAGAATCAAGGAAGATCCCCTACAGGCTTCAGAGGGAGCAAGGCACTGTTGACACTGTGATTTCGAACTTCTAGCTTCCAGAACTGTGAGACCATAGATTTGTTATTTGAAGCCGTACAGTTTGTTCGTGTAGCCCTAGTAAACTAATACAGCTACCTGTACCTAACCCTTATAAAATACACTGTAGGATAAATAAGATTGAGAATTTCTGTTCATCTGTTATAGTCAGCGTGACATTATATTTTCCAAAGATGGCTGCAAGATCATCCCCTGTCCTACATGTCTGTCTAGACCCTTGAAATTCCCCCATCAAGAGATGAATTCTAGGGCTTCCCTGGTGGCACAGTGGTTAAGAATCCACCTGCCAATGCAGGGGACACGGGTTCAATCCCTGGTCCAGGAAGATCCCACATGCTGTAGAGCAACTAAGCCCGTGCGCCACAACTGCTGAGCCTGCGCTCTAGAGCCCACGTGCCACAACTACGGAAGCCCGTGCGCCTAGAGCCGGTACTCCGCAACAAGAGAAGCCACCGCAATGAGAAGCCCACACACCGCAGTGAAGAGTAGCCCCCGCTCGCCGCAACTAGAGAAAGCCCGTGCACAGCAACAAAGACACAACGCGGCCAAAAATAAAATAAATAAAAAATAAATAAAATTTTTTTTAAAAGAGATGAATTCTAAATCCCCTTCCCTTGAACCTGGATGGGCTGTGACTCCCTTTTGATGTTCTATGACTTCTGAGGCAGCTTCCACCCTGTTTCCTAGAACACTTGCCCTGGAGCCCTGAACTGCCATGTAAATAGTCCACTTGTCTTGAGTCCTCCATGCTGTGAGGAAGCCCATACCACCCCAAATGGAGAGACCACATGGAGACAAAGACTACATGGAGAGAGATACCTAGACAGCCCCTAGATGCTCCAGCAACCCTACGGTTTCAGCTTCAGCCACTATCTGATTGCACCCCCATGACAGACCCTGAGCCAGAGCTGCCCAGTCCAAGCCTTGCTGGATTCCTGATCCATAGAAGCTTCAAGAGATCACAAAATAATTGCCATATTTAAAGCCGCTAAGTTCTGGGGAGATTTGTTACACAGCAGTAGATGTCTCGGACAGTTAGTGAACTCTGTGCTTTGCATTTGTTGTTTTCTTTTAATTTTAATTTTAAAAATGGATTGAATTTTTACTTCTGACTAAATAGTTTTATATTTAGAGAAGACAGACTATAACCACAAAATCTCAATGATTTAACCTAATAGTATTTATTTCTCACTCACTTAAAGTCCAATGTGGATGTTACAGGTTGGGTGGCTCTCCTACAAGCATTGACTCAGGGATCCATATTCCTTCTACCTAATGTCTTTGCTGTCCCCGGTCCTCCTTGGGGTCCTCTGCTGGGTCACCTGTGTTCAGGTAGCCAAAGAGAAAGGGGAGAGAGTGGAAGATCATGTGAGATGTTTCATGGGCTGGGTCTGAAAGTGGCATACGTCATTCTGGTCCATGTTGCACTGGCTAGAACTAGTCCCTGACCTCAAGGGAGCTGGGAAGTGCAGATTAGCTGTGCACCCAGGAGGAAAAGGTAAGTGTGATGGGAGCATAGCTCTGCTACATTCGCACGCTGGCTCATAGAATCTTGTATTATCAGAACTGGAAGGGACATGAGAGATCGGCTTCTCCAAGTGTGGTCCATCAGCATCAGGACCACCTGAGGGACTTGTTCAAATGCAGATTCTGGGGCCCCACCTGCTGAGTCAGAACCTCAGGAAGTGGGTCCTACCCAGCTGATTTTTGCCAAATCCCCCCAATTCCTGTTATGTACACTAAGGTTAGAGAGTCACTTACCAGTTCAACCCTGTCATTGTACAGATAGCAAAGTTGAGGTCCAGAGAAAGGACATGACCTCCATACTTTCCTTCCATCTACTCACAACCTGAGGCCAGAGCTAGAGTTGGGGACCTGTGTGCTGAGGCCCATCCAGCCCTCTTGCCACGCCCCTCCCAGGGGTCTGCATCATAGCTGGCCAGGACCCCGATGGTGTGCCCTGGCAGAGCATACTCGGTTCCTGCATTGTAGCCTTGGCCCCCAATTCAACAACCACACATACTTGCTCTGAGACACCAACTGGGAAATCTAGCCCAATGCTGTAGAATCACAGTGTTTTCCTTGGAAAGTCTCATCAGCTTATAACCAAAAGTCCCCTGCAGTTTAGATTATGACCAGATCTAGTCCAGAATCAAGTCCTGTTATATCTTGGACATTCCTAGCAAGAGTCGGGGACCCGGAATAGTGTTTTAATTTAGAAATTGGAATCCTATAATAATTTCTCTTATGTCACTCTGTAGGCCTACCTTATCTTTAAAGCTGTATGTGTCCTAATGACATTCTGATATAGCTAGCTTTTAGGGGAGGCCTTGGTGGTAAGGAAAGGCATGGGGAGGAGAGGGAACCTTCATATTTTCCAGAGCTCTTGATGAAAACAGCCAATGCTTATTAGCATGCATTCCACACAATTTCCATGATGATGCTGTAATTTAAAACACTGACTGAAAGACCTAATAAAGGAGGTGAAATGAGCTTTCTAAATTTGCTGAACAAATTGCTCATCTCTCCCTCCATCAATCTTCCTTCTCTTGAGCAAAATGTAAAATTTGGAACAAAGAGTGAAGATACTAGGGTTTTGACTGATCTTCTTGTTAACAGTATTCTGCTGTATGGCAGCTGCATTGTAAGCATTCGAGTTCTGATTCTAAGCATGTATGTGAAAGTTCCCATGTAAAAAAATATTCAAGTCACTGTCTGCCTTCTGAGTTTGGGGGACAAACGGGGGTAAATTAACAAAGGATGCTTATCATGCTCCCCAACCTTTGCTGAAATCACTCAGTTTCAATTACTTTGATTAATCACTAAAGATTTTGTAAGCAGCTAAAGCATCTGCCTTCCCATTTTGGCGTGAAGGAGAATTAGAATGTAGATAAGACCTTCAGGGCATCAGGAAACCGGTGATGGTTCCAGGCCCAGTGAGACGGGGGGTGTCCTAACCCTCCTGATGTCTAGCTGAATGATTTGGCTCCCAGCACAAGCTCATCGCACAAGCGATGGTGTGGACCTCATCGTGAACAGCATGGGATTTGCACAGGGCCTACGAGCAGGGTAGATGGAGAAAATCAGAGGTGACGCCTGCCTCCTTCCCCTCAGTTGTGATCAGGCACTGCCACTTTGCAGTCTGGCCCCTTACTCCAGGGGCTCCAGGGTTGTTCCCAGTTCTCACTTCTCTTGTCAGGAAGCACTGTTGGAGTTAAGTTACTCGGGACAGGAAGACTGAATAGGGCACAAGGTGGCCAGCCTGTAGAAAGGCAAACCTGATCTTTGGCTGAACTGAGTAAACAGACCCAGTCAAGATGGTGAGTGTTCCGGTCAGCTATTGCTGCATAACAAACTACCCCCAAATTTAGTGGGGTGCAGGGTGGGTTCTCTGGGAAGCAGACTCTGAGCTGGAGAAGAGCATGCAGGATGTTCCTTAAGAACTACTCTTAGGGGGCTTCCCTGGTGGCACAGTGGTTGAGAGTCCTCCTGCCAATGCAGGGGAGACGGGTTCGTGCCCCGGTCCGGGAAGATCCCACATGCCGCGGAGCGGTTGGGCCCTTGAGCCATGGCTGCTGAGCCTGCGCGTCCGGAGCCTGTGCTCTGCAACGGGAGAGGCCACAACAGTGAGAGGCCCGTGTACCGCAAGAAAAAAAAAAAAAGAATTACTCTTAGAATCAAGTCTTCCAAGGGAGAGGAAGGAGTAGGAGTGGGCAGAGAAAGTCATGCTGCCTTGCAGCTCAGTGACAGCCCCGGCTGACCCAACAGAGTCCTGGAGCCAGAATGACCCTTGAGAGTTGCCCCAAATTAGGCTGAGATGACCTGGCTTTTATATCAGAGGTGTACAAACCGGCATGTCTTACAAATCAGGTGGCCACCTGTCTTTGTAAATAAAGTTTTACTGGAACACAGTTCCACCTCTTCGTTTACGTATGATCTAAGGCTGCTTTCACGCTGCTTGGGTAGAGCTGAGTAGTTGTGACAGAAGCTGCATGGCCCACGAAGCCTAAAATATTTAATATCTTGCCATTTCTAGAAGTGAGTCGACCTCAGCTTTTTGTTTCCACAGTAGCCATTGGCTGTGGGCTTCCAGGGAAAGGACAAGACCTTGGGCAGTGGCTCTGCAGCAGAGGTGAGCCCTGATGCATGAGGGCTGAGGGCTGTGCTGCTTCCACGCCCAGCACTGGGGACAGCAGGTCCTTCCTCAAGGGGCATGTGGGCAGTGCTCATGGTGTCCACCACAGTGGATTAAAATGACCGTTGCATTTTGTGGGTCAGGAATTCTGGAAGGGCTCAGATGGACAGTCTGACCTCCGTGGCCTCATCTGGGCTGCAGGGTTCACTGCCAATATTCCCTCCTCACTCAGTGTTCCTTTGCCTCTTTCTCTCTTTATGGGGCATCTCATCTTCTGGGGTTTCTCCATGCCACGGTGTGGTTTCGGGATCATCACACTTCTTACAGGAGGGACTCAAGAGGCAGGATGTGGAAGCCCTGGGCCCATGAAAAAGCACACCGGAGGTGGCACAGCATCACTCTGCTGTGTCTTATTGGTCAAAGCTATGATGGGGCCCATCCAGATTCAAGGGGATGGAACCCCAGATGCAAGATCACAGCACAGAGCAGGGGGCGGGAAGTGCTGTTGCACCATCTTTGGAAAATCCCCAGTGCCTCAGTGGGCCGGGACTCGGAGCTGTTTGAGCACAACCTTCCCACCTCCACATCGTCGCCATCATCACGAGGGTGGCTTGAAATGACCATGGTGGGACTATTACACCTCGGGGATGGGCTTTGCCCCACCCCAACCCCAGAGAGCCGGTTGTTAAGTATGGCCCGGCACACCATGGCTGCCATGGTCGGGGCAGGGGGGTTACGATTTGAAGCAAGGCAAGAAGAAAGACAGCAGCACTGATTGATGGCCGAGGCACTCAGCATATCCTGGAACATCAGAACAACTCTAGGGGGTGTCTCTTATTTCACAAAAGAGGGATCCCAGGTGTGGCGAGATTGGGTAACTGGGCAGGATTTGAACCGGGGTCTCCTCACCCTCCGCCAGGTCTCAGGAAGATGAAATAGGGTCCTTGTCACTGGCCTGAGGGAAGCTCAGGTTGGGTGAGAGGGAGGAAAGCCAGCCAGAGAAGGAAGGGGAGCAAAGGCCTGGCCGGGGCAGCCGTGGGGTTCCTGGGAACGACTCAGGCCTCCACATCGTGCCCAGCTGTGTGGACACTGGAAGATTCGCCCCAACTCCTAGCAACCAAACCCCAGCCCTTTCTTATTGTCAGGAAACTTATCAATGTTTTAAAGGTACAAGCAGTCTGTGTGAGCAAGGGGGAGTGGGGAAGCCGCTGAAGGGGAGGCAAAGAGAGGAAAGGCCGACACCATGTTTACAGAAGCATCTGTAATGCTCCCCTGACCGGGAGTACAGTGGTTAAGCCAGACCAATGGACTTGAAAGGGGGAGAGGGGAGAGCAGGGCAGGAAGGGGACTTTCATGATGGAGCCCACCCTTAGGCAGGTGGCATGGATTCTTCCTTTATAACAATACCGGTTCCACTTACTGGGCCTCAGCCTAAAGCTAGACCTGCCTGCCACGGGCTTTACGTATATTTATTATCATTAGTCCTCAAAACCCTCAGAGGGGTGGGTCCTATGATTCCCATTTGAAAAGAAAATGAGGCTCAGCAAGAAGGAGTAACCTTAGGTTTGCGTTGGATGTGCTAGCTCTGGACCATCTCCCTACCGTGCGGCCCTGATGCCACAGTTTACCTAAGGAATGGCCGCGTGGGCCGGAGAGCAAAGAAGCAAACGGATGATAGAGCGTCTTTCTCAGCGTTAGTTGGTTCACAACTTCCCATTTTTTCCTCCTTTTTGTTCCCTAGAGTTGAAGGATTCCCTCTCCCTGTTTTGTTGGTTTTAAGGGGAATAGAGAAGAAAAAATGTGAGATGCAAAGGGCTCCACGGAGTTGGGCAGGGAGCCAGTGCAGGGGCGCAAGGCCGAGGGTGGTGAGGCTGGGATGGTGCGTTGGTGGAGGGGCGTTGCTGCATCAGCTGCAGGCCTCTGCCCCCCAGGCAAGGCTCAGGCTCTGTCGCAGAAACGCTCTCGGGTCCCGGGGGTGGAGGAGTCACTTCACCGTCCCCTCCGGATAAACATCCTGAAGTTAAATATCAGAGGGAGGCCTTGCAGCGGGAGGATGCAATTAAGACTTCGAAAACTGATCGTCAGTTTTTAGTGTGCTAAGAATCACCTGGGGTGCTTGTTTAAAATGCTGCCTTCCTGGTCCCCACTCTTGGAAACTCATGAGCAGGTTGGAAGTGAGGCCCAGAATCCGCATATTTAAAACACCCCAAGCAATTCTGGTGCCAGGGGATCCTGAGCCCGGCTAAGAAAAACACCCACTTGGAGGGTGAAGGTGCAGGCTCTGAAATTTTTCTTTTACAAAGATAGCTTTTTTGTCATTATAATTTAATCTCAGGAGCACCAGTTTTCATATTCTGGATGTAGATGTGGTAGGTATGTTTATGGAGCTGTCTTGCTGAAAGAAAGAATGCACACGTGGTTATGTGCATAATTGCAGTTAATTATTATGTTGTGAACATATGGTTAAACTCGATAAAGATTAACTTATAAAAACTCTTATTAAAAGTTCCCTGTTATTTGCCATTAATCAGTACCATGGATTTTTTAGGGGAGTTTGTTCATTCATCCACTTCATTAAAAGTTTTTTCATTCTTGCTGCGTGGCTGGCCCTGTGCAAGAATGGGGAGACTGCACGCAGTGGGCCAGCAGCCGGAAGCTGACCTCTGCCTTCCAGGGATTTACAGTCTGGCCAGGGAGACAGATTCATCAAATCCCCAACAACCATGGGCATTTCAATTTTGTGTATGTTTATTCTTATTTGTTAAGGTGTTTGTTAAATTCATTACTAAATGTGATTTCTATAAATGTAGAAGTATTTACATATATACAAATACAAAGCATACAAACAAAAAATCATTATCAGGCCATATATTGTGATTTGGGTTTAAAAAAAGAAATTGACTAATATAGAGATTTTGAACTTTCCAGGTGTCTCTGATTGGGCTAGGAGGATATATTCTATAAATTCTATACAAAGTTGGATTGTAGTTTTTTTTTAATCAGTGAGTTAAGACTTCATCTCTAAACATGTTTAATTAAGATGTCTGAAAGATGCATTAATTTTTTTCCCCATCACATTTCTACTCTCTGCCCTATTTGTGAACCTAGCACATTAGGAAAGCAGTACCCAAGTGCTTTCAAGCACAAATGTACCTGAATGCAGAATTCTTATCCAACAATGAGAAGCACAGCAAATTCTGATTCCTTGCTTAGCAGTTTCAGCATGTCCTCAATGCTATTTTCTTGCCAGACACTTGAGCATGCAAATCATCTATGAGAGAACAAATCAATAGGAGACAGAACTGTCATCAATAACCTCTGCTTCTTGATTTTCAGTGTTGCAGGTGGTGAGCTCTTTGACTTCTTAGCTGAGAAGGAATCTCTGACTGAAGAGGAAGCAACTGAATTTCTCAAACAAATTCTTAATGGTGTTTACTACCTGCATTCCCTTCAGATTGCCCACTTTGATCTCAAGGTATGTTGCTTGGCGTGAATCAGATGAAAGCTTACACGTACCACAGCATTCGCTGTTTGCTGAGAAAAATTGAGGGCGTCCGAAAGAGATACATGTTTTTTTCCTAGAGGGGTTTAACAAATGAAATTATCTATATAAATCAGCAAGGGTATAATGCATGCCTACTACAGGAATTCCTAACCAATGTGTGAGATAGAGGCTTAAGATTAATGATTACATTTGAGAATTCTTGGGGAAGAATCAAGGGGGTCTTACCAGCCAGGTCTTTAAGAAAGGGGGCTGCTGTTGGTTATGGGGTATTTTCAACCTGGAGTACCCATTGGCTGCCCAGTTTCCGTCCCCTTCTGGCTACAAGGCATATAAGATGGAAGGTGTCTTGATCTCTACTCTCCCTCTTGATGCAAAGGCTTCTGGGCTGACTCAGTCTCTGGCAATCAATCAAGTAAAACTCTGAGACTGGCTAATTGTGGTCTTTGCTTGGCTGGAGGCAAGGCATTATCGGACATAAAAAGGCGCATCATACTCCCATCCATCACAGAGGTGATGGTCTCTCTGAGAGGGGAAGATATACATATGAGCAACAGAAGTGGCAATGTAAGATTCAGGGTACAATCCGAGGCAGCGAGAAGATTATCATAAAGAGTGTGTGGTTGATTGCCAAGTGAATGATTCAGATCATTGGAGCTAGGATAGATGTGAGAGAAGGGAAGATTTTCTCCATACTTATTGTAGCAGAGCCATCAAGACCCAATCTGGATCCCCCAACACTCACTAACACACACCCCAAAGATTGCTGCTGGGAGCTGGAAATGCCAAAGAGTAAATGCCTACTGAAGCACCTCTTAGCAGTGGAGCTGGGGAGAAGGTGGATAAATACCCCAACTCCCTCGTGCTTCAGTTGGAAAATTCTGAGTGCTGCCCTTTCTCCCCAAGTCCTCCAAAAGGATTGTGCTCCAGTCACCCCTACCTTGATAAGACACTTTGTATCAGCTTCCTTCCTTCTGTTTCCTGTCTCCCCATTCCTCTACCAAGTATTCCCTGGCATCCCCTCCTACATAAGCTGCTTGCATCCAAATCCATGTCACAGGTCTGCTCCTGGGAGAATCTAAACCAAGACATTTATTTTTCCTAGTGTTCTCTTGCAACTACTCTTTCATCCCTATTTTTGGTTGTTTTTTCAGGGAAGAGGAAAAACTACCTGTCATCTTGTCCTCAGCATAACATATGATAGGGTTTTTTTTAATTGTGGAAAAATAAACATAACATAAAATTTACCATTTTAACCATTTTAAAGTATGCAGTTAAGTGACATTAAGTATATTCACATTGTTGTACAAGCATCAACAACCATCTATTACTGGAAATTATTGATCTTCCCAAACTGAAACTATGTATCCATTAAACACTAACTCCCCAACCCTCCTACCCCCCACCTGCTGGCATCCACTATTCTACTTTCTGTCTCTATGATTTTGCCTATTCTAGGTATTTCATGTAAGTGGAATCATGCACTATTTCTCCTTTTGTGACTGGCTTATTTCAGTTCACATAGTGTCTTCAGGGTTCATCCATATTGTAGCACGTCAGAATTTACTTTCTTTCTCAGGCTGAATGGTATTCCATTGTATGGATAGACCACGTTTTGTTTATCCATTCTTCTGATGGGCGTCATGTTATTTCCACCTATGAACATTGCTGTACTATTTTTCTTTTTTCATAGCCTGAAAACATAATGCTTTTGGATAGAAATGTTCCCAAACCTCGGATCAAGATCATTGACTTTGGGTTGGCCCATAAAATTGACTTTGGAAATGAATTCAAGAACATATTTGGGACACCAGAGTTTGTTGGTAAGTTTTCTTATTCCTGTGGTCATTCATTTCTCATAAACATTATCCTGGCAAAATTCACCCTGCTGCAGTATCATTTCCCTCGTACATGTTTCTGGTTTATACATGAAGATTAGAATCTGTTGGTTCACTTTCTTCCAAAACTAAATGTGCGTTCGTTTCCTCTTAGCTCCTGAGATAGTCAACTATGAACCTCTTGGTCTTGAGGCAGACATGTGGTAAGGAGCATGCTCTTGATGTTGTCATCTTTCTGATTTATTTTTACTATTCTTCTGATGTTGTTTTTCTGTTTATTTTGTGTCTAGGAGTATTGGGGTAATAACCTATATTCTGTAAGTACCCAAATCCACAGCTCATATTCTTTTCCTTTTTCTTTGAGACCGTATGTTTTACTGACCATTCTATGTGTCGTATTGATCAGTTCAGCTTATGTATGCTTTTTAAACATATTCATTTTACACCCCCACATGTTTAGTTTATACTAATTAACATTTTCTCCTAATTTGAAATGAGTCATCAGAAACTGCAGCATAATCACTGAAAGAAAGCATGGCTGTCTATTACTGCTGAGAAAATAAGAAAGGTTTCCTTTTTTTTTTTTAAACTACTAAATGCTGTCCTAAATTAACTGTCCTTTGCATTAAGCTGAAGCTTTTGTGCATGACAATTAAATGCCCTATAAAATGTAACTGAATTCTAAAGTGACTGGTCAAGCACCAGATTATAATGTTATTTCTCACTCCCTTTATCAGATATTGTAGGAACAGAAAGACAACACAAGGGGGGCTTACTCATGTTCTGTGCCCTGCTTTATTAACAGCCTAAGTGGGGCCTCCCCATTTCTTGGAGACACTAAACAAGAAACGTTAGCGAACGTATCTGCTGTCAACTATGAATTTGAGGAAGAATACTTCAGTAATACCAGTGCCCTAGCCAAAGATTTCATAAGAAGACTCCTCGTCAAGGATCCAAAGTGAGTGTCCATTATGCCCGAAAGGTGCCCAGCTGTGGCCTCAGCTAGACGAGAGTTAGCACCTGTCCTGTGCACACGGCCACATTTATGCGACCCTGGTTGTTTCCTCCTGGCAAAGAGAAGCATGCCATGTGAAACGCTTCAGAAAATGCAGGCAGGGCCCTTTGTACCTGCTCAGTCAGCCCCTGTGGGCACAGTGAAATAATCACACAAAGACTGATGTTGTTTTCGGCTATCTTCCGTGAAGCAGGCCCCGAACTGCATTTTCCAGAGCATCTGCTTGGTAGGCCCAGCCGGCATGGAAACAACCTTAGTGTTTGCTTCTATGGTCACCGCATTTTTTTTCTTTCCCCTCCCCCCACAAAGGAAGAGAATGACAATTCAAGATAGTTTGCAGCATCCCTGGATCAAGGTAAGTTGCATATTGCGATTGGTTTGGGGATTATAGGGCGACCTGGAATCCGTTTGTCCTAGGGGCACTATGGGTTCTAACCACGGTCACGTCTGGAGTATTGTGTTTGCTGTTGGTGCCATAGTTTAAGACAGCTGACAGCTGAGAGAATCCTCATGATAACGGAGGTAGAAAGGAGTGAGCTACCACAGTGCAGGATTGTGATGAGGAGCTGAAGGGCAGGTCCACTCAACAGCCTTGAGTTTGATTGTGGGATATTAGCCCAAACAATATATTTGAAAATTCTTGAATTAACTGCCAGCATTTAAGTATCATATCAAATCTTGATTTCCATCTTCACTTGAAAAATCTGAAGATCTGTCCACACTGAGCCCTCATTCCGCAAGGCTGCCAGAAACTCTGCCCAGTTGCCTTTGTGCCAGGCCAGTGGCCACCCCCGATGTATATACACCTTTACATTATTTGCCTGGCACCTGTCAGCATTTGGGTTAAAGAACTGAAGTTGCTTCAGCTAGACCAGAAAGGACTAAGGGTGGGGAAGCATGGCAGGTACAGAGTAAAATCATGGAACCAATAAGTGGATTGTGATGCAGTAATTTGCGTTGCAGAAGTAGGTTTGGGGCAGCTGGAGACCTCTGCCTTTACCAGCTCCCAGCAGTTGCCTGGGCTTCCCTAGATGGCAACTGTGTCTCCTTCCTTCAGAAGTAGAGTTGCATGGCCTCCTGAAAAAATGCAGTGGGAAGGATTTTAATGCTGTAAGATAGGCCGAATTTGCTAACATCTGAGGTCCCAACCAGCTCTAAATTACTTGACGATGTTGAGTTCACATGCCTTGCAATATGGACTCACCGTGAATCATGCCATTCCCAGACTCTCTTATGGAAAGTTGTAATTCAGCTTGTCCAAGCTCAACTTTTCAACTTTCCCTCAAGATCCAGTCTTCATGGATTTGCTCAAACCCTTAGCCACAAGAGTTTAGCCTCTGGAGACTAGGTTCCTAGATCAGGCATATTATCCCAACTCGTTTTGTTACTTTAGCAAGGTGAATGTGTAAGCATCCCAAATAATGAGAGGTTTTCAAAAGTTGTCATGTAACCCATTTCTATAATTTGAGAACTCTAAATTGTCTTTCTTGGATTTTCATTTTAGCCTAAAGATACCCAACAAGCACTTAGTAGAAAAGCATCGGCAGTAAACATGGAGAAATTCAAGAAGTTTGCAGCCCGGAAAAAATGGAAAGTAAGATTGTTTGATTTGAAGGGCTTAACGAACACTGTGTCCCCTGTGGCTCTCCCTCTGCTCAGGGCTCACTTCTTCTGCCACTGGCAATGCAGAACTGCATCCTTTTAAAAAATTCACTCTGTAGTCATCTGCACCATTACCCTATTTTCAAAGACAATCAAAAATACTATTGCAGTCCTATGAACTCATCTTTTCACATGTAATTTTGCATTTTTTTAAATTAAAACCATTCCCAAGGCAAATTTTTAAATCAGTACAATAAAATTATAGTGCAGTCTTTTTCTAAATGCAACAAGCCACATTTTAAATAGGTTTGTTTCTTGTGGTAAGCACCATAGCATTATGATTATACCAGAACTTGTGTAAATGGTTCTCTAAATCCAGCCTTGGTCTGTGAGTGGTTGGGATGGGGGTGGGGTGTGACCATGAGCATCTGCAATGTGATCCCTTCTCAGTGTGGATGGTTTCTGCAGGGGCTGAGTAGGATGTGGCTCTAAAGGGCATTCCAGCCAAACTTAAACAAATAAAAATTCAGGGTTAAGAAGGGGACAGGTTGGCTTCCTGTGCACAGGGTCCTGTCAAGCCCAGAGGAAGCAAGTACTTGCCATGTCTCCTCATCACTGGGCCAGAAGTGTACCTCATTGTACTCATCAGGTTGGGGATGCCTTGATAGAGATGAGGAGGACCACAGCCATGGGTTACTCAAGACTTGACTCTTAGTCTCAAAGAAGCCTTGAAAGTAAGGCTTAAAATGTAGAGTGAACCACCATAAGTTTCTCTTTCTCTCCCTCTCTTTCATTCACATACAGACACGCACACACACACACATTCTTTACCTGTTGCTTCTGCCTTTGAGAGTAAATGCAGAGGTGTTTGTCCTATAGGCTAAAGAGTCCCCAACCTGCTCATTTCCAACAACTGGATGAGTTTTGAGAGTCACACTGTCTGCCATTACCAGCTTCCCTGGGCACCAAGGACACAGGGCAAGACCCTTGCAGACCATGCTTCTCTGAGGGGGGACGTGCAAGGGCTTTGTCAGGGTAAGATCCCATTCCTCAAAGAGTAGAGAGTGAATATGGAGAGAGAAGGGTGGCATCCAGTTCTGCAGCTTAATAACGAAATGCAGGAGAATCTCTCTCTATTGTTGTCTTGATTTATAAGACCTTTAGAAATTTCTTTAAGCAAATATGATCCAACCTGCTTGTGGGATCGCCCACCCCTGAAGAATAATACATGCTGTCAGCATTGAATGCTATCTCAAAGGCTTTGTCATTTGCACTAATTTGAGTATTGTTATGTAAGCTCTCTCTCCTCCTCTCCCCCAGCATTTTTTTCACACACTCTCTCTCTCTCTTTTTATTTTTAAAGCAATCTGTTCGCTTGATATCACTGTGCCAAAGATTATCCAGGTCATTCTTGTCCAGAAGTAACATGAGTGTTGCCAGAAGCGATGATACTCTGGTAAGCAAACCTTTTCGCCGGATAGGTTTGTTCTTAGCACTGTGTATTTACCGTGTTTAGGTTGTTTAATTTGTTCAGCAACCCAGAAAACCTGAAGTCTTGGAAACATCAGGCCTGTTCTTCCTCCTCTTGAGTGGGGGAGTTGGGGTGGCTGATTTGATCTACTCTATTACTGTTTCGTCCTTTTTCCTCTTTGTTTTGATTGGCTACACCTACTACCTCTAACACTACCACCCTCCTACCCTCCTCTTCCCCCCAACACAGTTTGGTAAAAGAAGGCTTGCCAGTAGAAGAGGAAAGATCATATTCTAATTTTCATGAACTAAAACGAGAGCCCTCTGTTTCCACCAACCTTGGAGAATCTTAGACTGTAATAGTACAAAAGGGGCAGACAACCCTCCTTCTGAACACATACACACACACACACACACACACACTAACACACTAACACACCAGAAAATCAGGGGAAATGCAGTGGGGCTTGCTGATATAGTTCGTGGTAGACCAGAAGGCTAATAAACCCACTCACTTTGTTGATGTTGTATTGACTTCCAAAGGCCCTTGAGAACAACTCCACGACTTTTTTCCCTTAATCCAAACTGAAACCTAATCACAGATTAACTCTTCAGATATGACTGGACACATCAGAATTCAACAAGACTTTCCCCAACAGTCAGACAACGGGGCTTTGTGAACCCTGGAGGTAAAGGGGACTCCAGAAAAGGCAGAAAGAGTGGTTCTGTGGGAACCAGCCTGCTCCTGTAACTGAATAGTCAGTGTTTCCTGAGTGGAATCCGGGAACTCCAAGGGCAGGATCACACATCAGCAGACACCAGCTCTTTTTTTAACTCCCTGAAGCCAGTAGTTTTACTCAAGTTCCAGATCTAACCTTATAGCCTGAAAAGAGATAGGAAATTTTAAAAAGAAAGAAAGAAGTAGGAGAGAAGCAAGTTAGGAGGAGAAGGGAGAGAAAGAGGAGGAAGGCTGGACTGGGGAATTGTTTGAGGGTGGCAGTGGAACCAGGACAAGATATAAACTATTAATCTAAGTAAGGTGATGAGAACAATGAAATCTTATAAATTAAAATTGCCCTGAATAATCAGTTGGGAGACAGTTTGTTGCAATGAAGAGTTTGGGGTAAGAGAGGGACAGGGCTTGTGTAGAAGCTCCAGGTGGGAAGACCCCCCTCCCCAGCCCTCAGGGTCTCTGTCTCATCATCTCAGTGTCCTGCTGATCGGGAGGCTGTGTTACAACAACGTGCTTATTCCTCCCATTCTCCCATTTCTTGTCACTCTCACTTTCAGGCAAATGTCTCTTAGTCTTCAACTTGGATTGTGATAGAAAAGCAAAACCAGTGGTGTTCTTAAACATGTACTCTGTGCAGATATTATTACATCTCTCATGAAGCTTGTTTGGATTCAGATTTATAGAGAAGAGAAAGCAGAGTTCAGAGAAATTGCTTTCTCCATTCCACCCCCCACAGGCAGAGGTTCAGCTTCTGTAGATACGCTTTTCCAAATTTGAAATTTTAGTAGCAGTACCTCTGTAAGTCCAAAACTTTTGTTTGGGACTTTTCTAGCTTATTTTTTTTTTAATTTACCATATTGTGCAAATTTCTTATTATTTATATTTTAAAAAGTACTTTAACAAAGTAGCAAAAATTTAACAAACTTACTGTTCCACAGTATCTAGTTATTTTCTCTTTGTAAATGAAATGCATCCATTTTCCTATTTCTGGCCTTTATTTTTACATTTCTCCCCTTTTCATATCTTTTTTAAAAAATAATTGTGACCAGCTCTCAGAGAATTTTGCTGTTATAGAATACCTAGAGAATGAAGAATTACTAGTGCTCAAAAAATGACAATCTGTAATTGCAAAAATTACAAAGTAAGACTTTCTAATTCAAAGATATCATTTCCTTGGTTCTATGGTTTTTAGAATCTGAGTTACACCTGAAATTTTCTACAGTGGTTTCTGGGACTATATGTTTTTAAAGATTCCTAAGATAAACACAAAGTGTAGTTTGTCATCAATCGTTGTTCTAAATCTGAATCTTAAGAGCTGTTTGCTCTCTGGGTTATAATGCAGGCAACATAAAGACACAGATAAATAGTAGGTGCTGCTAGTTCCCAGCATGGAAGGGGCAAAAAATGACCTCCTGCTTCTCTTCATGACCAGGTGGATTTGGGGATTAAATGGCTTACTTTCCCCTGAACACTCCTTTTAACAAATGAGCATTGGTTTCTCTGATGTTGGTAAAAGGAGTAGCATGACCAGCAATCTAACACTTTTTCCCTCTTCCATGTCTCTCTCAAGGATGAGGAAGACTCCTTCGTGATGAAAGCTATCATCCATGCCATCAACGATGACAACGTCCCAGGCCTGCAGCACCTCCTGGGCTCCTTGTCCAACTATGACGTTAACCAACCCAACAAGGTCTGATGCTGTCCTGCCAGGGGTAGTGGGGGTCGGGGGGGTCATGGTGACTGGGCATCTCCAAGTCCAAGGTGGAAAGACCCCATCTGCTCTTCATTCTCCCATACTGTTGTAAACTCCATACTGTGGGGAAAATCACTTCTGCTTAGAAAGTGAGCTGAGTTAGGAATAAGGTCTTTTTGCATTGAGGGCCTTTCTACACGCACCTAGCACTCGCCTCTAACCATGAAATTTTAAATGTTACTCTTCGTGCAAATGAAAACGTCACTTTTGATTGTGAATCCAAAAGAGGAAGATGTTGTGTCCTTCTGACTGTCTTCCATTCCTGTCACACAGGACAGGAATGTCTCCTGTGTCTGTGGAGACACAGGAAGGTGTCTGGGGCAACAGGGATAGTTTGGGCTTTTCCTTTCCTACCAAACCTGAAAAATAGGTTTTTTTTTTTCTTGCCTTTTCCAGCATGGGACACCACCATTACTTATTGCTGCTGGCTGTGGGAATATTCAAATACTACAGTTGCTCATTAAAAGAGGCTCAAGAATCGATGTCCAGGATAAGGTCATAATTCTGTTTTATTGCAAATGAATTAATTTTTTAAGTATTTCCAAATGTCTCTAATCAAAAGGTAATAGAGAAAAATAACACAAATGCCCTACTTCATTTCTCAGTTTCCTATAAAGGAAGATGAACTACTTGAATAGCCTATTCCTGTCTAACATGTTACAGAGAAAAAGGCAAACATTCATCTTCCTCGTGGCTCTGTTGCTCGACATCATCCTTTCATTGTGTCCTGCCCCAGATTGACTCCTTACTGATCATATTTACTCAGCGGTGTTATTTGATGTCACATTGAAGATGTTTTAATTATCCAATTAATCTCACCAGAAATGTATTAGCCCGCACATTAATTAGGGCAACAGAGTAAGAAGGATATGCTTTGAGGTGTAGACCACATTGCAAGTGTAGACACAAGTGATGATCAGCTAAGCGTCATTATAATGGGTCTGTCATCAGCTTCCATAGACTTTCAACTGAGCTGTAAACGGACTAGATCTGGCCCTTGACAATATAGGGAATTCTAACCAGAAGTTGAAATGAAGGTTTTAGGAAAAGAAAAACAACTTTTTATTTTGAAATAATTCTAGATTTACCAAAAAAAATCTTCAGAGATAGTATAGAGAGCTCCCTTATCCCTTTCACCCAGCTTCCTGGAATGTTAATGTCTTACATAACCTTGGTCCCCTTGTCAAACTGAAAAGTGAAATGGGGTTTTATTCCTCTTGGGAGTTGCTCCTTTGGAGTTTGTCATCACATAGGAAGGGAAATATAGCAACTGAGTGATGTTTGCATTCAGATCCAGTCTGGGAATGTGACTCTGCCTTGGTTTTTGTACAGGGTGGATCCAATGCCATCTACTGGGCCTCTCGGCATGGCCACGTAGATACCTTGAAATTTCTCAATGAGAGCAAATGCCCTTTGGATGTTAAAGACAAGGTAAGGCCACTTCTCTTCTTAAGGAAAGTAATAAAAGGCATGCCATCTGCATCATGACCCAAAGAACAAGGATTCAGGACCAAAATCTTCCTACAGAGAATTTAAGTAGAAGTTTCTTTTTGCTGGTGGCTTAGTCTTAGTCGAATATTAAAATCTGATTTTAGCTGAAATCTGCCAAGTGTTTTCCATGTTATATAAGCAGCGAACTGTCTTCCCCATAACATGAAAACTCAAAGTTCAGCCAGAAAGACAACCAGAAAGTGACCTGAGTCCTGGTCCTCTTCTTGACCCGCCATGTGCACATCTCTACCATTCTCTTCCTCTTTGATGTGACTGACAGTGCTGACCTTACGATCACTGGCACTAGAAGGGTTAATGAGACAATGCATGTAAAGTAAGGCTTTTGGGGTAAAGATGTTATCAAAATTATTGGTTTAGGAAGATACCTTACTTTCACGTACCCATGTTTCATTCAGTCCACACAGCGGCCCTGTGAATTAATTGCAGGGCTGGGACCTGAACTTAAGATTCCTATTTACTCATCTGTTATGTATTCCATTATGCAACCCCTCTCTGATTCTACTACTAGTAGACTGATTTGTCATGTTCAGTCAAGGCTGCCACATACAGTTGTATGGATTGTGCACTGCACCATATCTAAGGGAGGACATTCACATTAAAGACATACATTTATTTATTTTTTTACTTTTCATTATTATTTTTTAAATATGTATTTATTTATTTGTTTTTGGGCTGCATCGGGTCTTTGTTGCAGCACTTGAGATCTTTCATTGTAGTACGCGGGCTCTTCGTTGTGGCCCGTGGGCTCTGGAGCACGTGGGCTCTGTAGTCGTGGCTCGCGTACTCGGTAGTGCGGCGTGCAGGCTTAGTTGCCCCGTGGCATGTGGGATCTTAGTTCCCTGACCAGGGATCAAACCTGCATCCCCTGCATTGGAAGGCGGATTCTTAACCACTGGACCACCAGGGAAGTCCCGACATACATTTATTATAGCAGTTTTCTGTCGGGTGGCAACAAGTATCTCATTCTGTTATGTTTTTAGATCAGTTTATTCTGACAGTTTCATGGCAGATATTTAAAAAAATATCTTTTTTTAAATCTATAAGTTGCATCTATTACTAATTCATAGAATGTTATTGTATGGGCTAATGGTAATGTTTTTAAAAATCTCTGAGAATGTAAGAAATTACATTCTAAACATAGACAAAATGAAATCAGAAACTTGCTAATAAATAAAACCCTGTGTTTAAAGAACTTAATATTAAAAAAGGAATTTTGTGTTTTGAAAAAAAATCACATAGCTGGAAGCGTCAGTATATAAAGAAAATTGAGACCAGCTATCACAAAAAAGGGAATGCACTCTTACTTAGGGAGGGAGGGTTATCACACACAGGATGAGCCAGGTGTGTGGATTTAACGCTGGCTACATAGTGGGTGCCCCACCCCAGGGTCCTTGGCCCAGTCACCAAAGGGGCGTCTGGCCTGAGAGGGACAGGTACCACCTCAGGGGAGGATGTGGATCCAGGCATGGGTGGGAGTGGGATGGCTCCCAGGGGGCTCTGAATCTTTGGCTGTGTCTTTTTCAGTCTGGAGAGACAGCCCTTCATGTGGCAGCTCGCTATGGCCATGCCGATGTGGTTCAGTTACTGTGCAGCTTTGGCTCAAATCCCAACTTCCAGGACAAGGTGGGTCATGGTACCTGATGTCCTCACTTCTTTCTGCTTTTTGCGTAGGTATACAGGCAGCCAGGTGATACGTTTGGGTCTTACGGAGTTTTATCTAAGTTAGGTTTTCTGCTTAGATTACAGAGGGCAGGGACTCGAACAAAAGCACTAACATTCATTCATTCATTCATTAATCCTCTGGACAACCCTATAATTCTCATTTTACAGATGAGGAAACTGAGGCAGAGAGAGGTTCAGGAACTTGCCCAAGGTAACACAGCTCAACAGTGGTGGAGCCAGTGCTCAAGCCCGCACAGTCTGGTTCCAGAGTCTGTGTTCGTAACCACTACAGTACAGCAGCCTCTCATAGGCAGATACATGTGTCTAATGATGTTGATCATGAATATGTAGACCTCACGACCAACCATTTTTGTTAAAGCTTGGTTATCTTGGTCCCTTCTTTGCCAGAGCAGTATCAATTTACGTGACTCATCTTTATGCTATATACATGACAGGAATCTTGAGGCGTCAAGATTGTTAGAAGAGTTCTTACTCAGAGAAGTGCTGTCCCATGGTTAGTAGTCTCCAATGAAGTGAAGGACAGACAGCACTTTTACAAGACAGATGATATAAATCCACCCACGCAGAGGCTCTGTTGTTCAGAAGAGCTGAGCCATGGTTCCAGCGGGCTCCGCAAAGTCAGTCGTCAGTAAAATGCTGAGAAAGCCGAATTCGAATTAAGGAAAGCCGTCAGACCCATGCCCATTATTTCACATTAATGTTTTGCTCCAATAGCTACAAGCTCTTTCAATCCGCTGCCTTGAGTTTGCTGCCAGGTTTGGCCAGGACTCTCACCATGCCTGTATTTTCTTTCATAGTCTTGCATTCTCCTCCTCTATGTACTTGTCTCCTTGGCCAGGAAGAAGAAACACCCCTGCACTGTGCTGCCTGGCACGGCTATTACTCTGTGGCCAAAGCCCTTTGTGAAGCCGGCTGCAATGTGAACATTAAGAATCGAGAAGGAGAGACACCCCTCCTGACAGCTTCCGCCAGGGGCTACCACGACATTGTGGAGTGTCTGGCTGAGCACGGAGCCGACCTTAATGCATCCGACAAGGTGCTTAGTGGGTCAATATATCCCACTCGCTGAAAAGTGATCTGCGGGGCTGGAGGGACCACAAGACTTCTCAGTCAGTTTACCTAAAATAACAAACTTGAGTGCAACAAGTTATATTATCCTTTCTCTTCTCCTATCCAAAGATTCTGTGACTCTAGATTCTGTTTAATAATTAATATTCATTTGTGGGGTGTAACAAAATTTATGAATTGGTCAGATGACTCAGGTCTCTATTTTTAGCCTTTTTAGCTTTGGAGCAGGTACAGTGATGATCACAGAGCCCAAGACAAATCCTCATTTAGGACTGAAATTGGCAACACACTATTAATTTGTAGATAGACAAAGAAATAGGTGGTTTATTTACTTCCATCACCTGCTATTTTGTAGAAAAACAATAAAGTATTCTTATTTGTTTGGCAATCTCAATTCCAGGCCAGGTTTTCCTTTTTTAATGAAGCAAATTCCGCATAATCTGTTCTTATTGTGAACTTGTACTTACAATGAGGCTGTGATGTTGCTATGTATAGTTAGATCTGGCACACTGTGGTTAATTTAGGAACTGCCACTTGTGGAGTATTTTCTGGGTACAGAGCAGTAGTTCTCAAGTGGGGTGACCTTGCCCCCAGGAGACATTGGTAGTGGCTGGAGACATATTTTGGTTGTCACAGCCAGGGTGGGGCATCTAGAAGATACAGACCAGTGGTGCTGCTGAACAGCCTACAATTCCCAGGACAGGTCCCAAATGTCAGCAGTGCTGACACTGAGTAACCCTAGAACAAGTACGTTACAGAGATGTTTCCAAACTCCCTGTACCCAGCTCCTGAAACTCAACACGTTTCTTCACCGGGGGTTCTATAGCAGGTGGAATGAATTCCCGGACTGATGCTCGTATACATGACAGCAAGTCGCCTTGCTCTCTCCGTTTCTCCTGGTGTAAAATAAAATAATAAACTTTCTACTTAGGAAGTTAGTAAAGATTGCTGAGCAAATGTTTTGAAAAGTGTTTTTCAAATACTTACTAAAACAGGCCATTGGAATACCAAACATAACTTAAGTCCTATAAATTCAGAGACAAAAAGGAGTGTGGAGTCTTCCTACCCGAATGTACTGGCCAAGCCTAGGTTAATTAAGCTGACGGTCAGCTTGGTCTGTGATTATTCAGAGTGAGATGTATGGGGCCTCGCCCCGACCCCACCAGGGGTAAAGTTCACGGTTTTAATCCTCCTTCAGGCTTTGCGGTAATT
Organism: Physeter macrocephalus; assembly: GCF_002837175.3. Lineage (NCBI taxonomy): Eukaryota > Metazoa > Chordata > Mammalia > Artiodactyla > Physeteridae > Physeter > Physeter macrocephalus. Next base: position 79,278,128 of record NC_041222.1, read on the forward strand.
GTCCCATTGCCAATTAAACGTGGCCCAGTGCATCTGGAAAGGCAAGCAGCCAGGCCCACGTGCCCAAGCGAAAGCGCTCACGGCCCTGGTGTCTGTTGCAGGATGGACACATAGCTCTGCATCTTGCTGTGAGACGATGTCAGATGGAGGTCATCCAGACTCTCATCAGCCAGGGCTGTTCCGTCGATTTCCAGGACAGGCATGGCAACACCCCCCTCCATGTGGCCTGCAAAGATGGCAACGTGCCGATTGTGGTGGCCCTCTGTGAAGCCAACTGCAATTTGGATCTCTCCAACAAGGTAAAGCTGGAAGGAAGATCCCTGCAGAGTCCGTCTGTGTCTGTCTGTCCACGTGTTTCCGGGTTTGGGCAAGTTTCTCTCTGCATCTTTTCACTGTTCGAAGTCAGTATTGCTTATATGAACCTGTTCCTTTTTATAGGGCTCTCCTCTTTAAGTATATTTTACATCTGACTTTTGAATAATTTCCTAGAGTAACAGAAAATTACATTAATAAGTACTTCCTGCTGAGCCCGGCTTACCATTTATGGGCATCGAGAAAGAGAGAGAGAGAGTGTGTGTGCGTGTGTGTGCGCCTGTGTGCGCACACACGCGCGTCCCCTCCTGTAGAGGAATCAGAGAACATGGTACAAATTGGGGCATCTTCCTGGAGCACTTAAGTCTTCAGGAAAACACCTAATGAGTTATGATGTGATTGAAATTCCTAGGGCCAGATTTCTCCAGTTTCCCCCACTGAGAGTTTTATGGTCAAAAGTTCATAATCTTTTTTGTACTTAATAAGTTTGGTAAGACCAAGGGGATACTATCATTTGGTGAATGATAAAGAAATAAAAATCCCCATATGCTGACTCCTAGAAATTAGCTAATACCTTCTCTTTTCCCTGAATACCATCTAGATTTTCATTACCAAATATGATAGAACAGTTGGATATTCATGTGGTTTCAGCCCTGTAACTGTATGAAAGGCAAGCACTATTCTGTTACGATTATGTTAAAAACAAAGTCCAAGTAGAATTAATTTTTTGATTGCAGGAAATGTTTGTTTATAAATGGTAGACATGATACCAGCAGAATTTTATTATGATTTGTTTGAGATAAAAAGAATTAATATCTGAAACAACTGGAAAATGATGCTTCTATCAAAAAAAATAGTCCTCTTGCATATTATGTGATTAATTCTAATGGGAATTGAAATTGGTAATCTTCATATTCTGGAAATATGAAAAGGCAATATACTAGGTCTTATCCATTAGCTGCTGGTTGCTTTCTTAGTTTATCCTATTCTAACCTTGCCAAGTCGGTTATATAAGTGGCTTAAGGAGGAAACTAAATGTAATATTAAGCAGCATCAAGACCTTGGCTTTCCTTCCAGGAGTGTTTAAATGAATAAAAAGCAGCTTTAGGAAACTCGTGGCACTCATTTGAATACCTTTGACTTGGCCATTGTATACCGTGACTTTGTGGTTCTCATGCCTTCTTCAGAAGGTTTGGTGTCAGCTTGTTTTCCTGTTCATTTTTTGGCTGTTTATTTTAGGAAAGATGATGGGAGCTGTAGGGGGAGCTTAAAAGATGCACAGAAAAGTAAGAGAAAGGCATTATTTCTCCAGAAAGCACATCTGACTTTACACGGTCTCACCCCGGTAACCGGTTGTCAGCGTGGAGGTGGCACAGTGACGGCCCATGTGCCACAGGCAGACTGTCACTCCTTTCCCATGGTGTGTCCTGCCTTTTCCTTACCTGGACTCAATTCCCCCAGAGATAAAAATGGTCATTCAGATCCTACCCCTGTCAGCAGTATGTGACAGGAACTTGTCACTATTTTTGACACTCATTGCAGTGAAACAGACATGTCTTTGTCTGCATTCTTCTCATGTGAAAATCCAGACAGTGGCTATTTACTCGGCCACATCGGGAAATGCAGGAGAGGAGAGGAACTAGATGATGCAGAGTGCACGGCCCTTAACCCTTTGTTCCTTTCTGGATGGGCTCTTCTTATCAGCGAAAGTAGAAAAAGCATGTTGATACACAGGTGTGTGTGCACGCACACACACACACACACAGATGTGCACACACATCCAGGATCCTGCAAGAGAATTCCGTGCCTGCCGAGCATTGATGAAAGCCCTTCTGTGACAGCACTGTGCCAGGCGTGGGTGGGGAGCAGGGGTAGGCAGGGTATGGACAGCAGGGAATGATTCTTGCCCTCAGGCTGCTTTTGGACAGACACACAGACATTTCAACATAACAGCATCTCATATTGCAATCACTGCTGTGATAGAGGTACAGGTGCTCCAGAAACATGGACATCTGGACATTAAAGAAACCGGGAAAAGCTTTTCAGAGGTGATCATTTTAAATGAGTAGGACCGGGCTTCCCTGGTGGCGCAGTGGTTGAGAATCCGCCTGCCGATGCAGGGGACACGGGTTCGTGCCCCGGTCCGGGAAGATCCCGCATGCCGCGGAGCGGCTGTGCCCGTGAGCCATGGCCGCCGAGCCTGCGCGTCCGGAGCCTGTGCTCCGCAACGGGAGAGGCCGCAGCAGAGGGAGGCCCGCATACCACAAAAGAAAAAATAGAATTAAGAAGAGGAGGGAGGCAGCTAGAAAGGGGCACTGAATCCAGATGGTGAAAGACCTTGAATGTAATGCTAAGGAGTTTGGGTTTTGTTCTATCAATCATTGGGGGCCATCAAAAGTATAAACTCTCCTAGTCCATTTTACTATAATCTTTCAGATTATTTCTCTCCATTTATGGATTCATAGAGAAAAACCTGGAAGGTTTGAGTAGGGCTAATTCTGAGTAGGGGAACTTGGGGGAGGGGGAGGGAGACTTCATTTTTCTACCATATATCCTTTTTTTTTTTTTTTTTTTTTGTGGTACACGGGCCTCTCACTGTTGTGGCCTCTCCCGTTGCGGAGCACAGGCTCCGGACGCGCAGGCTCGGCGGCCATGGCTCACGGGCCCAGCCGCTCCGCGGCATGTGGGATCTTCCCGGGGGGCACGAACCCGTGTCCCCTGCATCGGCAGGCGGACTCTCAACCACTGCGCCACCAGGGAAGCCCCATATATCCTTCTATGTTGTTTGGATATTCTACCTGAGCATGTGTTAACTTTCTAACAGAAACCTGTATTTGCACATAAACAGCATAAAGCAGAGATACCCAGACTTGCTCAGTTCATAATTTCCATAGTGTCTTAGTAATCTTTTTCATGGCTCCCCCAGAGCAAAAGAAATACCTAAAGTTCTGTTTATTAAGTCGTTCAATCCAAACAACCTAGTATTTATGTCTAACAACTTAGTAGCTGTGGGAATAAATGATCCACATAAATTGAAAGAAAACTATTTTTATTTCATTCTTAATTAACTCCAGTTGTATATTAATGGGATGTGTATGCTTGTGGGGCACCTCATAACTCCTCAAACCTTGGACTCGGAGTGGACACCACCACCCTTATATCCTGTTCAACGTGGATTTTCTCAAGATATTTGCCTCTTATCACAGCAGCGACCAACCCCCTGCTGTGCATACATGATGTCATTGAAAGGAAGGCAGTACCATCTACTTTGAGACTTTGAACTACCTGGAGCTAGTAGTTTCCCTGGTGTCTGAACCTGCTGGTTCCATCAAAAATTTAAAATGTTCCTCAGCACCCCATGAATTCATTGTAGTGCCTCCAGATGCCTTGGGTTTGGGAACCCATAGGCATAAAAAATGGTGGGTATGGCCTTGGAATTTCACCTCATTAGAGTGTCTTCAATGGCTGTGCTTCCATGCCTTTTTCCTTTGCTGTATCTAAATTTGAACTGTGGTGCAGATCTTTCCGGAACTTTGGGGCCCTTGAGCCCTGACTCATGCCTCCTTTCTGCTGGCACAGCAGGAGACTTAATTTAGTTATCTTATGATAAGCCTCCCACTCTTTCATCCTTTTAAGTTTTATTTTAAAGTTACTCTTTTAACTGAGAAATACTTGAAAATGTTTTGCTTGGCTTGCCTCCCCAAGGAGATGGCAAGTTTCTGGAGAAGGACCTCGCCTCCTATTTCTTCTTGGAGGATCCCAGATCCCTACACAATGATGGCCCTGTGAGGTCACTCCATAAACGTCATCCTCAGCAGCAGCCGTGAGGACTCTCCTGGGTCTTTCTTGTCTCTTCCAGTACGGACGGACGCCTCTGCACCTTGCAGCCAACAACGGGATTCTGGACGTGGTCCGCTACCTCTGTCTGACAGGCGCCAACGTGGAGGCGCTGACTTCGGTGAGTAGCCCTCTGGCAGGAGAAAGCAATTGCAAACCCTTCAGGCCTCGAGGGCACAAGGGGAAAGGTATTGCTTGGCAACTGCACTCCAGAGCAGACAGGCTGCTGTTAAGCTTCAGCTCCTCCACTGCAGTTACGTAAACATTTGCCCACACAAACCCGGGGTAAGATCCCGATAGATAATGCCTCATCCTCTTCTTCCACCAGGCCTGCACTGCCAGGAACACCTGCTGTTTCCCACTGGCCTTTTCGTTTCCTGTGTTACACAACAGGCCTTTGTGTTTTCTATTAGGTTGTGTGTTTATCTTTTCTGAACGTGTCCCCTCCTTTCAGGGAGGGAGGAGGAAGGCCCCCCAGCGTGGGGGGAACAGGTGACAAGAGCTGTTCTCTCTCTTTTAAAAAGTCCGGCTTTGCTCTTAGGCCCACAACATATTTTAAAATGAGATTTCTTTAAATCTCATTTCTTTAAGTGTCTCACTGCCGACATTCCCCGTTCCAGACCTGGTACCTCCCTGCAGAAGAAACCCTTTGATTCACATTTCAAGAAATAACAAAGAGGAAAAATATGTCCACTAAGAGATAAGGTTGCTGTTTTACTGCTGCAGTGAAACATTATCATTTGAGTTGTCTCTGGCCCAACGGTGGATTGAGTCTCCATTTGCTCATGTGGGAGATTCCTAAAACTCACTAGAACTTTGCTGACATAAAGTGTTTCTCTAAGGAGACCCATCGGAGTCTTGAAGTATGGTGGCCAACCTTGGGAAAATCAGGGCTCTGAGGCTGGAGAGTCATACAGGGGTTGGCAAACTATGGACCACAGGCCAAATTCAGCCTGCTGCCTGCTTCTTTTAATAAAGTTTTACTGGGACACAGCCACACCCATTGTTTACACATTGTCTGTGCCCATTTTCACTCTACAAGGGCAGACGAGCAATTGCAACAGAGACCCTATGGTCCTCAGAGCCCCAGATATCTGCTGTCTGGCCCTTGAAAGAAAATGGGTACTGGCTCTTGGCCTAGGACATTGCCTCCCTGGCTGTGCTAATGTGACAGGGATGTGATTCCCTCCCCACAAGCAGTGGGTCTGTTCTCTGCAGTGTTGAGCCCCAAGCTGGGCTCTTCTGTAGGCCCAGTGCTTACCAGCGCTCTACCTGGGATTGTCCCTTCTTAGGGCACCTCCTTGCCCATCCCAAACCCACCTACCACCGTGCAATCACCTGACGAGCCATTATCAGACCCCTACCATCCATGCCTTGGCACTCAGTCCAGCTACTCCACGATAGAGCAGTGATGTACATTTTGATGGGGAGAAGTATTTCTTTGTTACAGATGTTGCCTCATAAAAAGTAAACTGTCGAGGACGGCTGTGAAGATGCCAGCAGCTGCCCCTGCCCACCCGGCAGTATGGGCCGGGACCTCTCAGATGTGTGGCCTTCGGCCTCTGCTGGGTCCTTGGGCTGCCCCGTGACCGCTGTGAGCCCGCGGTCGTCTCCCCTTGCCTTTGGCCCCCCCCTCAAGAGGCCCTCGGGTGTAACTTCCACTCCCAACCCTTCCCAGCTCACTGCAGACGCTGCTCCCTGGTCCCCACGAGTCCACCTCACGGGGCCTCAGTCATTTATTCATTCAGCAGATACTGAGCATACACTGCGCACCAGGCACAGAACAGGGAACACAGAGGGGCCAAGTCAGGCAAGCTGCCCTTCCCTCGGGAAACTTCTAGTCTAATGGGAGAGAGTCAGACCCAAGGGTCACAGCAGTAAATATAGAGCTACTGGATGGGACCCGTGAGAATTAAGAGCCAGAGCCCCCAGGGACGTTTCCAGGGGGGTCAGGAGCACACCGCAGAGAGAGTGGAGAGAGAAGGAAGGCCCCAGGCCGGCGGGGCTTGGTGGGGCTGCATGTGCATGGCCCCCCCACCAGACCCCCTAGGAGACGGGGGTCTCCTAGGGCGGGGAAGCCAGGTGGGCTCCACGCAGGGTGTGGGTCATCACAGAGGTGCCGTGCTGCGGGCTGAGGCTGGCTCCAAGGAAGGACGGCTTGCTGCCTGTGTCGTACTAGACTTTCTAGTAGCCACATCTGACAAGGAAAAAGAAACAGAGGAAATTAATTTCACTAAGATATTTTAATATGTTAAAAGTAACATATAAAGTAATGTATTTTGCCCAATAACGTGCAAAATATTATCATTTTGACTTGTAATCAGTATTTATAAATTATTGAGATACTTCCAGTTCTTTGAAGTCTTGGAAATCTGGGTACGTTTTATACCCACAGCACATCTTAGCTCGGCCTCGTTTGCAGCCCCGCGGAGCCGCGTGTGGGCTGGGCTGCCGCCTTATTGGACGGCACAGCCCAGCCGTCTTCGTGGGCCAGCTTTTCCCCTCTGCCTGACCTCAGGGTTCTTCCCATCCGGCACCACCTCCCTCAACCTACAGCGCCTCTAGCTGTTACCCTCCCTCTCCCAGTCTGTCCTCAGCCGGGATAACTGAGAAGAGTCTTCTGAAGGTCCGGTCCTCTTTTTCCTTCCCTCCCACCTCTCCTCCGCCCGCCACAGACTATCCTCGACTCCCGGAATTCCCTCGACTCTGCAGAAGCCCCAGTCACCTCGCCTTCAAAATTTTTTTATTGTAAATAAAACAGATTTTTTTTTAAGGAAAGGACATGAGCCAAAGTAAAACTTGGTGGATTTGACAAACACCTTTGTAACCCCACTAAGGTCAAGAGGTAGAATTTTCGAGGCCACCCCAGAAACCCCCAGTGGCCTGTCCCAGCCGCAGCTCACCCCCGCCCCTGCCCCCAGTGGAAGCCCCACTCTGACTTTTGTTGTACTATAATCACTTCCTTCCTTACCTTTCTTTGTTGTCTTTCTCACCTAAGTGCCAGCAGTTATGTCTAGTTATCTCTCCGGGACACGGCACTTCCTTGACACTCTCTCCGGCCTTGGATAAGAAAATCCTACTTGCCCCTGCTTCCCCTCCCATCTCTGCTGCCCTCCTCCAGCTCCAAGTCTTCTTGCTGCTGTTCCACCCTGCCCGGCCGGCTGCCCTCCCGCTCTCCACCCCCTGCTCCTCTCACCAGCCCCAGGGCTGCAGCTGCACCTGAAAACTCAAGTCCACGTCCGGGTCTTCGGCCCCACCTGTCCCCTGAGCACTGCGCTGGGACCCAGCCTGGTGGACGCCACCTCTGGAAGGCCCCCCGCCTCCACGCTGCATCCTCTCCCTCCGGGTCTGCTCTCCTCCCTCAGTGTCTTCCCTTTGCAAAAGCCTCCTGCGTACATCCAGTCGTCTGGTCCAGGAAACGTGGATACTCTTTTCCCTGGCATCACGCTGGTGGCCACATCCTGGATTCTTCTCGAACTCACAGCTCTTCGTCCTCTGCCTCCACTTGGTTAAAATCTCACTGTGTATTTCCCCCAGGACCAGCTCTGCCTCGGAACTGGTCCCTCACCTGTAGCCTCATGGCCCTCCTGACAGTTCCGACCCAGCACCACATTTATCATTCTGGAAAAGCCAGTCTGCAGTGGGCTCCAGTTGCAAAGCATCCCGGGGCTCCGCTGCCTTCAGGATGTGCCCTCCCTGGCCTGGTCCCTGCTCACTGCCTACCTCACTCTTCACCTTGCACCCCCTTGGCTATACCAAACTGAGTGGGACTATTTGCAGGTCCTGGGACCTCGCTCATTCCCACCTCATCCAGTCGGCACCTGCTGTTCCTTCCCTCTGGAACCTCCTCTGTTTCCAGCCCCACCTCTTGCACATGGTGGCCCCACGTACACACACATAACCCTGCCATGAGGCAATAAGACATGCTTCTGCCTTCACAGGGAGAGCCTTTCAGTGCCTAGTAGGCACCCAGGCACATAGTAGTGCGTGATATTGGTGTCAGGAAGATTCCGGAACACTAACTCCTTGTCATCTTCTAGTAGTCAACTGGAGCCCCAGGACGCCTCCTCTTTCCCAGTCCCCTTCAGTGGGTGTGATTTGCCCCCTTTCTTTTTTTTTTTTTTTTTTGCGGTACGCGGGCCTCTCACTGCTGTGGCCTCTCCCGTTGCGGAGCACAGGCTCCGGACGCGCAGGCTCAGCGGCCATGGCTCACGGGCCCAGCCGCTCCGCGGCATGTGGGATCTTCCCGGACCAGGGCACGAACCCGCGTCCCCTGCATCATCGGGCGGACTCTCAACCACTGCGCCACCGGGGAAGACCTGCCCCCTTTCTTGCTCTGTTGGAATTGACCACTGATTTTCCCGTGAGGCTGCGAGCCCTTGGCCATGATCACGGGTAACTTGTCCTGGTCTAACTGGTGTCCCTGCTCCCATCCTGCCCTGTCCACAGTCTGTTCCTCACACAGCAGCCTGCCTGACCCTGTGCAGACATATGTCAGATCATGTCCCTCATCTGTTCAGACCTTCCTTCAGGGTAAGAGTCCTTGTGATGGGGTGGGGATGTCCCTAAAGATCCACATTGCCTCCCCGTCCCCATCTCTTTCTCCTCCTCCTCCCCTTGCTCCACCTGCACCAGTCACACGAGCTTCCTTGATATTCTTCAAACATGAGAGTCATCCTGCTGCCTCAGGGCCTTTGCACTTGCTGTTCTTTGCAAGACTTCTCAGGTATCCAAATGTCTTGCTCACTCACCTCCTTCAGGTTTTGACTCAAATATAACCTTCTCAGTGAGACCTCCCAGACCACTGTGTGTGACAAGTGAGTGCTAGGATCGCTCGTGGGCCAGCTGCAGAGCTGGCACCTTGCTCAGGGGTGCATGGTAGCACAGGGCTAGAATGAAGAGATCCAGCTCCTACCCTTTTCCCTCTTGGACAGAAAGTCAGGGAGTTTTGGGACACTCTCAGCTCTTTTTGTTTTTTGATGATTACTGCTGCTTGCTTTTTCTGTTTCCTGGTACTTTGTTGGTTCTTTCCATTTGGTTTTCTCTAATCTGCTCAAGAACCTATGCAGTCAGGGTGTCATTTCTCATGCTGTAGATGAAGAAACCCAGGCTTCGGGAGGCCGAGTGACTGACCACACAGCTGGGGAGGGGCAGAATCCGGACTTAAACCCGGGTCCTTCTCACTCCAAAGTTCAGACTCTTTCTACTACACTGGCAGACATTGCTTTTGGAAGCGCAAACAGTGTCCTTTAGAGCAACATGTTTTGCAAACTGTGAAGTGCTGTGCAAACGTAAGGAATTGTTATTGATGGCTGGTTTCCTGACATTTGAGAGACTTAACAGTGGAGAGTAACTTTGCCAGTGAACATCCTCTGTCTGTGTGCTATGCAGATCTGAGGTCTTCAAGAGAAATTCATGCCCAGTCATACCAGAGGACAGAAAATTTAAGTCGAAGCTCAGATTTCTTCCAACTAAGGCAACGGTCCCAAAACTTTGCTGCACAATAGAATCACCTGGGAGGGCTTTCGAACCCTAATGTCCAGATCGCACCCCAGAGAGGTAGAAGCAGAGCATACGGGTGGGAGCCCGGCAGCAGGAGTTCTTAAAGACCCTGGTGATTCCAATGTGCTGCGAGATTTGGGAACTAAGGCCTGTTCTTATCGTGTCAGGAAGGATCTAGACAGTTTGGCACACGTCCCTGGTTTGGATGTGGTGTCTGACAAATTACCTAATTCACCCCAAAGCAAACTAGAAGCTTTTGTCTGCCCGTTGGAGCCACTTGACGGGGGGCAGAGAGAGGCGGGTGGCATGATTGTAAAGCACGCCTCCTCCGGAGTGCCCACCTGAGCTTCGACCACAGCCCACGGCTGTGGTTCTCAGCTGGGCAGTTTCACCCCCCAGGGGACGCTTGGCAATGTCCAGAAACACGGGGTTGTCACAACTGGTGGAAGGGGGACGCTACTGGTGTCTAGTGATGGAGGCCAAGGTGCTGCTACCATCCCACAGTGCACGGGACAGCCTTCCACAGCAGAGAATCGTCCTGGCCAAAATGTCAGTAGTGCTGAGGCTGAGAAAAGCTGATCTGACGGCAGGGATTGTGACCTGGGTTGAGAGATTGGCAGGTGTGCTGTCTGTCAGATCCAGGCATTTCCCCCAGCCTCCCCGGGGAATAGAACTTTAACTGTCACTGGTGAACACTGAGAGATGGGCCAAATGCCCCTTAGTCTTCTTATTTAAAAAAATATTGCTTTTATTTCTTTTGAAGTTGCCTCTCATCTTTTCTACTTTTAAATTTGTAATAATTCCTAAAACTGCAGCAGAAAGATACCTCAGCCTCCGTTCCCTCCTCGGTAGTGCGTGAACAGCCGGCGTTCCTGCCGCCCTGGAGTGGCTCTGAGGTTACCGCACACGATGCATTGAGATTATTAGGAGGCGCTCAATAAATGTTAGCCATCATGGTGCATGTTCACGGCCTGGAAACAGAAAGGAATTCGTTCAGTGTGAAACTGCAGCCCTGTGAAAATTCTCTAGTTAAAAAGCAAACACACAGGGGCTTCCCCGGTGGCGCAGTGGTTGCGCGTCCGCCTGCCGATGCAGGGGAACCGGGTTCGCGCCCCGGTCTGGGAGGATCCCACATGCCGCGGAGCGGCTGGGCCCGTGAGCCATGGCCGCTGAGCCTGCGCGTCCGGAGCCTGTGCTCCGCAACGGGAGAGGCCACAACAGGGGGAGGCCCGCATACCACCAAAAAAAAAAAAAAAAAAAAAAAAAAAGCAAACACCAAAGTGCTGTGGACCCTTATTTCCTCCTTGTATGTTCACCGAAAATCTTCAGATCAAAATTGTAAAGCTCAGCCATTTCTTTGAAACGCACAGTCATTACCAGTAACTAGCTTGATATGAGTGCTGCAGATTGTCCGTGGAAGGATTTTAAGACGTTAGCTTCCACTAACTAGAATTTGCCAGCAGATGACAGTCTTTATCGTTGGCCTAACTGAAGAGAGGAGGTTCAGGACGCAGGGTAATCTGCCCGCTAACGAGGTGCCCGGTTTGATTAAAGCCTGTGGGCCTGAGACATCTCGCCATTGGACCTCAGAGCACCGATGCACAGTTTTTTCTACTTCTTATCTTCCTTTTTTGGACAATCAAGTGAAATAAGGATTCCACAGAAAGGGAAATAAGCCAGGACATGGTCTTTTGTCCACCTTATTTGCTTCTGATGCCTGTTACATTGTTTCTGCCTCAGATGGCAGTACTGGTGTATGGAACACACAGCTCTCTGTCGTGAAGGAAAATACTAATCGTTTTTCTCCAACAGGATGGAAAGACAGCCGAAGATCTTGCTAAATCGGAACAGCATGAACACGTAGCAGGTCTCCTCACAAGACTCCGAAAGGTGAGAAATTGTGGTCTGAAATGCTCTGTATTTATGTGAAAGATTCTGTTTTTTCCCTTGTAAACTATGAGGATGAACAAAAGAGGCTTTGGACACACAGGTGGTACCAAAAGGCACTGGTCCTGTGCTGTGGTTTGCAGATCGATTTGCGTGAACACGTTGGCTACCTCTCTGATTTCTTCTTCTGTATCGAGACTTGGAAATCACTGGCCTCTTTGCAGTCGCTATGCCTGGTTTCCCTCCTCCTACCTGCTTTGTAATACCTGCCCCCTCCCCACTGTGAAGTAGAGGGGAAATGAGAAAGCTGACTCTGCTTCTTTCTTTCTTACTGTTTCGAGCTCCAAGATATCACTTGTGCTCCAGTTTATCAAACGTTGTTGCTCTAAGGTTTGAGGAAACATGACAAAAATAAGTAAATGCAGGTGTACCTTTCCAGCCCACATCATAGCAGTATGTACTGAGAGACTTCAAAATAGTCACACCCTTTAAGCTAGGGATTCTATGTCTGTGACTGTATCCTGAAGAAGTGGAAGAAACACAGAGAAAAAAAGTTCTATGCACAAAGATGTCCACTGCAGTATTATTTAAAATACAATAATGAAAATTGGAAACATTGAATGACCAACAATGAAGTCTAGTAAATTGACAGACAGCTATAAAAGAGAGTGGTTTGGGGCTGTTAAAATGTTTTTGAAGAGGTTTTAGTAACAGGAGTTTATTGCTTAGGATGTTCCTGGGCTTCAAAGCAGAAGATAAATTATGTGCACATTGTAATCTCAGCTATGTCTTTTTAAAATGCATGGAAAGAAAAGGGTAACAGTGGTGTCTTTGGATTTTGCTTTTTAAATTAACACTCTTCTTTAAACATGACTGTATTTTTTCCAAATTTCCTATAATAATCATGTAATAATTTTTCAAAAAACAAACTTTATAGAAATAAAAAAAATTACTCAGTTAAGTGCTAATTGAAAAGGTATTGTCCAGAATAAGCTTGGGGTATCCTACAGAGATCCTGCCATATAAATTGAAAAGTGCCTGGGGGAGGGATTATAATGTCTTATAATCATAGTAACTTTCACAGCTACTGAAAGTTTGAATTTTCACAGTGGTCCCCTGGTCTCCTGGTCCTGGTTGAGGGGGGAGTGAGAAGGGACACATACGTAGGTTGGAATGATTTCTTCCCCAGTGCTCGGAGTTGACCTGGGGAAGATAATCCATTTTCACACCTTTGTGCTTTGGATCCTGTGAACTGATAAACACTGAGATCCCCCAGGCCACTGCAGGGGTTCAGTCTCCTCTTTGATCTAGAGGTTCGAGAAAGAGATCCCTCCTTATTCACACGTTCTTACAGGAAAGACTTAAATTAACTCTGGGCTTAATTAATTCTCCTACTCTGTACCACCAGGGACTGTCTCATTGTGAGGGAGAATTTGAACTAGAAAAACAAGGGAAAACCTTTTGTTTACAGGCAAAACAAGGGGTGTGCCGGGGAGCCTATGAGTCTGTCAGCAAGTCAATAATGAACTTTCACATAAAATCTCCTAATCTTAAAATTCACTTTATTTGAAGCTGTATTCAGCCAAATGAAACACAACTTCAGGCCACCCGTTTGCAACCTCTGACTTTTGTTGGATTTTATAGTAGGGAGCCCCACATTTGTGTGTGTGTGGAGTCTTACCTTCATAGACAAATTGTCACAATATAAGAGCTGTTTGAAATTGATTCCCCATGATAGTTTTCATCCACAGTGGAAAGAAACTGAAACAAAATCTGGCCTTTCCACAGGCTGGATGAGCACACATTTTTACAGTTAATTATTTAGCCTCTAGTACCGTCCACTGGTAGAAACACTTTATTAGGCTTAACACCTTAGCAGGTATATAAACTTGTTGAGTCAGGTATTCTCAGTTTTCCCAAATTCCACAGAGTGGGATTTTAACCCACCTGTCACTCCCGGCGCCATCGTCCTGATCTGAGCCCCAGCATTGTCCTTGTGGGTGTTTTGTGGGCTCAGCTGGCACACGGGGAGCCCCCTCACAAGTGTAGCCCTCTGGACAGTCCCATTGCCACATACTTTCTTGGAGTGCTGTTCACCATCTCAGAAACTCTTGTTATACAGCAGTGACCCCAGGGGAAGGTGCAGTCTATTCTTTAAGCAAAAATCAACTGCAAACCACCATCTCCAGTGGTCTGAGGGTCACCCTTGGCCGAGGGACGAGGCTTTTCCTTGGACTGTGCTGTGTTTTACTGCCGATCTACCCCTTAGGAAGATCCTTCCTTTTATTGAAAAACAGATTGCTACTCTGGGTGCAAACCCAGATGTCTATTATGGCAGGTTGGAAACAACGGATAAATGCCCAGAAAAAAGACAGGAAGGAGAGCACCCAACACGATAGCTGAGGTTGGGTGGATTGGATGGGTGTAATATGTTTCGACTACTTTTATAATTAGAAATATATATAGGAGGTGCAGCTCCACGCATCTCAGGGAAGGGTGGCTGTTTCCAGACCAGAATTTTGAATTCCGGGTGGCGTGGGTTCTTGCCTGTTCCCAGTTTGGCTTTCCCTTTTTTTTTTTTCTTCCATTAATTTGCACTTTGTTTTTTGGTGTCTAGATTTTTTTAAGAGGGACTATTACAACGTTTAGTATTTTACCATTATCCTGTGGTTTTTGTAAGGAGACAAAGAAAGTCTTTCAATGCCTGTGAATATAGTACATCATCCCTGTTAGAGCCCAAAATGTACCTAAAGGTTCCCCTCTCCTCTTTGCTTTGAGAGGCAAAATATGGGGTAAAGGCTGAGAGCACAGACTCAGGAGTCCCCAGTCTGCCACCTAGCTGGATGAAGTAGCCAACTGTTTAATAGCCCTGGGCCTCACTTTCCCTGTTTGTTAAATGGGCTGAATATAGTGCTGCTCACGGGATGGTGATGAGGGTCGGATGGGTGATGTAAATGACGTCCTTAGAGCAGTGCCTGCACACAGTAAGCACCATGTGTTTGCCTTGCTTGCATCCTGTGGTCCACTCTCTGAGTCCCGGGGAAACATGGAGGTTTCCGTGGAGGCTCCTCTTGTGACCCCCCCCTCCCAGGAGCAGATGTTGGGGCATCAGCAATGGCAAATGTGGCAGGGTACACTTGAGAGTCATTTTCAGTAACAGCCACCATTTACTCCTCGGTATGTGTGGCGGCACTGTAATTTTACATCCCCGAGATGGGGATGTTCCTGCAGGAAACCTGGACTCTACAAGGTTAATCAACATACTAATTAGTGCAGGGCAGAGATCCAGACCAAAACAGAAATATCTGCTTTCAGGGCTCGATCAGGGGCTCAGGGCTTCTTCGGTGCCGATTCCTCGCCAGCCAGGGATGGTCCTTTCCCCCAGTGAGCTCACGTGCTTTGTGGCAGGCATGGGTCGCCTTCCGCGGGGTCACCCAGAGCCCCATTCCCTTCTGCAGAGTTTTCCCCAACTCTGTGTTCAGCGAGACGTGTGTTTTCGCTTGCCTTTGTCATTCCCTCAAATGGCTCTAGACCTCAGCTTTCTGAGTCGCCAGAAAGGGAGGAGTTGGCTGCCAAGCATTTCTAACCACCCTCTATCTTTTTTTTTTTTTTAATAAATCCCAAAATAAATAACTGCTTGGGATTTGGGGACACCCAGCACTGGAACCTGATTCTTGAAAATGATCGCGATATCCCAGTGCATCCCTGGAGAATGCATCGCAGAGGACTTGTGGGCGGTTGCCTCAAGGAGCAGGCTCTACCTGCAGAGAAAGCCAAGAAAGTACATTTATGTGCAATCATAACCTGGATCATCTGCAGGAAGAGACTGTCCACAACCCGGTACAATGGGTGAGGGGAACGGGAAGAGGGTAATTTATACTTAGGGGCATCTTATCACCATTTCCTTTCAATGTCATTGTCTCCTCCATATTTGCCAGTGTTTCTCACCAGGGTGTTATCAGCATCAGCATTTTGGGTGGGTGGAACTTCCTGTCTTTGGAGGATGCGAGGACCCCCAAGCGTCTAATGTTTAAGGTATTCATTCCTTCCCCCATTCATTGTGGAAACCAAAAAAACTGCCTCTACACCTTTCCTAACACCCCTTAGGGTGTTGCCACCCTCAGTCCTACCCACCCCACATGGATCCTAAGCACAGTCATGAGGAGAAGTCTGCATCTGGGACAGCGGGGAGGTTGGCCTTAAATTGCCTTGCTATGCCATTTGGTTTCTAAGGGCCAAATTAGCAACAGAAATGTTCCCTGTGTCTTCCCCTTTAATCAGTTGGCAAGTCTAGGAACGTATTTTTAAACATTTGTTAGGGGTAAGCCATGCAGCTTTCTCTTCTGGAAATAGAACCAAAGTCATCTTGTTCTTCTGCCTGATCCAGGTGTTGGTATGTCCCAGGGTTTCATCTGTTCACTCTTAACCCCCTCCCAGTGGGTACTGTCATCTTTGCCTTTGACTTCAACTGTTGACACGTACTGAGGACTTTCCAACCCTCCCTCCATCCCTCATCTCCTTCTAGAAGCCCACACCTGCATGTCCAGAGATTTTTTTTTTTAATTTTATTTATTTATTTTTGGCTGTATTAGGTCTTCGTTGCTGCGTGTGGGCTTTCTCTAGTTGTGGTGAGCGGGGGCTACTCTTTGTTGCGGTGCACGGGCTTCTCATTGCTGTGGCTTCTCTTGTTGCAGAGCATGGGCTCTAGGCGTGCAGGCTTCAGTAGTTGTGGCACGCGGGCTCAGTAGTTGTGGCTTGCGGGCTCAGTAGTTGTGACTTGCGGGCCCTAAAGCACAGTCTTAGTAGTTGTGGCTCACGGGCTTAGTTGCTCTGTGACATGTGGGATCTTCCCGGACCAGGGCTCGAACCCGTGTCCCCTGCATTGGCAGGTGGGTTCTTAACCACTGCACCACCAGGGAAGCCCATGTCCGTAGATCTTCTGATCTCCATCTGATGATTCACAAACTTGATGTGTTTAAAAGTCTATTCTTCATCTTCCTCTCTAGTCTGTTCTTCCCTAGTGAATGCATGACTCTTTCCAATCACGGCAATCAGAAATTTGGAAAAAAAGAAAAAAAAAGTCATCGTGTTGACCAGCTCAGGACAGCAGAGGGTGGGTCGGAAGAAACTGAGAGAAGATTTTGATCCTTTGAGCAGGAGGCTGACTTCGGGGAAGTGAGACCCTTGCAGCCAGCACATCGGGGCAGGTGTGGGGAGAGGGCGGCCGAGCTGGGGCTTGTGAGGGTAGGAAGAACACAGTGCATCTTCCTCTCTGATCCAGTTCAACAGGAGATGATTTGGGGGTAGTGGCATGTTGGGGCCCCAGGTACTGTCTGGGAGAGTCCCCCATACACATCTCTCCCCAACTGCGTGTCCAGTGCCATCACATTCGGGGCTTGAAATCAGCCGTGGTAGTGGTATTTACACCACAGGAATCAGCAAACACTACAGATCAGGCCTTTCCCACCCCCGCCCCAAGCCCCCTGCAATGAGCTGGTTTCCCAGCACACCATTGCTACGGGGTCTCTGGAGGCTCCCACAATTCCACCTTGCATTGTAGGTACTACCTTTTTATAAAGAGGAGCTGCACCCTCTACTGTCCCCGGTGCTCCCCCCCACTACTAAACAAAGCCCGCTTCAGCCCTCCAAACCTGCCCAAGAACTGTGTTGTTACTTAGCCAAACCACTTCTCCTTCTCCTAGAGAAAGGAGGGGTGCATGTTATGACAGGCGGGGAGGGCTTGCACTTAGATTTTGCATTGGCATCCATTTTTACTATCACTGCAAGGTCCATTCTCATCTGATTTTAAAATACTGCTTTCAAGGGGGTTTGGGGAGTTGGCTTATTTTTATTTTGTTTGATTGTCCTTCTAATCAGCTTTTCTGTAAACTGATATTAAAAGTAGTTGCTTTTCCTAAGCCTGAGACTAGACAGTGAAGAAACATGCCCAGGAATATTTTGAAAAATAGGACAAAGTTGGGAGTTTGCCCAGAATTTAAAATTCACCACAAGTAAACTGCATTTGCATAATTAAGAGTTGCTGCTCCCATCCTGCTGGGTCTAATTGCATCCTGCCACGTGTGGAAAGCCATGTCATCTCTCCATGCTCTTATCTGGCTTTCCCAGATTGGAGATGAGCCTCCCTGTCAATCTGCTCATGTTTAGTTACCTTTGCAGGTGAGAAAGTGAAAGCTAAATTGCCAGGGGGCAAAAGGTGCTGGAAGAAAGGAAACTAGAAACCCAAATTAACCAGGCCTTCAAAAAGCAATGCAGTTTCCAAATAATACTCGTTTAAAAGATAGTCACAGTATCTACTATAGGCCAAGAACTGTTGTAGGCACCAAAGAGACCACAGCGAACAAAAGAGGAAAGACCAGCCAATAAACAAATAAGAAAATGCCAGATAGGTCAGCGGGTGGCAAACAATGGCCATAGAGCCAAAACCAGCCCATCACCTGTTTTTGTAAATAAAGTTTTATTGGAGCACAGCTACATCCCTCCATTTACTCCTGTCTCTGGCTGGCTTCTAGACACATACGTGGCAGTCACAACAGAGACCACTTGGTCCTTTACAAAAAGGTTTGCTGCCCCCTGGTGTAAGTGTAAGGGATTCAAATGGGGTGAAATGAGAGAAAGTAAGGGGATGGCAGATGGTGGCTGCTTTCCACTTACTGGTGTGGGGATGCCTCTGTGATGGTGACATTTAAACCAACACCCAAAGCCAAGAAAGAGGAGCCAACCAGAGGAAGGGCTGGGAGAATGCAGAGGGAAATGAGTGAAAAGGGCCTGAGGCAGTAAAGAGTCAGGTGTGTTCTAGGAAATAGATCAAAAAGGAGGGGGTGATGGGGTTAGCAACAGAGTTTGAGTGTGGTCTTTGGGGCAGAAAATGATGCCCGAGGAGATCTGATCTGAAAGATAGGCCCAGCTTTACAGATCTTGGTAAGGTGACTGGGTATTGGTCCAAGTGTGTTAAGTAAGTAGGTTAGGAATTTCCCTCCGCTCAGACCGAGAGACCAGATAGAAGGTGGTCTTGGCGGCCAGGTGAGATAGGACAGCTGCTTGGACCAGTGTTGTCCAGGCTCAATTACTTTGTGAGCTTTGGGCAAGAATACAAATGAGAGCTCACTTTCCCCATGTAAATATTTAAAGTATATAGTTAAAGCTAACGGGGAAATATGTGCTCTAGCCTCCCACTTTCACAAGCGCACCTTTGTGAGCGCCTGGAAGACCAGGTTCTGGTTTAGGATTCTGATTCCTCGGGGTTCACTGCTGCTTCCCCCCAGCCTCCCAGCCTGCTTGCAAGAGGCCTCACCACGTCCCAAACACATCCGCCAGCCTTTGGGGGCGAGCGGGACAGGACACGAGAATATTTCAACGCTTGAGCCACGACTTGGGTAACAAAGAACCCTCCACCCCCCCCCGGGGAAGTGTCCCTGCTTATGCTCCCCTGGCCCAGCCAGTGAGGACCTGACCAGCCCGGGCACAGGGAGGGTCTTAGAGCTTCTGTTAAATATAGATCACGGATGGACTTTAGTGCTCCCCCTCCAAAGACATCGATATCCTACCACCTTCTAGAGCTAGCCAAGAGCACACTCCGTACCCTCCTTTGCCCCTCTCCGCATCAAAACCATAGTCTGCCTTGGAGAGCACACATTCTTAGGCTGATTGATGCAAGCTGCCTTCCTGGGGACCCCGGTCTGGATGCGCCACCCATCCCTGTTGCGACATCTCGTGGTGAAAAGTGGAAACACATCACCCACCAGGAGGGGAGAGATTTCAGAAACTTCTATCTCAGATTGCTGTATCAAATTCAGGTGTGTTCAGATTCTCCGAAGTTCTTAGTGAGCACGAAGAAGGGTCATCCTCGAGGACGAGGTTAAATTTCCTTAGACAGGAAATCTCGAGTATATCTTGCTTTTCCTTGCCTTTCAAGATAATGGTGGATTCTGTCAGTCTTGGTGGAGAGCAGTTTCCTGGCTCATCTTCCCAAGGGCAAGGTGAAGGGTGAATGAGTCCATCCCAGCCCAGGCCAGCAGGTCCTGGTGGAAGGGGAAAGGAAGGGCCAGGACACGTGCAAAGGCCCTGGGCAGAGAGCAGGAACGTGGGATGGCTTGCAACCCCTGTACCCCTTTCTTTGGCCTGTGAATTATTTTTCTCACCTGCCCGCCATTCACCTCCACTTGAAAGGTGAGAATGCATGTGTGTTCGTATGATCGTCTGGAATTGAGGACATTGTAAAAGCCGGGCTGTCAGTCCAGTGAAGCAGTATTTTCTTGGACAAAACAAGATTTCTTGAGGACAGTTATTATTGGGGAAACAACATGTGAGCTAGTGATGGGTTCTGAGATGAGCATAGCCCCTCCAGATGAAGGCTCAATCTGCAATTTCATAAAAAAAAAAAAAAAAAAAAAAAAACTTGAAGCCTCCCTGGGGCTCCCCAAGGACGTGGAGCCTGTTAACACAGGCCAGCAATCCAACTCATTTGCTTAGGAAAAATGAGGTGCCGAAATGTGCCCTTTGTCCATGCAAATCCAGAGCAGGGGGGCCCCTTCTCATTCTACTTGCCTTTATCGTAGCAATGACTTATAAATCTTACTTTAAATCAGGACCCTGGGGCTTCCCTGGTGGCGCAACGGGAGAGGCCACAACAGTGAGAGGCCCGCGTACCCCAAAAAAAAAAAAAAAAATCAGGACCCTGCACTAACTGGGAAGTGTCTTCTGAGTGGGACAAACTGGAAATGGCCCTCCTTGGATATTCACAGTGCTTGTAACTCAAGACATCCCCACTTTGAGATTCTGCTCTCGATCTGCAAATCCTTGTTTACCGCTCCCTGCTCCCCAGTCCCCTTCTGAGAAACCCACCACCTCCCTTTCACTGACAGCAGTGGTAGGAAAGAGACCTGGTGGTGAGTTCTGTCTTTGCCTTGGGCAAGTGCCTTGGCCCCTCTGAGCCTTGATTTCCACATCTGAAAGGCAGAACGACCACATTAACCACAAAGGTTTCTTTGAGGTTTAATAAGGGATGTGAGTGAAAACACAGCACAAGCTGGAAGATACAAACGTGGAAGTTACTGCTGCAGACAGGAAATGCATCTGTCACAACTCCTCCGGCTGTTCATGAAAGAATAATTCATGACCCTTCCGGGGGTACTGCAGTGGGCGTGTAGCAGAGGAAAGAGACTGGCTCAACCCCAACTTCAGCAAAGACAAGTGAGGATTTATAGCCAAGGAGCAAGGGGGGGAGGTCAGGGGGTGGAAAATTGCTAAGAGGAAACCCAAAGGCGGGGAGGCTTCTTGCTGCATTGACTGCTTTGGATTCTCTTATGAGATGGTCAGCCGGTTGTGGCCACGAGAGGAGACAGAGGGGAGGCTCAGGGCAAAACACAGGTTTTTATATCATAGGTCCCAGAGCGACAGGGGTTAGAGCATTGTCACAGAGCTCAGACTCAAGCCAGGGGCAAGCTGCGAGCCCCCGTGGCAAGTGCCTTTACTAGGGATCAGGGTGGGTACATGAGGAAAGGCAGGAGGACTGGGGGGCAGTGTCACTGGTGCGTTTGAATGTCACGGGGTCACCCTTGGGAGGGTAGGAAGGGGAACTTGTGGCTGAGCCCACCTTACACACCAGTGCACCTGGGCCGGCTCTCACAGCCTGTTTGTGGGGATGTTGAGGCAGCGGGAAAGTAGGAAGTTTTAAAGGTTATAATATTCATCAGGATTCTTGCTGAAGGCGAGCCAGGGTGATCAGGTATCAAGGTTGGGCATGAATTTGCTCAGCTATCAGGGGTGGGGGATTTTCTGTAAACATGACCCTGCAGGATTCTTGTTTAACCTGGGCTAACCAGACCAGGGTCACAGCCCACTGTCACTGGCTCCTCTTCCCTCCTGCCTCCATTTCTGGGGCTGGCCTGGGAAGCAGGCAAACAGATCGCCAGCCGCTGCCGGCCCGCCACTGCCCTGCGTGGAATGGGGAGGAGTGAGCGGGGCTCTCAGCCTCAGGCGGCGCTGAGCAAAGTGGAGACATACCGTCTCTCAGCTGCGTGGGGCAAGCCCACCTTGGTTCAGAGCTGCTGCTGGAAGCACGCAGGGTAACACCTGTGTCCATCGGTTCCCTGGGTGCAGGTCTGCTCAGAGAGGAAGGGCCTGCGGGGACTCGTGCAGAAGGGACAGAAGTGCCCTCACTCCTTCCCAGAGGACAGACACGTTGGCCAAAGCTCACAGTGTCAGGATCAGGAAGGCACGAAACAGAAGAGAGCAGCGAGCGATTCACTGCACAGTGCGTCCAGACCTAATGAGGGGATTGAAGCTGGAAGCAGGTTTTCTGCCTTTGCACTGTGTCAGGAGAAGCAGATACTGGCTTCACGCAAAGGAGCTGTGCATGTTAGGTGGCTGTGGGTCATGAAATAGGTGGAGAACTTTTTTTTTTTTTTTTTTTTTTTTTTTTTTTGTGGTACGCGGGCCTCTCACTGTTGTGGCCTCTCCCGTTGCAAAGCACAGGCTCCGGACGCGCAGGCTCAGCGGCCACGGCTCACGGGCCCAGCCGCTCCGCGGCATGTGGGATCTTCCCGGACCGGGGCACGAACCCGTGTCCCCTGCCACGGCAGGCGGATTCTCAACCACTGCGCCACCAGGGAAGCCCGAACTTTTTAATTTACACAGTGAGGTACTCCTAGCGGAAGGGGATGCTGACAGTTCAGACACAGCGTGAGGTGGGTGGAGGTGTGGCGGGGCCCTGACTTAAAGGGAAGATAAAGGGCTGATTTCGGAGATTAAATTAGAATGAGAGATGGTAGATTTCTTTCAGGGGATCATGGGCTCATCAGCAGCAGTAGATGACATGGGGGAGAATGCCAGCTCCCCATTTCTTCATGCCTGCTCAGCAGCACCCCAGTGAGTAACTGTCTCAGGATAGAACTTTTCAGCTTCTGTGCTGACTTGGGTAATAATTCAGGGGAATTGCTGGCAAGATAGCCCAGCTTTTTCCACCCAGTGCAGTGCTTGAGGTTAGAAAAAGAAACCAGATCACTGTGCAAACCATGGTTTCCAACCCTAGCCGACCCAATACTTTATAATGTACATATTGTGATGCCCCTTTACTCTCCCAAAATAAAATTCAAAGATAACAATGTACCTACACAGGTAATTTTAAAAGATCAATAGAGGGACTTCCCTGGTGGTCCAGTGGTTAAGACTCATGTGCTCCCAATGCACGGGGCCCAGGTTCGACCCCTGGTCGGGGAACTAGATCCCGCATGCCACAACTAAGAGCCCACGTGCCGCAACTAAAGATCCCACATGCCACAACTAAGACCTGGCACAGCCAAATAAATAAATATTTTAAAAATACAAATAAAATAAAAGATCAATAGAGTGCCCTAACTATAAGATAACAAAGACATCGAAGGAATATACATAGTATAATAGAATGTGTATGTAAATGTGGAGCACAGGCAAAGAGGAGACATTGTGAAATTGGCAGATACTTGGACCCATCTGCAGAATCACTGAATGTAACACCTACAGATGCCACGGATGTGGGAGGGATAGCAACTCAAATACAGCAGCAACAGGCTGACATTTCAGAAGTGGGGATCAGAGCTCCTGAAAGCTTAGGAAAAAAACCCACGTGTATATAATTCCACCAGTGTATAAAGTAGTTGCATTCTTGAGAAAGTCACTATGTATTAAACCAAGCCCTCTCAAAACCCTCTGGGTCATATGTAAAATGCAATTAAGTCCTAAGCTCCGATGGTCATAAACAAGGTTTTTCTCTTATATAAATGCTCAGCAGACACTCAGAAGTCAGGCAGACTCAAGAGAATTCTTACCGCTCAGGACATTGTATGTACACGTCAGGACCCCTAGCACCCACCTACCCACCGCCAGCAGTATCCCCCAACGCTGAGAACTAAAGCTGCTACCGTCCATTTCCAAAATGCCAGCTAGGGGACAGTGTTGCCCGTGCTGAGAAAGATGGGTCAGAGTTTACCAAGAGAAAATGGGGATAGGAACTCAGGAGAGCCGTGTTTGTTACTGAGCACACTGCCATCCTTGGTCGTTGGTGGAAAAAGTAACGGTGGCTCAGCTGGAAGAGATCAGCAGTAAATCAGCGCCTCCCAGGTTTTGGGTCTGGAAGCAGTGGTCCGTCCAGGTCTGAGATCACACTGAAAGGGAAAGGCAGACACTTGCCTCCGAAATGCTCTTGCATGGGTCACCCCCTGAGTACATCATTTACACAACACCTCTTTATTGGGCATCCTACCTGTGCCAGGTGCTGGGGATACCGTCTCTCCCCTCAAGATTTGGCCCTTGAGTCTAAAGGAGAAGAGTGTCACATGATTACCCTACAGTCTAGTGGGGTGACGATGGAGAGCCACACGTGTGCTTGAGCCTGCCTGTGAGGAAACCTCCGGGAGAGGCCACAGCAAGATAGGTCTCCTGGGATGCGTGGAAGTTAACAAGCTAAAGCAGAGGGGATCATCGTAGGTAGGCCGGGTGTGTGAGGCTGGGATGGAGCCGGGGTGGCATGATCAATGCCCCCCCACGTAGCCCTTGAGGTGGGTTCTCTGGGGGCACAGAGCACCTCACCAACACCATCCCTTCAAAAGCACCAGTGTTATATTTGATGTCACACTGTTCGCATGTCTGTGTCCCCCCAAAACTACGGATCTGGGGCGGGTGTAGACCTTCCTGTTCCAGCACAGGGGACGTCCTCCATAAATGTTTGATGATGAATCTGTGAATTATCCAGGGCTGCGGAGACTCCTGCTTCTCCCCTGTAGGGCTGAGAAAGAAGAAAGGGGAAAGGTTGTCATGGCCCCCAGGCCCCTCCCCAGCATTTAGCTTTGTACCTTGTGATGCCCTTCTTCTCACCATCTTGTACCTTCGGAGCGTCGTAAGGGAGCAAGACCCCTCCACACAGAAGGAGCAGGTGACCTGACCAGTCTAACGGGGCTGACCCCGTTTCACTTTTAAATTGACCACTTGGCAGGAATTGCTCTATCCAATTCATTGTGCATCAAAATGCAATGGAAGTAGGCAAATCCACTGAGGCAGGGCACACTGATGGTTGCCAACAGCCGGGCAGAGAGGGGCCTGGGAAGTGACTGCTCAGGGGCACAGAGTTTCCTTGTGGGGGGGTGAAAACGCTCTGGGACCAGATGGCAGTGATGGTTGTGCAACATTGTACAGGCACTAAAAGCCTCTGAATGGTTCACTTTAAAATGGTGACGGGCAGAGAGGGGCCTGGGAAGTGACTGCTCAGGGGCACAGAGTTTCCTTGTGGGGGGGGTGAAAACGCTCTGGGACCAGATGGCAGTGATGGTTGTGCAACCCGCATACCACAAAAAAAATAAATAAATAAAATAAAATGGTGAATTGTATGTTTATTTTACATTTAAATTTTTTTAATGCAGTGGGGACAGAACAGACTGTATCTGCCACGTGGGTAGAAATTGCAGGTTGGGGTACAAACTTCCAGTTATAAGTTAAATAAGTCTTGGGGATGTAACGTACAGCGTGGTGACTGTACCGCACATTTGAAAGTCGATGAGAATAGATCTTTAAAATTCTCATCACAAGGAAAACACTTGTTACTATGTGTGGTGATGGATGGTAACTAGACTTACTGTGGGGATAATTTCACAATATATCCAAACATCAAATCATTTACATTGTACACCTGAAACTAATATAATGTTATAGGTCACTTATACCTCAATTTTTTTAAAAAGGCAAAGAAAACTCGCAGACCGGAAGGATGCAGCAGGGGTCCTGAACCGTGGGAATCAGGGTGTGCCTTTTGCTGAGGGGCTGCTCTTCTCCTGTCACTAACAGGCCCTCTCTCATCTATATTCAGGACACGCACAGAGGACTCTTCATCCAGCAACTGAGACCCACACAGAACCTGCAGCCGAGAATCAAGCTGAAGCTGTTCGGCCACTCGGGGTCTGGGAAGACCACCCTGGTGGAATCTCTCAAGTGTGGGCTGCTGAGGAGCTTCTTCCGAAGACGCCGGCCCCGGCTGTCCTCCACCAACTCCACCCGCTTCCCACCCTCACCCCTGGCCTCCAAGCCGGCAGGTAGGCACCCCACCAGCCCCTGTCTCTCCACTGGGTACTTCCAAGGTCAAGGTCTGGGAGGAGGTGTGGCTTTTTTTTTTTTTTTTTCCGGTACGCGGGGCCTCTCGCCGTTGTGGCCTCTCCCGTTGCGGAGCACAGGCTCCGGACGCGCAGGCTCAGCGGCCAC
>NC_041222.1:79304281-79323122 GCF_002837175.3 Physeter macrocephalus
GGACCGGGGCACGAACGTGTGTCCCCTGCATCGGCAGGTGGACTCTCAACCACTGCGCCACCAGGGAAGCCCAGGAGGTGTGGCTTTGTTTGGAGCACTTGGCCTGAGGCTGACCGGTTCCCGCCGCCTTGGTGGCTTCCAGGTGTGGTCCTCCCAGCTCTTGGCCAGTGAGCGCACCCTGCCCTGGTGCTAGCGAGGAAAGGGCCTCACTGAAATCACGGTCCTCGATCACAAACGTGCAAAATAGCACAATCGTGTTCTGCTCGGGGACTCTGCCCTTGAAGACACAAAGAGCTTGTCTGGACTGACATAGGTTCAAGGTTGCACGGATGGAATATCAGCCCGCAGGACGGGTCCTCACCCCTTATGCTTCCTTCTTGGAATGCTGCGGGCACATCCAGGAATGCGAGAACACAGAGCCACAAAACTGGGTGCACGGGGAAGCCCGTCCTCGTGTCTCTGGAAGTGGGGTGGTGGCTTTGAAAGGCTCCTTTATGGCTTTTCAGTTAGCCCGTCTGTTCACCGGGACCGTAGTCAGGAAGGCGATTTTGCCGTCTGCCTCCACCTCCCACAGACACGATTATCAACGGGTTCACACCTGGCACTCCAGGGTGGCCTGTCCCTCCCCGGGGAGAAACACCTGCAGCAAGCAAGAGGAAGTGGTGCAGTCTGGGGTGTCATTTTTCCTAAACCCACCCTTTAGAGTGAGGAAATTAAGGTTTTCAAAGATAAAAATAGAGACCTTCAGAGAGTTTCCTAAACAACGTCAGTGTTGAAGCTCTGTGCCTCAGACTCACATTCTGTACATATTACGAAGGTGTCATATCTGTCCCCTAGGATGAAAACAAATGTTTTAAAGTTTGTGTTTCTATGTAATTTCTCTCTCCATGAGGAGTGATGTCTGGGCAGCATCAGCTGGAGTGAGGGACAGCTGACTGAGGTCTGCATGCCCCTTTCAACTTCTTCCCTCTGGACACAGCAGTAGAATCGAAACTAGGGGAAGCAGTGTAACCAAAATGGATATATAATTAGAATGATTACAATATTGCTAACACGTGTTGCTCATGCATACCGAGTACTAACTATGTGCCAGGAGCTAGGCAGAATGTGGTACGTGTGACACCTCATTTAATCCACGTGACAGCCTTATTGGCATTTTTACCACCCTTTTACTGAAGCCTTGAGGGGTCGGGTAGACTGGCCGGAGTCACACAGCTGGCGATTCATGAGGTGTCTGGCTTCTGAGCCAGGGCTTATTAATGATACTTATAACTCCGTCTGACTTGGGGCATATTTGTGCTCATGGTTTCCATTTTCCACTCTAATTTAGCTCAATTTGTATGTATGTAAGATAGGTCTACACCTTCTCAGACGCCAATAGTTTTCCAGGTTTAATGATTAAGTTGAGCCTCTTATGTGTGGGCCAGACCAGTATTGCTTCAAGGTTCAAAGTGAGCTTTTCTAGCAGTTCCTCGTGTCACCCCTAGAGGGAACCAGCTCTCTCCTGCTGTGGGTTAAGGTCACTCCAATCTGACTCTGGCGGGGGGTGGGGGGTGGGGGGGCAGGGGGCCAGAGAGACAGACACAAAGAGCAGAGACAGACAAAGAGATGAGAGCTATCCAGATCTGTGACCTGGAATTTTTATAAGTCGTATTGGATATGAGTTTATGCCTCAGGAGCCCATGGGCTAAACTGAAGCAGCCACATATCAAGTGACATCTGGGTTCCCCCGGAGGGAGAACGGCTCAGCCCTCACCCCTCAGAAGTAATATCTCCATTCCTCTTCCTTCTGGTCAATTTCCCACGTCTGGAAGAATCCAGAAGTAGATTCTTGATAAAATGCAGCTCAGGATGGCTGGATTATCAGCAAATGTCACTGTGTCCTTCAGCCGGGGCTTAGAGAGACTTGGGTCATGGGGCTGACTGACACAAGATTCTCTCGAGGACAACAGGTGCTCTGGACCAGGAGAACCTCCCCACTACACTCAGCAGAGAGAAAAGTGACTCGAGGTGCTGGGAAATAAGGTCAGAGGTCAGCAGCCTGGTGAGCTGCAGCGTTCTGTGTAGTATGAGGGGAAGGAGAAACATGGAATTAGCTTCCAACGTTTAAAAGTCAAGACGTCTGGACTTCCCTGATGGCACAGTGGTTAAGAATCCGCCTGCCAATGCAGGGGACAAGGGTTCGAGTCCTGGTCCGGGAAGATCCCGCATGCCGCGGAGCAGCTAAGCGGGTGTGCCACAACTACTGAGCCTGCGCTTTAGAGCCCACGAGCCACAACTACTGAGCCCTCGAGCCTAGAGCCCGTGTTCCTCAACAAGAGAAGTGACTAAGCCCGTGCACCACAACTACTGAGCCTGCGCTCTAGAGCCCGCGAGCCACAACTACTGAGCCCGCCTGCCTAGAGCCCGTGCTCTGCAGCAAGAGAAGCCACTGCAATGAGAAGCCCGTGCGCAGCAACGAAGACCCAATGCAGCCCAAAATAAATAAATAAATAAAATCAAGAGGTCTCACCTAAAAAGTTGGCTGTTTGGTTTCCTGTAACAAGTTGGTAGCTCTGGCACACTGGATTCACATTTCTGCCTGGAGCCGGTTAGTGGAGAGGAGGGGCTACCCCATGTAGAGGGGCGCAGGCTCTACATTTCACCCTGTCTCACACAGCGCCCTAACTCCAGGCGGGAGAGCTCAGGAGCAGACTCCTCCACGCCCGTGTCTGAAGGTTTGCCCTGTGGCAGAAATGACATTTCAGGAGTGCACTGGAGTGTGTGACCCCTGGACTAAGTCACACCTAGTTCATCCCAGAGCTGTCTGGCCAGAGCCAGGCAGCCTCCCACAGGGCCTGGGCAAGGACGGAAGAGGCCCGCGCTGCTTCATGCCCAGGTGGCCGGTCTGCTGCAAGGGGGTGGGTGAAGTTTCTATCCAGACAAGCCCTGCAGGTGACAAGATTCGTCCTCAGTTAATTCTAGTCCTGCCTGAGGCCGGGAAGAGCCAGGAGGCTGTGTCTGCAGGAGGCTCCGGAGCAGGCCCTCCTCCTGCCCTGCCCTGCCCAGTGCGGGACGAGCACACACTGCAGGGCCTGGACCCCGCCAGTCCTCCACCGGGCCCGGCCCTAACAAAACAGCAGAAGGGAGTCCTGGGAAAAGCAGCGTGGCACAAATAGGAAGCACCAGGAGGGCCACCTGCGGGAGACCCGGCCAGAGGCATCTGGCAGGCCCTAGGGGCCTCGTGTGCCGTAGGGGAATGGACAGAGCAGCGTTTCTTTGTTAGGCACTTGAGGAAAGCCTGCTCTGGAGTGTGGCCTCCAGGGAAGGAAGTCCGTCTCCAGAAACAGCAGCATTGTCCCTCCACAGTGGCATTGCTAGTGCCTGGGGGCCATGCTCTGCTGTGTCCCAGGCCAGAGCTCTGGACGCCCCTGACCTCTCTGCTAGAATGGTCAGGCCTTCTTCCTTTCCCTGGGAGAGGTGCCCACATGGACACATTTACATCACCCAGGCCGCAGGAAGGTCGTTTGCCTTTAGAAACTTGGCTTAGCTTTGCACTGGAGGCTAAAGGCTGAGCCACCAGCCAGGAGACAGGATGGGGTGGTGTGGGGACCTGGGGGCAGCCACTCACGGCACGTGGCTGCCATGCACATACTGCCTTTGTGGCCAGCTGAGTGCCATAGCTGCTGAACTGTGGTTCTGCGATAGGAAGGAAACCCCTGGTGCCAGCGGAGGAGCGCACGGCCAGAAAGATCACTGCAGGAGGCTGTTGCCTGCTCACCAGAGAGGAGCGTTTGCAGGAAGTCTCTTCTGACCAGGGTGCAAAAGCGGCTTCTCCCTCAGGGCCTGCCACTTTTTACCACTAGGGGTCAGTGGTTAGCAAAAAATGTTTTCCTCCTATGATTTTAATGTTTCCCTATGAAATTGTTATTTTAATAATACTGTATACAAACTCTGTCCTAACCTTTCATCCTCCCAACAAAAACTGTCCATGAGGTGCCGGAGTGCCTGTCATTTACCAAATCCGTTCTGGCCTCCCTCGGCAAGCCCCAGCCCACAGTGCCACTAAGACAAAGCTTTTTCCTGACAGGGGTCGTCCTGGACACAGGTTTCCAGGCACAGGGAAATGGACAAACCCATTCTTGTGAAGTCGCATGGCTTTTCTCAGACTTGGACTAACAGTCTCTAAAGAAATACACTAAAATGTCCATCCCATTGGCCTAGAGAGTTGAGTCATTTTGTTTTCTTCTTTACACTTCTGTTTGCCAAGTTTTCTACTTTTATAACGCGGGGCAGTGGGGAGCTCCAGTTTTCTCCTCCTCCCCGCCAACCCCTTGGATATTCCCATTGTCCTGTCCTCAGTCTGAAGTCTTTGGTCTTTAAACAAGGGTTACCTTTGTGTTTGGATCACCAGTTTTAAAAGTCAGGTGGCCCAGGTGAAATGGTCATTTCTTTAGTCTCTTGCAGTGACTCTCACTATTAACTCTGAACCAAAGGTACGAGCTATATGGTGCGATTCGGTTCACTAAGCCCCTCCCTGATGCACTTATGGAGCCTCCCCCTGTGCCCACCCCAGTTCTAGCCCTGAAGCGGAGAGGCCAGCTCTGCCTTCACAGTGCTGTCGGGGGTCTGTTGCGAGAGACGGGCAAAAGCCGGAAGGAGGTCAGGACCGAGGGCACACAGGGCACCGCTCCTGGCCCAGGGGACCCAAATGTGTTATTCAGCTGATTCCCCTGCCCCACAAAGTTCTACCATTATTATTTATGTAATATTTTTAAAACTGATTCTTTTTATTTACTAAAAGACATAGGTTTGAAAGTGAAATCGCTGATGTCCTTACCATAAATGGAAAACCCATACCACTACTACCAATAAATAAAAATAAATGCAATGAACAGCAATATGATTAAAATCTAGGGCTTCCCTGGTGGCGCTGTGGTTGAGAGTCCGCCTACCGATGCAGGGGACACGGGTTCGTGCCCCGGTCCGGGAAGATCCCACATGCGGCAGAGCGGCTGGGCCCGTGAGCCATGGCCGCTGAGCCTGCGTGTCTACCACTACTACCAATAAATAAAAATAAATGCAATGAACAGCAATATGATTAAAATCTAGGGCTTCCCTGGTGGCGCTGTGGTTGAGAGTCCGCCTACCGATGCAGGGGACACGGGTTCGTGCCCCGGTCCGGGAAGATCCCACATGCGGCAGAGCGGCTGGGCCCGTGAGCCATGGCCGCTGAGCCTGCGTGTCCGGAGCCTGCGCTCCGCAACGGGAGAGGCCACAACAGTGAGAGGCCCCCGTACCGGAAAAAAAATCTAGCTATATACTGTTGCCCACTCCCTCTTTTTTTTTTTTTCTAGAAAGAGGATAAACATGCTTCCATCTTTTTCTCTTTTTTTTTTAAATTGGGGTATAGTTTTTTACATTCCCTCTTTATTAAAAGGGAAGATTAGCAAGGATTGAAGACATGCTAAAAACTTAATGTCACAAATTGAGACTTGCTACTAGAGCAATTTAAAGACCTTCAAGGGGATTTTATAAAGGAATGGCCTTCTCACTGTGTGATTCAGCATTACTTAATGCCGTGGCCTGCTACTGTCTAAGATCATTTTGCATTCAACCTAACAATCTCGTGTACCAGAGTGGTACTCATCTCATCTGTATCAGTCAGGGTCCTGGTGGAGATTTAATGAAAGTTCAAAGTCACAGGCACAATTCACAGGAACGTACAAGAGACGGTGAAGCACCCGGAGGCTAGGAACAGAGGGGAGCCGTTAGTTACCACCCCTGAGGCTGAAAAGGCAAGAGGAAGAAGTCACGATCCTGGGAAAGCTGGAGCTCCAGGGGAGAAGCCGCCAGGGCGTCTAGGGTCAGAGACACAACTGGTATCAGAAAAGCAGCAGGCAGTGAGGAGGGAAAATATAGACCTCGACCTTTCTCTCCTCCCAGGCTCTACAGTGCCTCCCATCGGTGGACCCTAACCGGAGGCAAATGGCAAGCAAGCCTGGGAGATGCAGTCCATGGGGTTAGCCTCTCTCGGGACACAGAGCAGCGCAGGAAAGGACGTCCCTGGGAAACATGGCTGCCCAGCATACACGAGAGGCACACACACAAAGCAGCCTGAAGCAGGGGTGGGGCAAGGGCAGAGGGCAAAGTCTGGGAAGGAGGGCAGGGGGCAAGGTCTAACGTGCTTGCTGTCTGGCCTGCAGTTTCCGTGAGCATCAACAACCTGTACCCGGGCTGTGAGAACGTAAGCGTCAGGAGCCGCAGCATGATGTTCGAGCCGGGCCTCACCAAGGGGATGCTAGAGGTGTTCGGGGCCCCGTCCCACCACCCGCACTGCTCCGCCGATGACCAGTCCACAAAGGCCGTCGACATCCAGAACGCCTATCTGAACGGTATGGCTCTCCCACCCCAAATGGGAAGGCCCTCGAGTTTCCCCCAGGGAGCCTGGCCCAGCGGGCATCCATCACAGCCGCACAAAGGATGGAAGGAGGGCCAGCGCAGAGTGATATTGGGAGTGACCCAGGACTGAAGCATGGCTGGTTAACACCCCCAAAAAGTAAAACTAAACCCCCTGGTGTCCCTAGCACCTGGCAAAGCACTGGGCACACAGAGGTGCTTAATAAATGACTTGAGTAAATTAGTACATTTTTTAAAGTGCTGCTGAACTTCCACTTGGATGGGAAATCTCATAAAATACGGTCCCACTAGCATTTTGATATACCCGAGTTTGAAACCCAAGTGCTGCTCCCCCGGAGCTCCCAGGGCCCCCAGCTGGGCCCAAGGCACTGGAACACAAGCCACGAGTTGAGACACGGTCCGGGGCAGTTTCTCTGAGGCTAAGTTCCCACAGCTGTGAGGATTTTACGAGCTCGTGTTTATTAAAGGTCCTAGTATAATGTCTAGCAGGGAGAGGCTCTCAAAAAGTGGAAATGGGGAACATCTTCATGAAGGCCCTTTTATTATACTAAACCCAGTGAAAAATAGAATACTCAGGGTGTTTACCTAAAGCAGAGTGGTTCTTAGACTCCAGCGTGCGCACAGATCCCCTGGAGGGCATGTGAAAACACAGACTTGCCAGCCCGCCCTCGAGCGTCTGATTCAGCCCATCTGGGGAGTTTCTTGGTGATGCTGCTGCTGGGCCAGCGACCCTAATGAAATAGAATTAAAGTCCGTGTGCATTCTGCTCTCTTAAAAGTTGAGTGTTCTCTGAGCTCCCGGGAGCAAAGCTGGCCCCACAGCATTGGGAGAGCAGAAGTGTGTCCTCAGCACCCACCACCCCTACCCTCGTCCCTCGTCCTCCCCTGGCCTTATCCCCGTCCCACGTCTGGCTCCCAGCGCTCCCCAAGCTCAAAGGGCCTATGTCTGTGTTCCAGAACTATTCACGCTAAGGCCTTAGCTGCCAGACTTAGAGGGCCATGCTCCCAGGAGCACCTGTGCTCTAGAAAAGCCCTATGGATCTTCCAAAATGACTCTCGATTGCAGAATTTCTGGCACAGGATAAGCACCAAGGGGAAAAATTAGGGAAAGGGAGCCTGAAATCCTATAACATAAGTGGTCCTGCCTGGCTTCCCGGAGGCCAGTGGGTGGGTGGTCACTGACCTGGTGGGATGTGGCAGCGTAGAGGTGACTGTGAGCATGTGTCTGCACCGTTGTCAGGAGGTTCTGGGTGCCTAGGAACTCCAGGTCAGAATATCACCCATGACACTTGCGGGAAGAGCGGCCGCCCCCAGAGCTCCTGTGTGGGAGAGTGAGAGAGTAGCTGCCCCCCTACCCACACCCACAGCCTTCCTCCCCCCGCCCCTTCGGCTGCCTCCCCAGCAGAGGTGGCCTCTTGGACCCAATCTCCTCACAGTTCCTCTTACATCCTTCCTGTGCAAAGCTGCTCATCAATTACTGCATCTTACACCTGTGCACGGCAGCCTGCTCCCTTCTGACCGACCAAAACAGGTCTCTCGTTCACCTGTGGAAGGTGAATTTAGTCACCATTTAACCAAAATTAAGGTTACATTTCATAGTGAATATACCAATATTTGGGGGTGAAAAACAAAATATATGTGTCCACGTACACCTTTCCATGTATGCTTATAGGCATGCATATACACACACATGTGTGGGGTGTTACGTGTGTGGGGGGGGTGGATGTGTGTGGGTATGTGTGGGTGTGTGTACCACTCTGCGGTATTATAAGTAGATGTGCTAGAGATAGAGATACAGATACAATAATGAAGGCACTAAGGAAAATTGATAAGCAGATACAGATATAAGTAGGTTTATGGATATAGATATTGTAAAAGGCATGGATGTAAAAACAGACATAGACATAAGAAATAGGGAAATGTAAATATTCCATACGTAGATCTGTACTTAAGTAGATGCATAAATAAATAGATGAATGCTATGAATGTCACTGTCCCTACTGGTCATCCCTAAAGGGCTGAGAAAAAATGTGATTGAAATTTGGTGGTGGTATTTCACAATCATAATCTTTCTTTTTCTTTTTCTCTGTAGGTGTTGGTGATTTCAGTGTGTGGGAGTTCTCTGGAAATCCTGTATACTTCTGCTGTTACGACTATTTTGCTGCAAATGACCCCACGTCCATCCATGTCGTCGTTTTCAGTCTAGAAGAGCCCTACGAGATCCAGCTGAATCAAGTGATTTTCTGGCTCAGTTTTCTGAAGTCTCTTGTCCCGGTTGAAGAACCCATAGGTAAGGGCTTCCCTGGTGGCGCAGTGGTTGAGAGTCCGCCTGCAGATGCAGAGGACATGGGTTCGTGCCCCGGTCCGGGAAGATCCCACATGCCGCGGAGCGGCTGAGCCCGTGAGCCACGGCCGGGAGCGGCTGGGCCCGTGCGCCATGGCCGCTGAGCCTGCGCGTCCGGAGCCTGTGCTCCGCAACGGGAGAGGCAGCAACAGTGAGAGGCCCGCGTACCGCAAAAAAAAAAAAAAAAAAAAAAAAAAAATAGAACCCATAGGTAAGCCGAGGTGGCCCTCAGGGAGGGTGTGCCCTTCCTGCCGGCCTTGCACCCTGGTCATGCCCAGATCCAACAGCTTGTGGCCAACAGCTGCGGGCACCCTTGTTCCTCCTTCCTATCAGGAGATTTCCACTCTGGAAGTTTCCTAGGGCTCAGCTGTTTGTTTTGTTCTGCAAGGAGTTGTTTCATGATTGCATATTTCTGCCACAAAGACTCAATTCTGAGCAATTCCTTGAGAGCCATTTCTCACTTTCTTTCTATATTTTAGGGCTGTGGTGATTTTTGTTAGGTTCAAAGTGGAATACCTCCTTTGACAGCTACTGTGCCTTACCTAATGGGTACATAATTAATCGAATGAGCTCTCCTTCGTTCTCTAGTTCCATCAAAAATGAAAGAAAAGGAACCATGTTAACTGAATGCATTATCTTAGCCTTATCCCTAGAGGAAAAGACAGCATGGACAGACTTATTTTGTTCTTTTCATACAAAAAAAGAAGCAGCCTTCCCTGATGAAATGCAAAACTCAGCAGTCATTTTTTTTTGAAAAGCTTACCATAATAAAATAAATTGGGCTAATTCCCCTCAGGGTACCTCCAATTTTGCCTCTTTCTTTCTCATTCGTTTTCATGTTTCCATTTTAAACACGCCCATAAGTAAGAGGCTCTCTGCCTGTGTGAACTGCAGGAGTCTCCCTTCTGAGCCATTTCTGTGCTGGTGCTGCATTCAGCGGGCTTACTCTGGTCTTATAAAGGGTGTCCTCCTGGTCAGAGGTTAGATCTCTCCTCACCATGCAAACAAGGCCTATTTGGAGGAAGATCTGAGAAGCTGCCTTATGCCCTGTGGTCGCTTCTAGTCCACTTCTGAGCAATCTTCCTGGAGGCCCAGGAAATAGGCTCATTCCATTCTGGGCCAGGCCTAGACCTTCCAGAGGTCACTCCTAGCAGCAGGCCTGGGGCCCTCAGGTCTGCGGGAAAAGTTGCATGTCCACCTGGCGAGACGGCCCAGGCCTCAGGCAGAGCACCCAACCTCACCTGGGCAGGACGGAGGACCCACCTGTGAAACGGTTTGCTCTCTGCCCTCAGCCTTTGGCGGCAAGCTGAAGAACCCACTCCGAGTTGTCCTGGTGGCCACCCATGCCGACATCATGAACATCCCTCGTCCAGCTGGAGGCGAGTTCGGATATGACAAAGACACCTCGTTGCTGAAAGAGGTCAGGAACAGGTAAGTCGGCTGCTGCATCTTCAGGGGTGATACAGCCGAAGTCATGTGACCCAGAGAAAGGAATTAAAGAACTGAAAGGCCTCTTTGGCTTGGTCGAATTTTTTTTACTGAAGCCACAAATACACATAATAACATCAAACAGAAGTAAAGGGCACATAATAAAAATCAGCAGCCTTCTCACTTCTGTCCTCACGCCCGAGTACCACTGCCCAGAGGTAACTCCTTTTAGTTGTTTTATGTATTTTTTTTCAGCTCTAGGGAGGAATAATTGACAAGTGAAATCGTATAAAGTGGTGATTGGATGTATGTATACAATGTGAAAGGATTCTCTCCGTCTCGTTAATTAACATATCCGTCACCTCACCCATTTATCTTTTTTTTTTTTTTTTTTTTTTGGTGAGAACATCCATCAGTATTTCTCAAAATGTAAGTTGCAACCTGCTAGTGGATCATGAAATTTATTTAGGAGGTCTGGAGTGGAGTGAAGGGGAGAAGGACGTGATGGAAAATATCAGAGTGCATTTTGTGTCAAGTACTTTTGGAAAACTTTTTTTCACTTATAAATATGGATGTGCACAGAATCACGATGTAAAAGTATCTATTTTTACTTAGTGTGTATCCCCAAAAAATTTGAACCTACAGTTCTATTTAATATGCTAGTAATTTGAATTCTTGGTTTATCAACTGACAACACTTCTCTGTTATCTTCCTGATGTGAGAAATAGGGCTTCCACTAATATTTTAGATCTAAGGTGTTATTTCATACTCATCCCTCTGTTCTCACTCCATCAACCTGCAGAAGCATCTCTTCTCCTGCCTTGTAAAGTGAGTGCATTAGGCCTCCCCTTTCCTGCGTCGGGGGAAGCTGTTTCCCCCATTTTGTGGAAGCTGGGGCGCCTGTCTGCACCCGGGGCAGGCGGTGTCCCCAGGCCTCCGCCCCAGGGTGACGTTACAGAGTCCAGCCAACAGCAGGTGCGGGGGTGTCTCTGCAAGGCCACCAGAACTTCCTTGCCTCCCACCAGCCTTTTGGGCCAGCAGGAGCCTGGCCCTCTGTGGAAACACCCGGTGAGACTGCGTCACTCTGAGGAGGTCACTGCTCTTCCCTTAGGTTTGGGAACGATCTTCACATTTCAAATAAGCTGTTTGTTCTGGATGCCGGGGCTTCTGGGTCTAAGGACATGAAGGTACTTCGAAATCACCTGCAAGAAATACGGAGCCAGATTGTTTCGGTGAGTATACCTGTGGAGAGCTGGACCCAACCTTTCCCCGGACCATCCAGTGACCCGGGAGTTGGGCCTCTTTGTGTGGCCCACTGGTTTGGTCTGGTTTTCATAGGACCCAGTACGAGGTGTCTGCATAGCCATGTTTTTATCCTGTTAACCCTGGGGTAAGGAAGGAAGAGTAGAGAAACAAGGAGATGGCCTTGAGATGAAGCATTGTTATGGGCAAGGTTAGAGTGTATGAAATTCTGACAGTTTTGGTTGGTTGTGTAAAAGTAAAATTGTTTGTTAGAAATTACAAAAGCAAATCAAATGTGACTTACTGTGAAATATTTGGGAAATGCAGAAAAGTAGAAAAACAGTCACCAACAGAATTCACTGAAGAGCATAAAATAATAGCTGTCCAAATGGAATAAGATGGTGTTCTTGGTTGGCAAGATTTTATTACTAAGTGTTTCATTTTCCCAAGTTATATCAACTTCATACAGTTCCAGTTAGCATCTGAATGGGATTGAGGAGATTGGGTTTTTGTCTTAAAATTTCAATAGAAGAATAAATGAAACATGTTATAAAGGCTCTGTAATCAATAAACGAATAAATAACTGGAATAGATTAGTGAGTGTTGAAGTAAATCAGAACATCTGCAGAAATTTAATAGAGAGCATAGATGTTATTTAAATTTAATGGGGAAAATGTTTATTTAATAAATGATCTGGCACAACTGGCTATTTGCCTAGAAGGAAATTAGGTTGAACTCCTCTGCTCATTACATAGCGCAAAAATAGACTGTAGGCAGATTAAAGCTTTTAAATGTAAAAAATAAAGTAATATCTTGATGGAAATGCAAGATAATTTATTTTTAAAATAACTTAGAAGTACTTTGAGAAACCTTTTAAGCCA
The DNA here is from genome assembly GCF_002837175.3 of Physeter macrocephalus. NCBI lineage: Eukaryota > Metazoa > Chordata > Mammalia > Artiodactyla > Physeteridae > Physeter > Physeter macrocephalus. Next base: position 79,316,575 of record NC_041222.1, read on the forward strand.
AGATAGAAAACCTCAGAAGTTTTCAAAGAAAATACACCAATATTTTGTCAAATACATTTGACAACATAGAAGATTTTTCTGGCAAATAAATTCCATAAACAAAGTTAAAAGGTGAGATAGATTGGGGAAAAAAATATTCTCAATGCCCCTGGCATATAAAAGGTTGCTATCCATAATATTCAAAAAGCTGTCTGAAATGGGTAAGAAATGGGCAAATATCCCAATGGAAAAATCCTAAAAAAAAATGCTCCGGGGACTGTTCTTGCTTCTAAGCTGGAGTGTAACAAGGAGGACGTGGCTCTCGCTCCCCTGCCTGGCAGGTGCCGTCTTTAGTTATAACTCACCGTTTGCCTGATAGAAGCGCCGTGCTTACAATACCAGGCTCCAGTTCTAGACATGCTTTTGGAATTTGCAGGAACCCTCTCCTCTCTCATGAAGCTTGACCCTCGCTTTCTAAAGGGGGCTACACTACGGCAGAGTCAGTGGGCAGGGGGTAAGCCTGGAGGGCCTTGGAGAACCTGGTCACGGAAACCAGTGGGTGGCGATCGGGAACAGTGGTCTGTGACTGGCTCAGCGCCTGCTCACCAGGTGGGCTGAGGGCCTGTGCTCCCTGAAGAGTCTTGAGCTGGGGTGTGGCATGATGTCTGCTTCACATCCCGCACACCCCCAACTTCTGCGGTCAGGCAGATGAAGCTCACCAAAGAAACTGCCTTTATCCCTGGGGATATTGTTTGTTGAATAGGGAGTGGAATTCAGGGGGTGTAAAAGATGAGATTCGAGAAGGGACTGCCTGATTAATGATGCAGTGCAGTGTATGGCTCATGGCGTTTTTAATTAGGAAAGTGTGCTGATTATGAGTCTGTAACATAGACTGATTTATTTAACCAACTTAAGAGATTAAAAACTCATTTCAAGCCAATTACCAAGAATTAATCAAATTTGGAATATTTCAACCGTAATCCCCATGAATACCTAATTTACTGGTAAAAAACCATCTAATATTGATAATGATACTCTCTTTTCCTGTCTCTGTTCAGAAAGTGGCCATCACCTGGCTGAAACCATCACTCCAAGAGAGGGAGGGAGGAAAACATTAGGAGTTAGTGAACGTTAGTTAATTGAGTCCACAATTCCAAAGCCATTTTTTGTGAATCCTTGCCATCTATTTAAGACAAGCAGTGGGGCTTCCCCGGTGGCGCAGTGGTTGCGCGTCCGCCTGCCGATGCAGGGGAACCGGGTTCGCGCCCCGGTCTGGGAGGATCCCACGTGCCGCGGAGCGGCTGGGCCCGTGAGCCATGGCCGCTGAGCCTGCGCGTCCGGAGCCTGTGCTCCGCAACGGGAGAGGCCACAACAGAGGGAGGCCTGCATACCACAAAAAAAAAAAAAAAAAGACAAGCAGTGGAAATGAAAGCCTCTATAAAATTTTATATTAGTTAAATAGATTCTGCTTAAAGGCAACACTGAAAAAACAAAACTGCCCCAGTACTTAACCAAAAGCACTGGTGCAGCCAAAGAATTACATGCAACAGTGCAGATGTGAGCGGCATCGTTTTATCCCAGCTCCTCCTGAGTCCCCACAGCTGTGCGTTGACCTGCCTGTCCTGCATGTTCTAGGTCTGCCCTCCAATGACTCACCTGTGTGAGAAAATCATCTCCACGCTGCCCTCCTGGAGGAAGCTCAACGGGCCCAACCAGCTGATGTCATTGCAGCAGTTTGTGTACGACGTGCAGGACCAGCTGAACCCCCTGGCCAGCGAGGTGGACCTCCGGCGCATCGCCCAGCAGCTCCACAGTGCCGGCGAGGTGAGGGCTCCAGCCCTGGCAAGGGTCTGGGAGGGGGCCCTGGGATGCATTTCCAGTGTCTGAAGGTGGGATGAGCTGCGGAGGCCGAGTGGCAACTGCCCACTACCCATGATGTTTCCAGACGTGTGACTATCACAGGAAGCCTCGAGTGATTCCCCGAACTGCAGTTTTTCGCTCTCCTGTTCACCTTAAGAGCTGTTGTTTTGTCTTGCTTTGGTTGGTTTGTTTTCCGGCTTCTCTTAGTTTGGGAGCACAGTTTCTGCTACCACGGGTGACTGGGCCTCTTCTCTCTCTCCCTGGGGCAGCTGATGCTTAACTGTGATTCCTGCAGCCTTCAGGATGGCTGCTCTCCATGGAGTGTATCAGCTCCAAACAGACCTCTTGGGCTCACAGACAATCAAGAAATAGTAGGGACGTATCTCCAGGGAGAGAACATCTGGAGACACTGAGACATGGCAAGCAGTGATCCCCAGAAATGACCAAGAAATAGGAATCTCTTTTCCTGGTTAAGCTCTGGGGTGCAGTTTGGGAACCCTGTTCTAATTGCTTCATATGCTGCCTGTGCCTCTCAAGGGGGATAGGCTTCACATTCTTCCATCATGTGCAATCAGGAGACAGTGTAAGCTAGTATGGGCTAAGAAGAACAGTTCTGAATATGAAAAACCAGAAGCAGTTCCAGGAATTTTACAAACCAGAAGCTTCCCTGCTCAGTCTCAGGTGCCATGTGGGGCCCTTGGCCATGGATTACATAGGTTTGAAATTCTACTTGAATCAAGAAGCCAGCGACCCTAAAAACTAGAGCCTCAAGCAGTGATTGTGTCAGTCTTTGAATTCCAATGAAACTACAGGCTAATCTACTGGCCCCTCCAGCAGTACTTTTTTTTTTTTTAACATCTTTATTGGAGTATAATTACTTTACAATGCTGTGTTAGTTTCTGCTTTATAACAAAGTGAATCAGCTATACATATACTTATATCCCCATATCCCCTCCCTCTTGCGTCTCCCTCCCAACCTCCCTACCCCACCTCTCTCGGTGGTCACAAAGCACTGAGCTGATCTCCCTGTGCTATGTGGCTGCTTCCCACTAGCTATCTATGTTACATTTGGTAGTGTATACATATGTCCATGCCACTCTCTCACTTCGTCCCAGCTTACCCTTCCCGCTCCCCGTGTCCTCAAGTCCATTCTCTACATCTGCGTCTTTATTCCTGTCCTGCCCCTAGGTTCTTCAGAACCATTTTCTTTTTTTTTAGATTCCATATATGTGTGTTAGCATACGGTATTTGTTTTTTGCTTTCTGACTTACTTCACTCTGTATGATAGACTCTAGGTCCATCCACCTCACTACAAATAACTCAATATCGTTTCTTTTTATAGCTGAGTAATATTCCATTGTATATACGTACCACATCTTCTTTATCCATTCATCTGTTGATGGACATTTAGGTTGCTCCCATGTCCTGGCTATTGTAAATAGAGCTGCAATGAACATTGTGGTACCTGACTCTTTTTGAATTATGGTTTTCTCAAGGTATATGCCCAGTAGTAGGATTCCAGGGTCGTGTGGTGGTTTATTTTTAGTTTTTTAAGGAACCTCCATAGTGTTCTCCATAGTGGTTGTATCAATTTACATTCCCACCAACGGTACAAGAGGGTTCCCTTTTCTCCACACCCTCTCCAGCATTTATTGTTTGTAGATTTTTTGATGATGGCCATTCTGACTGGTGTGAGGTGATACCTCATTGTAGTTTTGATTTGCATTTCTCGAATGATTAGTGATGTTGAGCATTCTTCCATGTGTTTGTTGGATATACAGAGCTCTGTATATCTTCTCTGGAGAAATGTCTATTTAGCTCTTCTGCCCATTTTTGGATTGGGTTGTTTGTTTTTTTGATATTGAGCTGCATGAGCTGATTGTACATTTTGGAGATTAGTCCTTTGTCAGTTGCTTCATTTGCAAATATTCTCTCCCATTCTGAGGGTTGTCTTTTTGTCTTGTTTATGTTTTCCTTTGCTGTGCAAAAGATTTTAAAATTCCTTAGGACCCATTGTTTATTTTTGTTTTTACTGCCATTTCTCAAGGAGTTGTGTCTGGGCTTTCTATCCTATTCCATTGATCTATATTTCTGTTTTTGTGCCAGTACCATACTGTCTTGATTACTGTAGCTTTGTAGTAAAGTCTGAAGTCAGGGAGCCTGCTTCCTCCAGCTCCGTTTTTTTCCTCAAGATTGTGTTGGCTATTCAGGGTCTTTTGTGTTTCCAAAGAAATTGTGAAATTTTTTGTTCTAGTTCTGTGAAAAATGCCATTGGTAGTTTGAAAGGCATTGCATTGAATTTGTAGATTGCTTTGGGTATTAGAGTCATTTTCACAATGTTGATTCTTCCAGTCTAAGAACATGGTATATCTCTCCATCTGTTTGTATCATCTTTTTTCTTTCACCAGTGTCTTATAGTTTTATGCATACAGGTCTTTTGTCTCCTTAGGTAGGTTTATTCCTAGGTATTTCATTCATTAGTATATAGGAATGCAAGAGATTTCTGTGCATTAATTTTGTATCCTGCTACTTTACCAAATTCATTGATTAGGTCTAGTAGTTTTCTGGTAGCATCTTTAGGATTCTCTGTTTATAGTGTCATGTCATCTGCAAACAGTGACAGCTTTACTTCTTCTTTTCTGTCTTGGATTCCTTTTACTTCTTTTTGTTCTCTGATTGCTGTGGCTAAAACTTCCAAAACTATGTTGAATAATAGTGGTGAGAGTGGACAACCTTGTCTTGTTCCTGAGCTTAGAGAAATGGTTTCAGTTTTTCACCATTGAGAACAATGTTGGCTGTGGGTTTGTCATATATGGCCTTTATTATGTTGAGCTAAGTTCCCTCTGTGCCTACTTTCTGAAGGGTTTTTATCATAAATGGGTGTTGAATTTTGTCAAAAGCTTTCTCTGCATCTATTGAGATGATCATATGGTTTTTCTCCTTCAGTTTGTTGATATGGTGTATCACGTTGATTGATTTGCGTATATTGAAGAATCCTTGCATTCCTGGGATAAACCCCACTTGATCATGGTGTATGATCCTTTTAATGTGCTGTTGGATTCTGTTTGCTAGTATTTTGTTGAGGATTTTTGCATCTATGTTCATCAGTGATATTGGCCTGTAGTTTTCTTTCTTTGTGACGTCTTTGTCTGGTTTTGGTATCAGGGTGATGGTGGCCTCATAGAATGAGTTTGGGAGTGTTCCTCCCTCTGCTATCTTTTGGAAGAGTTTGAGAAGGATAGATGTTAACTCTTCTCTAAATGTTTGATAGAATTCGCCTGTGAAGCCATCTGGTCCTGGGCTTTTGTGTGTTGGAAGATTTTTAATCACAGTTTCAATTTCAGTGCTTGTGATTGGTCTGTTCATATTTTCTATTTCTTCCTGGTTCAGTCTCGGCAGCTTGTGCATTTCTAAGAATTTGTCCATTTCTTCCAGGTTGTCCATTTTATTGGCATACAGTTGCTTGTAGTAATCTCTAATAATCTTTTGTATTTCTGCAGTGTCAGTTGTTACATCTCCTTTTTCATTTCTAATTCTATTGATTTGAGTCTTCTCCCTTTTATTCTTGATGAGTCTGGCTAATGGTTTATCAATTTTATTTATCTTCTCAAAGAACCAGCTTTTAGTTTTATTGATCTTTGCTATTGTTTCCTTCATTTCTTTTTCATTTATTTCTGATCTGATCTTTATGATTTCTTTCCTTCTGCTAAATTTGGGGTTCTTTTGTTCTTCTTTCTCTAATTGCTTTAGGTGCAAAGTTAGGTTGTTTATACGAGATGTTTCCTGTTTCTTAAGGTAGGATTGTATTGCTATAAACTTCCCTCTTAGAACTGCTTTTGCTGCATCCCATAGGTTTTGGGTCGTCGTGTCTCCATTGTCATTTGTTTCTAAGTATTTTTTGATTTCCTCTTTGATTTCTTCAGTGATCACTTCGTTATTAAGTAGTGTATTGTTTAGCCTCCATGTGTTTGTATTTTTTACAGATCTTTTCCTGTAATTGATATCTAGTCTCATAGCGTTGTGGTCAGAAAAGATACTTGATATGATTTCAATTTTCTTAAATTTGCCAAGGCTAGATTTGTGACCCAATATATGATCTATCCTGGAGAATGTTCCATGAGCACTTGAGAAAAATGTGTATTCTGTTGTTTTTGGATGGAATGTCCTATAAATATCAATTAAGTCCATCTTGTGTAATGTATCATTTAAAGCTTGTGTTTCCTTATTTATTTTCATTTTGGATGATCTGTCCATTGGTGAAAGTGGGGTGTTAAAGTCCCCTACTATGATTGTGTTACTGTCGATTTCCCCTTTTATGGCTGTTAGTATTTGCCTTATGTATTGAGGTGCTCCTATGTTGGGTGCATAAATATTTACAATTGTTATATCTTCTTCATGGATCGAACCCTTGATCATTATATAGTGTCCTTCTTTGTCTCTTGTAATAGTTTTTACTTTAAAGTCTATTTTGTCTGATATGAGAATTGCTACTCCAGCTTTCTTCTGATTTCCATTTGCATGGAATATCTTTTTCCATCCCCTCACTTTCAGTCTGTATGTGTCCCTAGGTCTGAAGTGGGTCTCTTGTAGACAGCATATATATGGGTCTCGTTTTTGTATCCATTCAGCCAGTCTGTGTCTTTTGGTGGGAGCATTTAATCCATTTACATTTAAGGTAATTATCAATATGTATGTTCCTATTACCATTT
>NC_041222.1:79324931-79327028 GCF_002837175.3 Physeter macrocephalus
ATTCCATTGATCTATATTTCTGTTTTTGTGCCAGTACCATACTGTCTTGATTACTGTAGCTTTGTAGTAAAGTCTGAAGTCAGGGAGCCTGCTTCCTCCAGCTCCGTTTTTTTCCTCAAGATTGTGTTGGCTATTCAGGGTCTTTTGTGTTTCCAAAGAAATTGTGAAATTTTTTGTTCTAGTTCTGTGAAAAATGCCATTGGTAGTTTGAAAGGCATTGCATTGAATTTGTAGATTGCTTTGGGTATTAGAGTCATTTTCACAATGTTGATTCTTCCAGTCTAAGAACATGGTATATCTCTCCATCTGTTTGTATCATCTTTTTTCTTTCACCAGTGTCTTATAGTTTTATGCATACAGGTCTTTTGTCTCCTTAGGTAGGTTTATTCCTAGGTATTTCATTCATTAGTATATAGGAATGCAAGAGATTTCTGTGCATTAATTTTGTATCCTGCTACTTTACCAAATTCATTGATTAGGTCTAGTAGTTTTCTGGTAGCATCTTTAGGATTCTCTGTGTATAGTGTCATGTCATCTGCAAACAGTGACAGCTTTACTTCTTCTTTTCTGTCTTGGATTCCTTTTACTTCTTTTTGTTCTCTGATTGCTGTGGCTAAAACTTCCAAAACTATGTTGAATAATAGTGGTGAGAGTGGACAACCTTGTCTTGTTCCTGAGCTTAGAGAAATGGTTTCAGTTTTTCACCATTGAGAACAATGTTGGCTGTGGGTTTGTCATATATGGCCTTTATTATGTTGAGCTAAGTTCCCTCTGTGCCTACTTTCTGAAGGGTTTTTATCATAAATGGGTGTTGAATTTTGTCAGAAGCTTTCTCTGCATCTATTGAGATGATCATATGGTTTTTCTCCTTCAGTTTGCTAATATAGTTTATCACATTAATTGATTTGCGTATATTGAAGAATCCTTGCATTTCTGGAGTAAACCCCACTTGATCATGGTGTATGATCCTTTTAATGTGCTGTTGGATTCTGTTTGCTAGTATTTTATTGAGGGATTTTGCATCTATGTTCATCAGTGATATTGGCCTGTAGTTTTCTTTCTTTGTGACATCTTTGTCTGGTTTTGGTATCAGGGTTATGGTGGCCTCATAGAATCAGTTTGGGAGTGTTCCTCCCTCTGCTGAATTTTGAAAGAGTTTGAGAAGGATAGGTGTTAGCTCTTCTCTAAATGTTTGATAGAATTCGCCTGTGAAAAAATGGTGTGTTAAAGTCCGCTACTATGATTTTGTTACTGTCGATTTCCCCTTTTATGACTGTTAGCATTTGCCTTATGTATTGAGATGCTCCTATGTTGGGTGCATAAATATTTACAGTTGTTATATCTTCTTCTTGGATTGATCCCTTGACCATTACATAGTGTCCTTCTTTGTCTCTTGTAATAGTCTTTATATTAAAGTCTATTTTGTCGGATATGAGAATTGCTACTCCAGCTTTCTTTTGATTTCCATTTTCATGGAATAGTTTTTTCCATCCCCTCACTTTCAGTCAGTATGTGTCACTAGGTCTGAAGTGGGTGTCTTGTAGACAGCATATGTACGGGTCTTGTTTTTGTATTCATTCAACCAGTCTATGTCTTTTGGTGGGAGCATTTAGTCCATTTACATTTAAGATAATTATCGCTACTGATCTGATCTTTATGATTTCTTTCCTTCTGCTAAATTTGGTTTTTTTTTTCCTCTAATTGCTTTAGTTTTAAGGTTAGCTTGTTAATTTAAGATGTTTCTTGTTTCTTGAGGTAGGATTGTATTGCGATAAACGTCCCTATTAGAACTGCTTTTGCTGCATCCCATAGGTTTTGGGTCATCCTGTTTTCATTGTCATTTGTTTCTAGGTATTTTCTGATTTCCTCTTTGATTTCTTCAGTGATCTCTTCATTATTTAGTAGTGTATTGTTTAGCCTCCATGTGTTTGTATTCTTTACAGATTTTTCCCTGTAATTGATATCTACTCTACTCTCATAGCATTGTGGTTGGAAAAGATACTTGATACGATTTCAATTTTCTTAAATTTACCAAGGCTTGATTTGTGACCTAAGATATGATCTATCCTGGAGAATGTTCCATGAGCACTTGAGAAG
>NC_041222.1:79327487-79367904 GCF_002837175.3 Physeter macrocephalus
CCATTTACAGTTAAGGTAATTATCGATATGTGTGTTCTTATTACCATTTTCTTAATTGTTTTGGTTTGTTATTGTAGGTGTTTTCCTTTTCTTGTGTTTCCTGCTTAGAGAAGTTCCTTTAGCATTTGTTTTAAAGTTGGTTTGGTTTTGCTGAATTCTCTTACCTTTTGCTTGTCTGTAAAGGTTTTAATTTCTCCGTTGAATCTGAATGAGATCCTTGATGTGTAGAGTAATTTTGTTGTAGGTTTTTCTCTTTCATCACATTAAATATGTCTTGCCACTCCCTCTGGCTTGCAGAGTTTCTGCTGAAAGATCAGCTGTTAACCTTTTGGGGATTCCCTTGTATGTTATTTGTTGTTTTTCCCTTGCTGCTTTTAATATTTTTTCTTTGTATTTAATTTTTGATAGTTTTATTAATATGTGTCTTGGCATGTTTCTCCTTGGATTTATCCTGTATAGGACTCTCTGTGCTTCCTGGACTTGACTGACTATTTCCTTTTTCACATTAGGGAAGTTTTCAACTATAAACTCTTTACATATTTTCTCAGTCCTTTTCTTTTTCTCTTCTTTTTCTGGGACCCCTATAATTCGAATGTTGTTGTGTTTAACGTTGTCCCATTGTCTCTGAGTCTGTCCTCAATTCTTTTCATTTTTTTTCTTTATTCAGCTCTGTGGTAGTTATTTCCAGTATTTTATATTCCAGGTCCCTTATCCGTTCTTCTGCCTCAGTTATTCTGCTATTGATTCCTTCTAGAGAATTTTTAATTTCATTTATTGTGTTGTTCATCATCATTTGTTTGCTCTTTAGTTCTTCTAGGTCCTTGTTAAACGTTTCTTGTATTTTCTACATTCTATTTCCAAGATTTTGGATCATCTTTACTATCATTACTCTGAATTCTTTTTCAGGTAGACTGCCTATTTCCTCCTCATTTGTTTGGTTTGGTGGGTTTTACTTGCTACTTCATCTGCTGCATATTTCTCTGTCTCCTCATTTTGTTTAACTTACTGTGTTTGGGGTTTCCTTTTTGCAGGCTGCAGGTTCATAGTTCCCGTTGTTTCTGGTGAGGTTGGTTCAGTGGCTTGTGTAGGCTTCCTGGTGGAGGGGACTGGTGCCTGTGTTCTGCTGGGTGGGATTGGATCTTGTCTTTCTTGTGGGCAGGGCCACATCCGGTGGTGTGTTTTGGGATGTCTGTGAACTGAGTATGATTTTAGGCAGCCTCTCTGCTAATGGGTGGGGTTGTGTTCCTGTCTTGCTAGTTGTTTGGCATGGGGCATCCAGCACTGGATTTTGCTGGCCATTGGGTGGAGCTGGGTCTTAGCGTTGAGACGGAGATCTCTGAGACAACTTTCACCGATTGATATTACTTGGGGCCAGGAGGTCACTGTTGGTCCAGTGTCCTGAACTTGCCTCCCTCACCTCAGAGGCTCAGGCCTGACACCAGGCCAGAGCACCAAGACCCTGTCAGCTACACGGCTCAGAAGAAAAGGGAGAAAAAAAAGAAAGAATAAAATAATAATAAATTTTAAAAAATAAAAAATTTATTAAATTTAATAATAATAATAATAATACTAAAAATAGAGAAGAGTGCAACCAAACCAATAAACAAATCCAGCAATGACAACAAGTGCTAAATACTAAACTAAGATAAACAAAAAAATCAGAAAGAAATCACTCACAGACAGCAAACCCCAAGTAAATTAATAAGTAATTAAAAAGAGAAAAAAAAGAAAGAAAGAAAGAAGAGAGCAACCAAACGAAAAAACAAATCCACCCATTATAACAAGCACTAAAAAATATAGTAAAAAAAAGGACAGACAGAACCCTAAGACACATGGTAAAAGCAAAGCTATACAGACAAAATCACACAAAGAAGCATACACATACACACTCACAAAAAGAGAAAAAGGAATAAGATATATATATCTATATATTTAAAAAAAGGAAGAGAGCAACCAAATCAATAAATAAATCTACCAATGATAATAAACTCTAAATACTAAACTACAATAAACATAAAACCAAAAACAAATTAGATGCAGAAACTTCGTATTTCCTACTGTTTTTGGTGTCTGCCCCCAGTGGCTAAGGTTGGTTCAGTGGGTTGTGTAGGCTTCCTGGTGGAGGGGGCTAGTCCTTGTGTTCTGGTGGATGAGGCTGGATCTTGTCTTTCTGGTGGGCAGGACCGTGTCCAGTGGTGTGTTTTGGTTAACTGTGACCTTATTACGATGTTAGGCAGTCTCTCTGATGATAGGTGGGTTTGTGTTCCTGTCTTGCTAGTTGTTTGGCATAGGGTGTCCCACACTGGAGCTTGCTGGTCATTGAGTGGAGCTGGATCTTAGTGTTGAGATGGAGATCTCTGGGAGAGCTTTCATTGTTTGATATTACGTGAAGCCGAGAGGTCTCTGTGGACCAATGACGTGAACTCAGCTCTCCCACCTCAGAGGCACAGGCCTGACACCCAGCCCGGAGCACCAAGTCAGCCACATGTCTCAGAAGAAAAGGCACAAAAAAAGAAAGAAAAGAAGGAAGGGAGGGAGGGAGGGAGGGAGGGAGGAAGGAAAATAAAGTTATTAAATTAAATAAATTATTAAAAATTTAAAAAAATTTTAAGTAATATTTTAAAAAAGGAAAGAAAGAAGAGAGCAACCAAAAAATCAAATCCACCAATGATAACAAGCACTAAAAACTATACTAAAAAAGAAAAAGAAAAAAAAATAGATGGAACCCTAGGACACATGGTAAAAGCAAAGCTATACAGACAAAATCACACAAAGAAGCATACACATACACACTCACAAAAAGAGAAAAAGGAATAAGATATATATATCTATATATTTAAAAAAAGGAAGAGAGCAACCAAATCAATAAATAAATCTACCAATGATAATAAACTCTAAATACTAAACTACAATAAACATAAAACCAAAACCAAATTAGATGCAGAAACCAAACCCCAAGTCTACAGTTGCTCCCAAAGTCCACCACCTCAATTTTGGGATGGTTTGTTTTCTATTCAGGTATTCCAGAGATGCAGGGTACATCAAGTTGATTGTGGAGGTTTAATCTGCTGCTCCTGAGGTTGCTGGGAGAGATTTCCCTTTCTCTTCTTTGTTCGCACAGCTCCTGGGGTTCAGCTTTGAATCTGGCCCTGCCTCTGCGTGTAGGTCGCCTGAGGGCGTCTGTTCTTCGCTCAGACTGGCCGGGGTTAAAGTAGCAGCTGATTAGGGGACTCTGGCTCAATCACGCTGTGGGGAGGGAGGGGTACAGAATGCGGGGCGAGCCTGCGGCGGGCAGAGGCCAGCGTGACGTTGCAACAGCCTGCGGTGCACCATGTGTTCTCCCGGGGAAGTTGTCCCTGGATCATGGAACCCTGGCAGCCTCCTGCACAGGCTCCCAGGAGATGAGGTGTGGTTAGTGTCCTGTGCTTGCACACAGGTTTCTTGCTGGCGGCAGCAGCAGCCTTAGCATCTCATGCCCGTCTCTGGTGTCCACACAGATAGCCGCCGCTTGCTCCCATCTCTGGAGCTCGTTTAGGTGGTGCTTTGAATCCCCTCTCCTCGTGCACCCCAAAACAATGGTCTCTTGACTCTTAGGCAGGTCCAGACTTTTTCCCGGACTCCCTCCTGGCTAGCTGTGGCGCACTAGCCCCCTTCAGGCTGTGTTCACTCAGCCAACCCCAGTCCTCTCCCTGGGGTCTGACCTCCGAAGCCCGAGCCTCAGCTCCCAGCCCCCACCCGTCCCGGCGGATGAGCAGACAAGCCTCTCTGGCTGGTGAGTGCTGGTCGACAGCGATCCTCTGCGCGGGAATTTCTCCACTTTGCCCTCTGCACCCCTGTTGCTGCGCTCTCCTCCGTGGCTCCAAAGCTTCCCCCCCCCGCCCACCCCCTGTCTCCGCCAGTGAAGGGGCTTCCCAGTGTGTGGAAACCTTTTGTCCTTCACAGCTCCGTCCCTGAGGTGCAGGTCCCGTCCCTATTCTTTTGTCTCTGTTGATTCTTTTTTCTTTTGCCCTACCCAGGTACGTGGGGAGTTTCTTGCCTTTTGGGAGGTCTGAGGTCTTCTACCAGCGTTTACTAGGTGTTCTGTAGGAGTTGTCCCACGTGTAGATGTATTTCTGATGTATCTGTGGGGAGGAGGATAAGCTCCATGTCTTACTCCTCTGCCATCTTGAAGGTCTCTCCAGCAGTACTTTAAATGATTAAATCCAAGGGTGGGGATAAGCAAGGGATCAAACCTTACCTTGTAATATAGTGCTAGATATAACAATATATATTGTAACCATAATAATAAACTCACTCTTTTTAATACAGTATTCTCTTGCCTTGTGGCATTTGCCAGCAATTTTCTAGCTCATAGTGATTAATCCACATTATTTGACACCACATTCCTCATTGCCCTTGACACTTTAATAAGTAAATGAAGGCAGAATAAAAAAGAAGGGAAATCTAAATCAGGCGGCCCCCATTCTCATTGGCCTCCAGCCCCTCCTCCAGTACTATTCCTGCCCTCTAGTAAGTAATCTAAGGATCTTATTCAGATTTCATCAGTTGTCCTGTCTTTTTTCGGCTCAGGATCCCACACTGCACTCAGTCATCTGTCTCCTTAGTCTCCTCCAATACGGGACAGTTTATCAGTCTGTCTTTTGTGACCCTGAGGAGATAGTTGTGTCTAGGACTGAATTGCGGGCAGTATTCCACCAAATGCCTTATCAAAAATTAAGTAGATACTGCTCTACATTCCAGAAATGTACACTCTAAGTCTCAGTTTTGAACAGAATCACATCTACAGGGCATCTCAAAGATTTAAACCAGACTGTGGGGAGAAAAGTACTTCTGGTGCAAACAGGTCCAGGGTCTCAGCCTCCACGTGAGAATGGAGTCACCTTGGATCACTGTTCTTTGTAGAACTAGCCCAGAATGGGGGGGGAAGGGAGGGAGGGGTAAGTGTTCCGTAAAGGGGAAAATTGCTTCTATTTATTGTCACTTTATTTTTTCTTTCTGACATCTGCTTTTTAAAGAAATGAATGTGACAGGAAAAGCTTAAGTCCCTTTTGGCCACCTCTCGCCACTTTCCTCTCTCCCCACTCCAGGGCCAACCACTGTCATGGTAGCATATCTTTCTAGACCTTTTTTATATGTATGTGTGTTAAAAATTTACCTAACAGTCTAATATTGTAACATTCTGAACTTTTTTGAAAAATTCCAAGCATTCAGAGAATTTGGAAGACTAGTACAATATCTCCTCATATCCTCGACACCTAATTTAACCAGTTGTTTACATTTTGCTACGTTTGCTTTATCTCTTTCTCTTCTATTTATTTATTTGCTTTGCAAACATCGTGACCTTTCACCCCTAAAAACTTTAGCTTGTACCTCCTAAGGAGAAGGACATTCTCCCACATAACCACAATATAATTAATTATCACTTCCTGGAAACATAACATTGATATAATACTATTGTTGAATTTATAGTCCTCATTCAAGTGTTTGCCACTTGTCCCAGTAATTTCATTTATAGCTAATTTTATTCATTTGTGTATTTATTTGGGGATTCAGAATCCAGTCAAAAATCACCCATTGCATTTGGCTACCTTCTCTCTCTCTCTCTCTCTCTCTCTCTCTCTCTCTCTCTCTCTGTCTGTCTTTTATTACATTGACCTTTTATAAGGGTCAAAGGTAGTCTTTTCAGAATCTCCCTTATGACACTGCCAAGCTGGTTTTTTGGCTCAGTATTGATTTTTGAGATCTGTCCATATGAATGTGCTGAGCCATTCCTTACAATATCTGCACAGATTTCATCCCCGCTCAGGCCATTTAGTGCTCTCAGCAGCTGAAGCAGCTGGCCATTTATGTTCCTATGTGTGACTTTCCGTTGTCCCCTCTGGCAGATCAACATCATGCAGAGTGAAACCGTCCAGGACGTGCTGCTCCTAGACCCCCGCTGGCTCTGCACCAACGTTCTGGGGAAGCTGCTCTCCGTCGAGACCCCACGGGCCCTGCACCATTACCGGGGCCGCTACACCATGGAGGACGTCCAGCGCCTGGTGCCCGACAGCGACGTGGAGGAGCTGCTGCAGATTCTAGATGCCATGGATATCTGCGCCCGGGACCTGAGCAGCGGTGCCATGGTGGACATCCCCGCCCTGATCAAGACTGACAACCTGCACCGGTCCTGGACGGATGAGGAGGACGAGGTGCGGGTCTACGGCGGCGTGCGCATCGTCCCCGTGGAGCACCTCACGCCCTTCCCGTGCGGCATCTTTCACAAGGTGCAGGTGAACCTGTGCAGGTGGATCCACCAGCAGAGCGCGGAGGGAGACGCGGACATCCGCCTGTGGGTGAACGGCTGCAAGATTGCCAACCGCGGGGCCGAGCTGCTGGTGCTCCTGGTCAACCACGGCCAGGGCATCGAGGTCCAGGTGCGCGGTCTGGAGACGGAAAAGATCAAGTGCTGCCTCCTGCTGGACTCGGTGTGCAGCACCATCGAGAACGTCATGGCCACCACGTTGCCCGGGCTGCTGACGGTGAAGCACTACCTGAGCCCCCAGCAGCTGAGAGAGCACCACGAGCCCGTCATGATCTACCAGCCGCGAGACTTCTTCCGGGCACAGACCCTCAAGGAGACCTCGCTGACTAACACCATGGGCGGGTACAAGGAGAGCTTCAGCAGTATCATGTGCTTCGGCTGTCATGACGTCTATTTGCAGGCCAGCCTGGGCATGGACATCCATGCGTCAGATCTGAACCTCCTGACCCGGAGGAAACTCAGTCGCCTGCTGGACCCACCCGATCCCATGGGGAAGGACTGGTGCCTTCTCGCCATGAACTTGGGTCTCCCCGACCTTGTGGCAAAGTACAACACCAATAACGGGTCTCCCAAGGAGTTCCTCCCGAGCCCGGTCCACGCCCTGCTCCGGGAATGGACCTCCTACCCCGAGAGCACGGTCGGCATCCTCATGTCCAAACTGAGGGAGCTGGGGCGCCGGGATGCGGCGGACTTCCTACTGAAGGCATCCTCTGTGTTCAAAATCAACCTCGACGGCAACGGCCAGGAGGCCTACGCCTCAAGCTGCAACAGTGGCACATCTTATAATTCCATTAGCTCGGTCGTGTCCCGGTGAGGGCAGCCTTTGGCTTGGGCAGGGTCTCTTCCAACTGCAGAGGCAAGGGGGACACAGCCCACCTTTCCCACTGGAGATTCTGGCGCGTCCCTTCCTACGCCCACATCCTGAAGGACGCCACCCTCCCTTCCGCTTCACCTATTTCTCTGCTACTACCTCCCTCCTCTCACACACGGCGTTGTGTGTGAATGGTCTTTCTAGTTTAAGAGCAGACCCTATCCCTTCCTTTGGCCATTTGAAAAGCTAGCCTCCCTCCATCTCTCACCCTCTAGTACCTTGCTTCTTACTGATAATTTTACTGGAATTCCTAACTTTTCAATGAAATTTTTTTAAACTATTATATTGATTGTCCTTTTTAAAAAAAAAACTGCACATTTATCCAAAATGTGTATTTCTTATACTTTTTTCTTTGTTATACCATGTCCTCAGCTTATCTCTTTTATATTTGTAGGAAAAACTCCCATATAAGGAATCCCACTGTATGATTTATAAACAGACAATATGTGAGTGCCTTTTGCAGAAGAGGGTGTGTTTGAAATCATCCAAGTCAGCCCGGAGCTGTCGCGAAAGAAACGCTCCCTCTCTGTCTCTTGCTGTATGCTGATCATCGCCAGAGGTGCTTCACCCGAGGTTTTTTTGGTCTTTTTTTTTTTTTTTTTTTTTTTTTTTTGGCAATTTTTGTGTTTCCTTTGACAAGGAAAGGGGAGAAAGAAACCTCCTCTAGAGCAATTTCATGGCCAGTGTTGTTGCTACGATAAGACATGTTTGTGTTTGCTTTTGTTTCAACGTCAGTGTGAACATCCACGTGGAACCTGCAGACTGTCACGCTTCATCATCCCCTGTCATCTCAGGTAGAAGGCTGACACTGTTGTAGGGAGCCAAGACTGTGTGAGAATTCAGAAGACCCCCGACTCATGATTTGTGGCAGTTTGTGGTCATTTGTGCATAGCAGATGGTTCTCCACATTTAGATCCTGGTTTGATAACTTCCTGTACTTGAAGTCTCAAAAAGAAAATAAAGGAAGCAAGTTTTCTTGCAGTGATTTTAAATGTGATAGAGTTTTAAATCGAAATAAGGGAACATGTCCTAATTCTTCTGTCCTGAGAAGCATGTAATTTTAATGTTATATCATATGTATATATATATATGCAGTATGTATATACATATATATTAATACAGGTATTTTTACTTAATCTATAAGATGTAGTTAAAAAGGTTTTCTTTTCTTTTTAGTTCTTTTTTTTCTTTTCCTTTTTTTTTTTTTTAATAAATAAACTGTTGCTTGTTGCATTAGTTTGTTGGTGTTTAATTCAAAAGGGATTCTTTTTCTTTGTTTTGTTTTCATTTGCCAGTACCCCACCTCGTGGGACAAACCAGTCCAGAAAGTGATTAAACCTAAACTCTCAGGGGTGGAAATCAACCCAATTTATTAGGTGCTTAATTATTACTAAAGTTGGGAATGGTGTGGGGAAGCAGAAAGAGCTCAGGTGATTTCACATGTATTTCTTTTTAATTTTTTTTTATTTTTATTTTTATTTATTTTTGGCTGCATTGGGTCTTTGTTGCTTAGTGCAGGCTTTCTCTAGTTGCAGCAAGCGGGGGCTACTCTTCGTTGCGGTACGCAGGCTTCTCATCGCGGTGGCTTCTCTTGTTGCAGAGCACGGGCTCTAGGTATGCGGGCTTCAGTAGTTGTGTCACACAGGCTTCAGTAGTTGTGGCGCGCAGGCTCTAGAGCGCAGACTCAGTAGTTGTAGCGCACGAGCTTAGTTGCTCCGCGGCATGTGGGATCTTCCCAGACCAGGGCTCGAACCCGTGTCCCCTGCATTGGCAGGAGGATTCTTAACCTCTGCACCACCAAGGAAGCCCCTCACGTGTATTTTTGCTTTAAAGAAAAGAAGCCCCTTCCATTTTCCTTGGGTGAACCCCCAAACCAAATTGGATCATTCAGGCTCAGCAATGGGGGACAGAGGAAGCTTTCTACTCCTATACAAAGGTGTAGGGAGCTCCTGCGGAACAAGAGAAAACTTGCTACAAAAGATACATACCTTCCCGCCCATCTTTACTTAGAGACCACACTGCTGCAGACCATCAACTAGAAACCCTAGTTTTGACCTGCATGGTAGCTATAAGTGACAAAAGCTCTAATGACAAAACCCATTTTTAGTAAAATCTCAAGACTGGTTTAAAAAAAAAATGGACAAAGAAAAAAGATTGGAAGGAAAAAGACTACAATGATGTGGGGTGATTTTCTCTACGGTTGTGGGAGTAGAATTCATTTCTGTTTTGCCTCAATGGTCCGTAATAAACATGATTTACTTTTATAAGGAGAAAAGAAATATTAATGGAGTAAAATTAAAAGCTACACGTAAATATGCGTCAAAAGGATGACACTGAAATTGAAGTCGTGATTGCCTTAGACGAGTAGAACTTCCTTTTCGTGAGTTAACTCCCTCCCGAACGTCAACTTCATCTCTCCTGCTTCAAAAGTGCTTCATATCGCAGGATCTGGCACCAAGATCTAGGACCCAGGAGGCAGTAAGTAAAATCCCAAGAAGGATTCTGACTGCTCCAGTCTGGGTCATGGAGCCATCCCAGTGGTTGGGAGAGAGAGAGTCACAAGATTGGCCTGGCCCTGGGGACCCTAGGACAGTGTTGGGAAAGGAGCAGTTTCCCCCAAGAAGGGAGTTCTGTTAACAGGAGAAAGGGGGAGAGGGAGGATGCTGTGCAAATGAAGCAGAGGACTGCAGGAGTCTTTAGACTTTTGTTTTAAGCAGGTGCCTGTCCATAAGGTTATGGGGCCACCTAAGCTCCTGAAATGTTGAAGCCATACTTCGGAATCATCACTACACAAATTTGAAGAGTTTAAGGTCCACTGAGCTCACTGCCCTGCCCTGGGAAATGCTGTGGGGTCATTCCAGGCGGCATCTCGGAGTCTTCAGTGCCATGAACTCTGGTTAGGCTGAAACTGCCTGGCAAAGCCCCAGCATGGGTAGCTGGCTCTGCCTCCTGCAGAAGGGGAGAAACCAGGCCATACATAGCTCACTTCCTGCAGCCACAGCGGGAATCAAAAGGTACAGGTTCTTAGGAGCCAGAAGCAGCCCTTCATGGACCCTTTTTCTTAGAGTTGCTGTAAAATGCACTCGGGCAACATGTTCCTCATCCCCTGGGAGCTGTGGCTCCCCTGGGGTGCCTGAGGTTCCCCTATGGACAAGAGCATCCCAGGGACCCAAAGCCTCCCTGGCACGGGCTGGAGGGCACTTCTGAGAGTTCTAATTGTTTCCAGAATCTGGATCCCACACCTTTGGAAAGGAATCAGAACTCTGAGTGGTCTTTTTTGCAGAAAGGGGTTTACAATTTAAACTACAGGATTTCCTGAAACCATAAAACTACATTTGGCCCTATCAGTGTCCAGAGTCTACACCAGTCTTACCAAACCCTGATGGTGTGACCCCAGAAAAGCCACTCCAAAATGAAAGGCTGGGCCTGGCTATTCCTGCCTCAACAGCAGCTAGATGCCATCCAGGCTGTAAAACCGAAGGGTAG
The DNA here is from genome assembly GCF_002837175.3 of Physeter macrocephalus. Classification (NCBI taxonomy): domain Eukaryota; kingdom Metazoa; phylum Chordata; class Mammalia; order Artiodactyla; family Physeteridae; genus Physeter; species Physeter macrocephalus. The sequence continues at coordinate 79,338,149 of NC_041222.1, forward strand.
ATCTGAGCTGAAAAGCTTCATTAAGAGTAAAAGGATAGTTGCAGTTTTGCAACGTGAAAAAAGTTCTGGAGGTGGATAGTGGTGATGGTTGCACACCAATGTCAATGTATTTACTGCCACTGCACTATGCAGTTACAAGTGGTTAAAATGATAAAAAATTATGTTATATTTATTTTAGCACAATTTTTTAAGAACAAGAGAAAAAAGATAAAGCTGGAACCGAAAAATATCCAGGTAACAGTAAAGCTTGCTGAGTACAGGACTACCCATGTGTTCAGAGCAGCCCAGCAAAGCCTGTGCCCCCCACTATTGGGAAGGGGGGATTAAAAAAATGAAAGATTGCTTTTAAGAAGATTTGATATTTTTTATTTTAAAAAAACCTGTAAAATGGTTATCATGGGAGGAAGAAGTGAGAATTTTGTTTGGCTTCTTTTCTCCTTTTGTTTATTGTTCAGTGTTTTGGGTTTTTTTGTTTGTTTTTCAGTTCGAATTCATACCTGGGATGGCACCAATAGTCTTTTAAGGAGTTTGGATTCTTTTTTCTTTTTTTTTTTTTGGCTATGTTGGGTCTTTGTTGCTGTGCGTGGGCTTTCTCTAGTTGCAGCGAGCAGGGGCTACTCTTTGTTGCGTGCGTGGGCTTCTCACCGTGGTGGCTTCTCTTATTGCAGAGCACGGGCTCTAGGCGCGTGGGCTTCGGTAGTTGTGGCTCACAGGCTCAGTAGTTGTGGCTCATGGGCTCAGTAGTTGTGGCTCGCAGGCTCAGTAGTTGTGGCTCATGGGCTCTAGAGTGCGGTCTCAGTAGCTGTGGCACACAGGCTTAGTTGCTCCGTGGCATGTGGGATCTTCCCGGACCAGCGCTCGAACCCATGTCCCCTGCATTGGCAGGCGGATTCTTAACCACTGTGCCACCAGGGAAGCCCCAGGACTTTGGATTCTTGACGACTTAGGCCACACCATTTATGAGGGTAACATGCTCTGATTCATCATTCCCCAGACGTTTGCTGAGCACTTATTGCCTATCATGGGCGCCAGCTCCAGGCTCACAGCAGGGACACAGAGCTTGGTGGGCTGGCGCCTGCTCCCCTAACCAGGCTTGGGGACTGTCCGAGGAATTCGACTGTCCGAGGAATTTGCTCTCAGGGGGCTATTTTCAGGGACTGTGACTGTGCTTTGGGTGGCCACCTGAGGTTGAGGTCACTTTTATCACTGCAACCAAAGGTCACATGCTGGTGAGAGGACTCAGTAGCTGCCAGGCAGGGGCCACGTCAGGGACAGAAACTTCTGTCCCCACTGAACGCCTGGTCAGGGAGATGCCCCTGAAAGGGGACTGAAGGAGTAGTCAGCCCCCTTCCATCTGCATCTCTGGAATTGTGTGTGGCGGAGCAGGAAATGACCCCAGGAAACGGCGGCTAGTCCTGGCTGAAACACCCAGCCTCGGAAGGTTGCCCGTGACTCTTGTTCACGAGGCAATTCTTTGACCAGAAGAATCAAAGAAGTGCGTGGGAGTGGGGAGGAGGGGCAGGAAAGACGCTTCACAGGTACCTACAGTAGAGGCTTCCCTGGGATCGGACTCTGATGCCCATCACTCTAGGGGCTGACGCTTGGTGAGGGTGGCCTGGCCAGGCACCAAAGGCTGTGACTCCAGCCTGTGGGGTTCCTGTCAGCAGTACAGCAAAAGGACCGGGACAAGCCCCTGGTGAATAATGTGTCTCGTCCCATCGAAATCACAGAATTTTACAATGAAAAGAGATCTTACAGATGGTGTGATTCAACCACACTCTTTGGAGGCTGGAAGGAAAGCGTTTAAGAGATTTAGACCAAGCAGCACAGTTCAATTATTAACACTTTAGACTAAATGTCAGGCCCTCTGACCACAACTGGGGCCCTTTATACTCCTAAATACTGCTAAGTATTTATATTGTAATGTAATGGGTGTGTTGTGAGTGCATGTGTATGTGTGTATACTGTGTGTGTGTGCACAAGTGTATTGCCTAAGTATATGTGTATGTGTGTGGCGCGTGCATGTGCCCACGCATACATGTAACTGTATGTGCACGTGCGTAAGTGTATATGTGTATATACATGTATACGTTTGTGTATGAGTGTATGCATGTGTGTATATAAGTGTGTGTGTGTGTGTTTGTGTGTGATGTGTGTATTGTGTATAAGTGTATGTATGCATATGTGATGCATGAGGTGAGGGATTCCCTGGCCATAAAGACTTGTTCTTCTGGCCAAGAGCCTGGATTGCCACTGATTCAGCCATGAGTGCCCATTTTCCACAGCCGGGGTGACAGAGCATCACGAGAATTTTCTTTCCCCCCACTCCATGCCATCCTCCAGTGCGAGCCCTATGGGGTTCTGCACAGCCCTCAGGTTACATCACAGCCAGTGTCAGTGATGACCTTCCTGTCTTCCGAGAAAGGGAAGGCCAGTCACCCTAGAGGGAGGCCAGGGCTGTTTCCTCTAAATCATGTGATTCTGTGACCAATACTCGCATGGGAAAGAGAAGCCAGGCATTTATTACTGACAGTCCATGCTCCCACCTCTGTGCTGAAAGGCAGCAAACCAAGGTCCTTCCATGCCAGCCCTCCCTGGGGCTCAACAGTGCCCCTTTGGCTTTCGGAGCAATTGCAACGCAATGAAAGTTTTTTTTTCCTTTCACCTTTTTCCTAGACATACAATATTTTAATGGAACTGAAATCATACAAAATGTACAATTTTATATGCTGCTTTTTTAAAAATTGAAGTATACTGACGTATAATATCCTATTAGTTTCTGGTGTACTTGCTTTTTTTTTTTAATGTAACATGACAGCTCTTTTTCAATGTTACTAGAAGCTCTTCAGAAACATTAGTTTTAATGGCTTATAATACTCTAATAGTGTTGTCATATCCCGATTGAACTAACTGTTCCTTACCATGAAATACTCAAACATTTTCCCCCATTATAAATAAAATTGCGATAAACATCTTTTTGCACTTTTTTCCCCCTACATTTTGGATTAGACATGAAACATTTGGGGGTGGGGGTGGGGTGTGGTCACATGACAATTAAAATTACAAGGACAGAAGCATTTATTGCTGACCAAAAAATTGCATTTGTGTTGCTCTGTTTTCTGGGAAAATAGAAATCTAATGTCTAGATTTCTATTTTCCCAGAAAAACGTTATTTTGTCTCCTAACCTTATGATGCTTTCTTACTACATTTTTTGCTGCTTATAACAGCTTTTATAATATCTTCTTTTAGCAAGAATGGAAAGAAAATTCAATCTTTCCACCATCATGAGAGACGAAAATGATTAGTTAATAATTATAGTTATTGATTGTTTAGAAAACTGTCAGCTTCAAAACTCATTTTTAGTAATGCCATATAAATTTTGAGAATTGTTTTCAAATCTGGGGAACTTCTATCAAGTATATATAATATATATATACACATATGAACTGTAGGATTTTCTGACATGTTGAGTTTTCTCATTTAGTAACTTATTTTATATGTTCGTGCAGTTGTAAACACTCATTAACCAGTTGTCATGGTGGACATCCTTCTCCGTCTGGTTTGATGTCCTGCGTTTCTGTGCAGGCTTCTGTCAGTGGGGAGGCACTTCCTGGTGCTCTGGTCTCTTCTATTTTTGTGGTCCCCCTGCCATCCCGCTCAGGGGTCCCAGTTCTCCAGCCAACAGACATTGCTGACCCTGGGAGCCAGCCGTCCAGCTGGGTCCCTATCCAGCATATTGGGAAACTACTGGACGAACTTATCAGTCAAAACAGGCTGTAGACAGTGAAGATCCCCACTAAAGACCCTTTCGTGCAGAGAACACCCAGCCCCAGGGCAAAAATGCAAATCTGGTTATTTTGTACAAGGTTCCAATTTGTGAATTTAGCTGACTGCTTTCGCCTCATGACATTTTACTTATCTTTCCATAAACTGGACAAAGGCAGACTTGATTTGATTCTCAATCATCATTTTGGCAAGAATGCCATCCTGAAAATGAGAAATGAAAGTGAATTTTACTTCTCTCTGTCCCCAAAAGCTATAGCCTGAAGCTGTTTTCCCATAATAAGTAGCTTTTCGTTTTACTGACTCTTGAACCCTGAGACACATTACTGTGTCAGTGGTTCCACTTTGAGAATTTCATGCACTAGTAAAATGTCATGAAGGTCATGGGGGCCTGACACTTTGTTTTGCAAAGTAAGACCACTTAGAAACAGCAACAGCTACCAAATGATGTCATCAGTCATCGCAAAAAAAGTTTTTAAACATTGTAATGTCAAAAAAAAGAAAAGAAAAGAAGGTAAGTTAGTCCTAGAACAAAGGACATTTCTTTCAATTGAATAATCTAATCTTAGGGGAAAAAAAATCAGCCAGTGGTCCTTATTTTCTCCATGTCACAAGACTAGTGACCAGTTGGTCATGCACAGTGCGGCTTTAAAGTCTGTTGTTTTGTTTGTCCAGAAGCCTTTGCTCTTTGCTATGTATAGAAGTGCAGGGAGAGCTCCACAGGACCCTTCTTGTGAAATATTTCAAGGCCATGTTGATTCCATCCCCTGAAAACTATAAAACTCACCTACTGTTCTCCAGGCAAGGCCAGGCTTTAGGAAGCATGGAAATTCTGGCTGCTCTGGAAAGAAGGTCACAGGATCTCAGCATTAGGAGAAACCTGGAAGTCAGGCGGTTTGGCCAGGGCATGACCCGCCGACCAGGAATGGCAAGGGTCAGTCGGTCTGTGCTCCAACAGCCCCAGGGCTGGAGAATTACAAAAGCAGATTTTGATTCATAAGTGCACTGACACTTGCCATCCTTGTTCTGTCTTCCAGGTTACATAGAAAACTTGATTGTCATCCAAAATAGCCACTTAAACATTTTTTGTTATCGCGCTGCTTGCTGATTTTTCTGTGTCGTGGAAGATAAGAGGGTCTGGAGTCAGGACATCGGAGGTGGCCACCCAGCTTCTCAGGACGCGTTGGGATTTGGAAGGACATTTTACCTTTCTCTATAATAAAAATCTCCAGATTTTTATTGAACACCAGGAGCTCAAAAGTCCTATTTTGGAAGTTAAAGCCTGAACATTTGTCTCTTTTTCTTTTCATTTCTCCTTGAATAATCCTAACACTTCCCAAGGAATGGAAACTGCAGGGTGAATCAAGGGAGGGTTGCATATGAGACGGTCAGCAGGAAATAAACATTATCATTTCAAAATACTATTCTCATCATATCTGAAATTAAGGGACTGGGAGGAAAGAGGATTGAGGAGTCAGCATTTAGTGAGTACGGGGTTTCAGTTGGAGATGATGAAAAATTTCTGGTAATGGACGGTGGTAGTGAAGGTTACACTACACTGTGAATGTACTAAAATCAAAACTGGTTCAAATGGTAAATTTTGTTATGGATATTTTACCACAATAAAGAAAATTACGCTTGCTTCCCTGTGAGCAGGTGAGTAAAGGAAGATCTCTTGCTCCATCTTGTCAAGAGAACGAGAAAGAAGTTGGGAACAACGGTGGTGGCTGCTCTTAGGAGGGCAGTGGTGAGTGCCTGGGAGATGGGTAGAAGTAGTGAAACCGAGCGAGAGCCTGTGGGCTTGCCGGGCACGGAGACCCTTTTGTCCCATTTCTTGCAGGCAAGACTTCAGCCTCCATGACTTTCCCTGAGTTCCAAAGGGCAGATTTGAACAGTTGCTCATCAAGGGAGGAGCAACCAAGAAACAACCTGAGATGAGATTAAGGAGGGCAGGCCCTGCTCACACCCTAGTCTTATCAGAGAGCCAGCCTTGAACCACTGTTATATAACACTCATCAAATCCTCCCAGGGTGGGACATATACCTAGTTTTTTGAGGCAAGAGTCTGCTGTGTCCCCCTTTGCCTGGAAAAGCAATAAAGCTATCCTTTCCTACTTCACCCAAACACCCAAAACTCCGTCTCCAAGATTTGACTGGGCACCGGTGTACAGAGAGGCCGAGCTTTCGGTAACCATAGCAAGACACGTCCGGCTACAGGTACTATAGTTTAAGTATTACTATGGTTTAAGTATGACAGACCAGCCTTGACTTTCTGCCTGCCTGAACTATCTTCGCTTGTGAGCTCTGAGCAAGCAGGGGTAGAGCACTCTCTGTATCTTACACACAGCAGCCTGTTACCCACCCAGTCCCTGCAAACAGTATTGTACTTTGAGGACTGCTCCAAGCTGCTGTGGGGGCCACATTTCAACTGCATTCAGCTCAAGCCGTGTGCTCATGGGCCCGTGGCTCTCCGCCTGTATAGGGGATCACTGGCACGAGGCCCTGGCCATTCTAAAAATAGCGTTTGACACAGCCTGGGCTGGATTTCTGCCCCAGACTGTTTAGATCCCTCTGAGTTCATTGAACACTCTGTGATGCAGATCATGGGGCACCAACCAAGAACGGTTCCCTTTTTGCAACAGGAACGTATAGAACTCAGGGCAGAGCAGAGTGGAGTGTGGGAAGGGAGTTCACCTGCCAGAAAGCATGAACCCAAAGCTGATATGCGTCAACAGTGTCCTAACCCGTTAGAGAGGCTGCCATGTTCTTTTTTATGTTTGTCAAACTTCATCCTTGTTAGTGTCTGAGTAGGACTGGAAGTTAAGTTGTGTCCACTGGAATTGTAGGACTAGCCTCAGGAGAAACTGGAAACTTGAATTCTCCAGATTTCATCCACCCTCTGCACTTCCTTCCATTTTCTGGGAAATAATTACCCCCTTTCAGATTCATCCATGAATGTAACCCTGCCGTTGGACCTAGTTACTCTCCCACACTGTCAAGGACTATCATATTCCTTTATTCTTAAATCTGGCTTGGACCCCGCCTATGCAAAATCTACTCTCTTTCATTCTTCATGGAGCCACTCCTCCTCCCCAAGTTTGTGCCAAGGGCCTGGGGTCTCATGGGCAGTCTATTTTGCCAGCCTTGGTCGTTGCAAGATGTGTGACCTGCCCCCTTCATGCCAAGCCAGCACATGGGAACCTTGTAGAGCCCACCCTCTCTAGGATCAGCCTAGATAGGATTTCCCCTTAAGTTAGAGGAGAGTCACAGAGCACAGGAAGCCCTTTCAAGAAATGTTTCAATGGAGACAGTGGCAGAGGGTGAGGGACTGTATCTAGAACGACCTGGTGTAGGGCACTGGGAAGGATGTGGGCTCTTGGGTGCTGTTCCCCTGGACTGTGAGAAAGGTCATATAAGCATAAAGCATTAACTATTGTCCTCTTGTAGTTCTCTTGAATGATCTTTAATGACCACCAACCTTCAATCTGGGTCTGAGACAGTCCTGTGGTGCTGCATGCTGGCTTGTCTGGGGTTACACTGCCTGTCAGCTGAGGAAGTGCCCAGACGTCTCCAAGCCTCAGTTTATTCTTCTGTAAAATGGGGACAAGGGTTATTACGGTGAGCAGATGCCATAACTCAAAACAGAGTGTGCATGAGTAAACAATACATTCCGAGTGTCAAGAAGCCAGTGGGATTTTGGATGCATTTTTTTTTCCCATTTGGCTTCTTTGTACTTGCTAAGTTTTTCATAATGATCACTTGTTTTATTGGTTTTTTAACTAAAAAAAATAGTAAGAAGGAACAGAAGAGATTGCTGGGAGGACAATGGCCAAGGTCCCTCTGAGAATCCTTGAAAATAGTCACTACCAAGTTCCTCAGTGAAAGTGCTAATGGGAGGAAAACAAACCAGGATGGGCTTAGCGTCCCTTCCCCAGGAACACGATATAAGGAAATTACTGCTCCCAAACCAGGTACCTGGTTTGTTTCATTGTTCCACTTGGTAATGAAGCATTCACATACTTTATACTTTTACAACAAACTAATGCTTTTTCATTAGGTTATGAGTAAGTCAGGACCTAGAGGCTGAAACTTTAAGGCAACGGTTTGCTCATGTCATCTGGCAAGTCCAGTTGGCCAGGATAAATTGAATCGGCCCACTAGAAGTCAAGAAAGTCATTTTTTAAAAAATATTTATTTGTTTGGTTGTGCTGGGTCTTAGTTGTGGCAGGCGGGCTCCTTAGTTGTGGCATGTGAACTCTTAGTTGCGGCATGCATGTGGCATCCATTTCCCGGACCAGAGATCGAACCCGGGCCCCCCACATTGGGAGCGCAGAGTCTTAACCACAGCTCCATCAGGGAAGTCCCAAGAAAGTCTTTTCTTTTTTTTTTTTTTTTTTTTTTGCAGTACGCGGGCCTCTCACTGCTGTGGCCTCTCCCGTTGCGGAGCACAGGCTCCGGATGTGCAGACTCAGCGGCCATGGCTCGCGGGCCCAGCCGCTCCGCGGCATGTGGGATCTTCCTGGACCAGGGCACGAACCTGTGTCCCCTGCATCGGCAGGCATACTCTCAACCACTGCACCACCAGGGAAACCCAGAAAGTCATTTTTTATTAGCTTATTATTTTATGAGAATGTTCAAGAGAAGAGGGAGAAGAACAGCAGCTTCGCAGATGGAGCACTGGTCATCCAGGTTCACCGAGGCAAGGTCTGGACTCAGCATTGCATTTTACCAGAGATTCTACCCACAGTTGACCTATGTCAGTGCATCCTGCGTATAGGGAGCTCAACGACCAAGGAAAAGCAGTGATGATGGAAGCTGGTCTGGTTGAGAAACTCCAAGGGCACAATGGTTCTTTAGCTTCAAGTCAAATCACAAGAACAGAGCACAGGGGAGTCAACCTGTTGAGGTGGCTCCAGGTGAGTGTTTGTGTGTCCCTAATCTTCTGTTCATCTCTACTGTGTCCTAAGACCTCAGGTACCTGGCCCTCCCTAGACCTCAAGGCCTCATCACATGTCCTATTATTTTTCTGCATTGTCTGGCAATTCTAAAATCTTCAGTGATATATCTCAAGGTAAGACCCCAACAGGGGTACTTTGATGATATAAGGGCATTCTTAAATTCCAAAACATCCCTAAGAATAATAACAGTAGCTATATGCTAAGCGCTATGTAACTTATCCTCTATAATCTTTACAATACCCCCCAGAGGTGGGCATGTTTCATCATCCCCCTTTGACAGATGAGAAAATGGAAGTTCTGCAAGGTGAAGTGTCTTGCCCAAGGTTACATAGCTGTTAAGAGACAGAACTAAGATTTGAACCCAGAACTATTTGATTCCAAAATCAGCGGCTTTAATTACTACATTATTAGTTTATTTGACGATCGTCTCTCTTTGCCTACCAACCATTGTGTTTAACCCTCAGCTGAGGTATGGTAGGTAGATCCTAAATAAATATTTGTTGAATGAGAGAATGCTGTCTCCCCTCAAAATCTCAGGAACAGAGGCCTAAACGGTGGAATGGCAGGTCACTGTTTATTTCATAGTTCACTGAAATATCAGGGCCAGGGATTTCCCTGGTGGCGCAGTGGTTAAGAATCTTCCTGCCAATGCAGGGACACAGGCTCGAGCCCTGGCCCAGGAAGATCCCACGTGCCACGGAGCAACTAAGCCTGTGCGCCACAACTACGGAAGCCCCCGGACCTAGACCCTGTGCTCCACAACAAGAGAAGCCACCGCAATGAGAAGCCCACGCACCGCAATGAAGAGTAGCCCCTGCTCACCGCAACCAGAGAAAGCCAGAGCACAGCAACAAAGACCCAACGCAGCCAAAAGTAAATAAATACATTTATAAAAATTTTATTTTAAAAAAATATATATATATCAGGGCCAGTTGCTTTGGCCCCTAAGAAGTCCAGCCAACTTTGGGGCTTCTTGGCACAGAAGCAGGAATTTCTTGTTGCATTGCAGAAACACTTCACATCAAGACTTTTGTAGAATTTCTTCTTTTCTTTTTTGAATATTCCACATGCTAGGTCAATCAGCTCAAGCTGTTAGAAAGCTGGAAAATCTGAATTAAGTAGCAAACATGAATAAAACATTTTTCAGGAAGGGAAAACTAAATCGAGCCTCACATGGGAAACTCTTTGCCCCAAATATCAGTCTCTTAAAATATGGCTACCATTGTTTTTCCTACAGAAAACTAAAGTCACTTCTGCAGACTCCTCATTTTCAGTGACATAAAATGACTTCTTCCTGATACACCTCAATAACCAGTCTTGCTCACCTCTTCTCTTTGATTTGGGCCTTTCTCTTAAGTCTAGAAAGGCGATCTGAACACTGCCCTTTCTATCTACATTCCTGCCCTCAGCCTCCTGCCCACTTGCCTTCACCCCTCTGTCCGTCTAGCACATTTTCCCCAGGGACACTCTGGCCCACACGCAGCAAATGTCTCCACCACTGCCCGTCTCTTTCTCCTGAATGCCTTCCCTGTGTTTCTTGAAACTATGGACTTATTTTGAATGCTCATTACTAAGCTGTTTCTCAAAATAAGACCCAGGATTCTAGATAGTACCTGTGGTCGGGTTTCCAGGGAAGGCAAGCTGCTTCCCATCTCCCAGGAGCACTTTGCTATGGAAGACAGTGTCTATGGAGCATCAAGGCCACTTGGGGTCTTTTAAAGACATTCAGGAAAAGGAGTTGCTAAGTCTGACTTTCAGAAGGGAAGAATTCAATGTCATCCACGGATCACTGATGAGCTTCTAGAAAGTTTTCTGAAGGTTTCTTTCAGCCACTCAGGATGGAACACCTGAATCCCTAGAGGGCATAAATGAGAGCAGCCAGGCGAGAATGCAGCCGGAAGTGGGAAGCCCTGCAGTGGCCCTGCACTCTTTGTGGCAGCCCGAGGAGGCCCCAGCCTAGCACAGGAGGCAACACGAGCAGCAGGGCCCGGCTCAGCAGACCCCTGTCACAGGAGAGAGGACTTGATCATCCTCCCACAGCGCAGAGTTGTTACAAATCTTAAATTAGAATTACAAGGTGCATTCCTGCCCCTTACTCCCCTCGACAGTCCACAAATAGAAACCCTGAGTGGTGTTAGCTTGTCCTGAAACTTGTCAAAGGTTTTCCTCGGATTTCAACGTTTACTGAAAATGCTAGCACATTCCCCAACTGATGGGGGCTTATTCAATTCACTCGAGAGCATTACTACTGCTTCCTCCGTAAGGGAGTGCAGGGCCTGTGTCAATGAGACCACATTTAAAAGGTAACTAAAGGGATTAGATGGGGCATGATGGCGTGGTGAGTGTCCCAGTGACAGTTTTAGGCAAACTGGGTCTAGCCACGTGGGTTTCAGTTCCTCTGTCTGAACAAGGAAAGCCCTGCCAAACTTGGGAATGGGTATTCATCAGGACCTCCTGCCAAGGCTGTCCAATCACCAGAATAGTTCTGAGTGCAGATGATGACACCAGCATTCCAGTTAAGAAGAGTTTGCTGCTATGGCGCCATGTTGTTGCTGGCAGTTTCTGCTACAAGCAACCCCTCTGCATGAGGGACATCTTATCCGAAGCAGGCCGAAACCAAGGTTATAAGAAATGAAGAATGCCACTTTTACTTCATAAAAGCACAAATTCAAGTGTCATAGTTAAATTGTATTCTATGTTCTGACTGGTTCTCCAGGACAGGAATGCATACAAAAGTTGAAGAATCACCAGAATATGTTGGTGCAGCTATTTAGGTTTGGAAAGCTACTCTCTGATAGGATCATGATTTCCTATTCATTGCTCATATATCAAAGGGATGTAAATATACATTATCCAGCCCATTTTCCCCAAATATATGTGAAAGAGGGAGGGGGTATATTAATTCCATTTTACAGAGCACAAAAAATGAGGCATGAGAACTGTTCCCATATATTTCCCATATGGGAGAATCTAGTTTTCATTTTATTTTAATTGAGGTATACTTTTTTTAAAAAATAAATTTATTTATTTTATTTATTTATTTTTGGCTGCATTGGGTCTTCATTGCTGTACACAGGCTTTAGTAGTTGTGGCGCGCGGGCTCAGTAGTTGTGGTTCGCGGGCTCTAGAGTCCAGGCTCAGTAGTTGTGGCGCATCGGCTTAGTTGCTCCACAGCATGTGGTATCTTCCCAGACCAGGGCTCGAACCCATGTCCCCTGCATTGGCAGGCGGATTCTTAACCACTGCACCACCAGGGAAGTCCCGAGGTATAATTTTAATTGAGGTAAAATGCCTTCACCTCACAGGTAGATGAGTTTTGATAAACGTATTCACTTGCGTGAACAACACCAAACTCAAGATAGAGAACATTTTGATCCAACCAGTGAGGTCCATTGTGCTCAAGTTCCAGTCAATGCCCCACCCCCTGTACCACTGTAGGCAACCTCTGTTCTGATTTCTTTTACCAGATTAGTTTACATGTTTTTGAATTAAATAAGTGGAATCACACAGTATGTACTTTTTGTGTGTCTTGCTTTCTCTCGCTCAACATAATGTCTGTGAGAGTCATCCATGTTGTTGCCTATATCAGTACTTCACTCCATTTCATTGCTGAATACTATTCCATTGTATGGATATACCACAACCATTTATACATTCTCCTGTTGATGTCCATTTCGATTGTTTCTACCTTTTCGCTATTATAAATTCAGCTGCTATCAACTTTCTGGTACAAGTTGTTCTGTGCCATAGGCTTTCATTTGTCTTAGGTAAATACCTGTGAATGAATTGCTGGGTCATGGGGGAAATGTATAACTTAATTTTATAAGAGAATGCCAGTTTTCCAAAGTGGATGTACCATTTTTAATCCCACCAGCAATGTAAAATAGTTCCCGTTTCTCTGTATCCTCACCAACATTTGGCATTGTTGGTGATTTTAATTTTAGTTATCTAGTGAGTTTAAACTAGTATCTCAATGTGGTTTTAATTTTTTTTAACATCTTTATTGGAGTGTAATTGCTTTACAATGTTGTGTTAGTTTCTGCTTTACAACAAAGTGAATCAGTTATACATATACATATGTTCCCATATCTCTTCCCTCTTGCATCTCCCTGCCTCCCACCCTCCCTATCCCACCCCTCTAGGTGGTCACAAACCACCTAGCTGATCTCCCTGTGCCATGCGGCTGCTTCCCACTAGCTATCCACCCTACGTTTGGTAGTGTATATATGTCCCTGCCACACTCTCACTTCGTCGCAGCTTACCCTACCCCCTCCCCATATCCTCAAGTCCATGCTCTAGTAGTCTGTGTTTTATTCCTGTCATACCCCTAGTCTCTTCATGACATTGTTTTTTTCTTAGATTCCAAATATATGTGTTAGCATACAGTATTTGTTTTTCTCCTTCTGACTTACTTCACTCTGTATGACAGACTTCCAGGTCCATCCACCTCACTACAAATAACTCAGTTTCATTTCGTTTTGTGGCTGAGTAATATTCCATTGTATATATGTGCCACATCATCTTTATCCATTCATCTGTTGATGGCCACTTAGGTTGCTTCCATGTCCTCATTGTGGCTGTATCAATTGACATTCCCAGCAGCAGTGCAAGAGTGTTCCCTTTTCTGCACACCCTCTACAGCATTTATTGTTTCTAGAGTTTTTGATGATGGCCATTCTGACCGGTGTGAGATGATACCTCATTGTAGTTTGGGTTGGCATTTCTCTAATGATTAATGATGTTGAGCATTTCTCTCATGTGTTTGTTGGCAATCTGTGTCTCTTCTTTGGAGATATGTCTATTTAGTTCTGCTGGCCATTTTTGGATTGGGTTGTCTGTTTTTTGGTATTGAGCTGCATGTGTGGCTTCTAAATTTTGGATATGAATCCTTTGTCAGTTGCTTCATTTGCAAATATTTTCTCTCGTTCTGAGGGTTGTCTTTTGGTCTTGTTTATGGTATCCTTTGCTGTGCAAAAGCTTTTAAGTTTCATTAGGTCCCATTTGTTTTTTTTTGTTTTTATTTGCATTTCTCTAGGAGATGGGTCCAAAAGGATCCTGCTGTGATTTATGCCATAGAGTGTTCTGCCTATGTTTTCCTCTAAGAGTTTGATAGTGTCTGGCCTTACATTTAGGTCTTTAACCCATTTTGAGTTTATTCTTGTGTGTGGTGTTAGGGATTGTTCTAATTTCATACTTTTACATGTAGCTGTCCAGTTTTCCCAGCACCACTTATTGAAGAGGCTGTCTTTTCTCCACTGTATATCCTTCCCTCCTTTATCAAAGATAAGGTGACCATATGTGTGTGGGTTTATCTCTGGGCTTTCTATCCTGTTCCATTGATCTATATTTCTGTTTTTGTGCCAGTACCATACTGTCTTGATTACTGTAGGTTTGTAGTATAGTCTGAAGTCAGGGGGCCTGATTCCTCCAGCTCCATTTTTCGTTCTCAAGATTGCTTTGGCTAATCAGGGTCTTTTGGTTTTCCATACAAATTGTGAAATTTTTTGTTCTAGTTCTGTAAAAAATGCCAGTGGTAGTTTGATAGGGATTGCATTGAATCTGTAGATTGCTTTGGGTAGTAGAGTCATTTTCACAAAGTTGATTCTTCCAATCCAAGGACATGGTATACCACTCCATCTATTTGTATCATCTTTAAGTTCTTTCATCAGTGTTTTATAATTTTCTGCATACAGGTCTTTTGTCTCCTTAGGTAGGTTTATTCCTAGATATTTTATTCTTTTTGTTGCAATGGTAAATGGGAGTGTTTTCTTAATTTCACTCTCAGATTTTTCATCATTAGTGTATAAGAATGCCAGAGATTTCTGTGCATTAATTTTGTATCCTGCTACTTTACCAAATTCATTGATTAGCTCTAGTAGTTTCCTGGTAGCCTCCTTAGGATTCTCTATGTATAGTATCATGTCATCTGCAAACAGTGACAGCTTTACTTCTTCTTTTCCTATTTGGATTCCTTTTATTTCTTTTTCTTCTCTGATTGCTGTGGCTAGAACTTCCAAAACTATGTTGAATAAGAGTGGTGAGAGTGGGCAACCTTGTCTTGTTCCTGATCTTAGTGGAAATGGTTTCAGTTCTTCACCATTGAGAACTTTGTTGGCTGTGGGTTTGTCATATATGGCCTTTATTATGTTGAGGAAAGTTCCCTCTATGCCTACTTTCTGCAGGGTTTTTATCATAAATGGGTGTTGAATTTTGTCAAAAGCTTTCTCTGCATCTATTGAGATGATCATATGGTTTTTCTCCTTCAGTTTGTTGCTATGGTGTATCACGTTGTTTGATTTGTGTATATTGAAGAATCCTTGCATTCCCAGAATACACCTCACTTGATCATGGTGTATGATCCTTTTAATGTGCTGTTGGATTCTGTTTGCTAGTATTTTGTTGAGGATTTTTGCATCTATGTTCATCAGTGATATTGGCCTGTAGTTTTCTTTCTTTGTGACGTCTTTGTCTGGTTTTGGTATCAGGGTGATGGTGGCCTCATAGAATGAGTTTGGGAGTGTTCCTCCCTCTGCTATCTTTTGGAAGAGTTTGAGAAGGATAGGTGTTAGCTCTTCTCTAAATGTTTGATAGAATTCGCCTGTGAAGCCGTCTGGTCCTGGGCTTTTGTTTGTTGGAAGATTTTTAATCACAGTTTCAATTTCAGTGCTTGTGATTGGTCTGTTCATATTTTCTATTTCTTCCTGGTTCAGTCTCGGCAGCTTGTGCATTTCTAAGAATTTGTCCATTTCTTCCAGGTTGTCCATTTTATTGGCATACAGTTGCTTGTAGTAATCTCTCATAATCTTTTGTATTTCTGCAGTGTCAGTTGTTACATCTCCTTTTTCATTTCTAATTCTATTGATTTGAGTCTTCTCCCTTTTATTCTTGATGAGTCTGGCTAATGGTTTATCAATTTTGTTTATCTTCTCAAAGAACCAGCTTTTAGTTTTATTGATCTTTACTATCATTTCCTTCATTTCTTTTTCATTAATTTCTGATATGATCCTTCTGATTTCTTTCCTTCTGCTAAATTTGGGGGGTTTTTGTTCTTTCTCTAATTGCTTTAGGTGCAAGATTAGGATCACTTCGTTATTAAGTAGTGTATTGTTTAGCCTCCATGTGTTTGTATTTTTTACAGATCTTTTCCTGTAATTGATATTTAGTCTCATAGCGTTGTGGTTGGAAAAGATACTTGATATGATTTCAGTTTTCTTAAATTTACCAAGGCTAGATTTGTGATCCAAAATATGATCTATCCTGTAGAATGGTCCATGAGTACTTGAGAAAAATGTGTGTTCTGTTGTTTTTGGAGGGAATGTCCTATAAATATGAATTAAGTCCATCTTGTTTAATGTATCATTTAAAACTTGTTTTTCCTTATTTATTTTCATTTTGGATGATCTTTCCACTGGTGAAAGTGGGGTGTTAAAGTCCCCTACTATGATTGTGTTACTGTCGATTTCCCATTTGGATTTAGTTTTTATTTCTCTAATGACTAATAATGTTGGATAACTTGGCATGTGCTTATTAGTCACTTTTTAATCTTCTTTTGAAATGTGTGTGTTCAAAAGGGAAAAATGTTTAAGCTTTAACACACAATCCAGAAAATAATCACTTGTTTATTTTAGAACAAGTTTCCATTAATGTCAGATAAGTACAAGAGAATGCCATAGTGGGTAATTCTATGAGAAAAGGTAAGTTGATAATAATTCTATCTGTGGCCTGGTCATTTTTACCCTTACAGTCAAGGCTTCAATACTCTTTGGTATAGTACCAGAGTTCTTGACCATGATTGTGTTGTACTGGCAATGCAAGCATAATGCCCCGCAAGTTTGCATTGAAAGGCCTTGGTCACAGCTCCTTTCTTGTTAATGGGACCTTATGGTTTAAATGTCAGCTCAAATTTCCACACCTCACTTCTAAGACATCCCTGGTGACCCTGATATTTTTTACCAAGTGGAGCACACCCAAAGTCCAAGAACCTGAATATACAGGTTTCCCTACAGCAGGAGCTTTCAGCCTGGCATCTGGCAATCTGATGATGCCTCCGGGTCCTGTCTCAGGATAATGCTTTTAATTGTCTGCAGTAAAATACATAAAATTACAAGGTGATTGGATATTGTACTATACTTATCAAAATATAAAAATCAAAGTGGTAATATGATCATATGCATGCCTCCAAGGGGGGAGTCTCCTAAATGCTGTTATTTTGAAATAGTGACAAGCATAAACAACTTTAAGATATCTGGACTAACTGTACTGTGATATGAAGTAACTGATTTCTCATGATGACACTATCATGGATATGGCAGTATACATAGTTGAAAGGAATGTTAATTTTTGGTCAAAGATTAGCAAAAATAAAGATGAGCTCTTTTCCCCGCTATAAATTCATGACCTCTGCTATGAATTGTGTCCCACTGAAATTCTGTTTAAGATCTAACCCCTAACATGACTGTATTTGGATATATGGCTTTTAAGAGGTAATTAACATTAAATGAGTTCCTAAATCCAAATCCAATCGGATTAGTAGCTTTCTAAGAAGAGGAAGAGAAACAGGTCTCTCTCTCTCTATCTATCTCTCCCCATGCACACAAATCAAGGAAGGGCCATGTGAGGACACAGCAAGAAGGCAGCCATCAGCAAGCCAGGAAGAACACTTTAACCAGAAACCTAATCACCCAGCATCTTGATCTTGGACTTCCCAGCCTCCAAAACTGTGAGAAACAAATTTCTGTTGTTTAAGCCCCCAGTCTGTGGTATTTTGCTATGGCATCCTGAGCAGACTAGGACAGATAAGATGACTAAGACAGTCTAAGACATCCCCACCAGCACTCTTTGCCTCTAGATCTATAACTAGACTCAAGTCCCAGCAGGTTTCTAATGGTGAGGTACAAAGTGTGACCCATGAGAAAGTGTGTTATATTCCAAAAGAATGACTTGAGCTTTCTAACTGATACAGCTGGGACTCTGGGAAACATGGGTGGAAATGGAGACTAAAAGTGGGGGGGTAATGGTGGAAGGAACATAAAGTTGGATCAGGATGAATTTGTTGACATGGGCTCACTCAGGAGAGATCCTGTGTTTAATGTTGCAGCTTGGGAAGTCAGAAAGGGCTCAACAGTTTGGTTGGTTGCTTGGCTGAATCATCTACCAAAAAGTGGCCTATTGTGAGTCACTCGGAAATTCTGGACCTGCCTTGTTTTAAGGTACAGGGAGGGATTCAGAGGCTTAGGGTGATTAGAAGGTTAGAGTGGATTTGTCGTGTATGACCTACTTTCCTACACTGGGGAAGGTCTGGAAGACACACTTTTACCACAACTATGAGTAATAAATTTGTGAGGGGCCAAGTGGCAGCACTCAACCACCAAAGGCAGGGTGGGCGTGGTTACTATAATGGACCTCAAAGTCAAAGCAGTAATCAAAATAGTCTGACTCATGAAGACCTATGGCTTTGGCTGGTTGATCACGGTGTTCGTAGAAGGGAAATAAATAGGAAGCCTACTAAGTTCTTACAAAGCAGAAAAGTTCCAAGTCAAGTGAACAGAAGTCTAACCTGAATCATAAAACAGAGAATCACATCCTTCAATCAATCCCCAGACTTGAACCAGTTTATAGACCCAGAACTCCTTGAACGAAAGGGAGGCCAGGTTCCCTTGAAGAAGAACCCTAGTATGCTACCAAAAATTTATACTGTTAACCTTTCTCCCAGCCTTCTCCAAAGGGACTGATGGCCTTTTATTAAGGTAAATGCACATTGGAAATAATCAGGTGTCTTAAGAACTACTGGAAACTCACTCTGAACTGACACTAATTCCAGGAGACCAAAAATGTCACTGCGGTCCACCAGAGTACAGGCTTATGGAAGACAGGTGATCAGTGGAGATTTAGCTCAGGTCCATCTCATAGTAGGCCTGGTGGTTCCCTAAACCCATTGTATGTTTATTTCCCCAGCTCTGGAATGCATAATTGGAATAGATATGTTTAGCCATATATCTGGCAGAATCCTCACATTGGTTCTCTGACCTGTGGAGTGAGAGCTATTATGAGAGAAAGCCAAGTGGAAGCCACTATTACTGCCTCTACCTAGGAAAATAGTAAACCAAAAGCAATATTGCATCCCTGGAGAGACTGTAGAGGTTAGTGCCACCATCAAGCACTTGAAATATGCAAAGGTGATGATTCTCATCACATCCCCATTCATCTCTCCTATTTGGCTGATGCAGAAGACAGATGGATCCTGGAGAATGACAGGGATTATCATACGTTCAACCAGGTGGTGACTTCAACTGCAGTGCTGGACCAGATGTGGTTTCATTACTTAAGTAAATTAACACATCCCCTAGTACCAGTATGAAGCTATCGGTCTGGCCAAATGCCTTTTTCTCAAACATCCCTGTCAATAAGGCCAACCAGAAGAGGTTTGCTTTCAGCTGGCAAGGCCAGCAATATTCCTTCACTGTCCTATCTCAGGGGTGTATCAACTCTCCAGCCCCATGTCATAATTTAGTCTGCAGGTATCATTATTGCCTTTCCCTTCCACAATATATCATAGTGGTTCTATTACATTGATGACATTATGCTAATTGGACCTAATGAGCAAGAAGTAGCTACCACTCTAGACTTATTGGTAAGACATTTATATGTTAGAGGATGGGAAATAAATCAGACAAAAATTCACTGAGGTCTTCTACCACAGTGACATTTCTAGGGGTCCAATATAGGGCATGTTGAGATATTCCGTCTAAGGTAAAGGATAATTTGTTGCATCTGCCCCTTCCTATAATCAAAAAAGCAGTACAATGATTCCTGGGATTTTTGGATTTTGTAGGCAACATATTCCTCATTTGGATGTGTTACTCTAGTCTATTTACTGAGTGACCCAAAACACTTCTAGTTTTGAGTGAAGCCCAGAAGAAAGTGCTCTCCTACGTGGGTCATACCCAGTGGTCTTTGACACTGCAGCGACAGATAAGGATGCTGTTTTAAGCCTTTGGCAGGTTCCTAAAGGTGAATCACAGCACAGACCCTTAGGATTTGGGAGCAAAGCCCTACTCTCTTTTTGCAAAACAGATCTTGGCCTGCTCCTGGGCCTTAGTAGAAACTGAAGGTCTAACCGTGGGTCATCAGCGCAACCTGGGCTGCCCATCATGTACAGATGTTATCTGACCCACTAAGCCATAAAGTTGAACGTGCACAGCAACCCTCCATCATCAAATGGAAGTGGTATTGCATGATTGGGCCCAAGCCGGCCCTGAAGGCACAAGTAAGTTACATCAGGAAGTGGCCCAAATGCCCATGGCCCTGCTCCTGTCTTCTCTCTCCCTGCCTGCACCTATGGCCTCATGGGGAGTTCCCTACAATCAATTAACAGAGAAAGAGAAGACTTGGGCCTGGCTTAAAGATGGTTCTGCATGATATGCCGGCACCACCCGAAAGAGGACAGTTGCAGCACTAAAGCCCCTTTCTGGCACATCTCTGAGAGTGGTAAAAGGGAATCCTCCCAGTGGACAGACCTTAGCTTCTAAGTTGTTCCTTTGTTTTGAAGGAGAAATGGCTAGACGTGTGATTATATTTTGATTCATGAGCTGTGGCCCATGGTTTGGCAAGATGATCAGAAACTTGGAAGAACCATGATTGGAAAATTGGTGACAAGCGAATTTAGGGAAAAGTACATGGATAAATCTCTCTAAATGGACAAACAAATGTGAAGATATTTGTGTCCCATGTGAATATTCTGCAAAGGGTGACCTCAGCAGAGGAGGCTTTTAATAATCAAGTGAATAGGGGCTTCAGTGGTGGCGCGGTGGTTGAGAGTCCGCCTGCCGATGCAGGGGACACGGGTTCGTGCCCCGGTCCGGGAAGATCCCACATGCCGCGGAGCGGCTGGGCCCGCGAGCCATGGCCGCTGAGTCTGCGCGTCCGGAGCCTGTGCTCCGCAACGGGAGAGGCCACAAGAGTGAGAGGCCCGCGTACCGCAAAAAAAAAAAAAAAAAAAAAAAATCAAGTGAATAATATGACCCATTCTATGGACACCAGTCAACCTCTTTCCTGAGCCACCCCTATAATTGCCCAATGGGTTCATGAACAAAGTGGCCATGGTGGCAGGGATGGAAGTTATGCACGGGCTCAGCAACATGGACTTCTATTCACCAAGGCCAACCTGGCTGAATGCCCAACTGGCCAGCAGCAGACACCAGCACTGAGTCCCTAATACGACACCGTTCTCCAGGGAGATCAGCCAGCTACCTGGTGGCAGGTTGATTTCCATCCTGAAAGGGGCAGCATTTTCTTCTCTCTGGAATAGATACTTACTATGGATAAGATTTGCCTTCCCTGCATGCAATTCTTCTGCCAGAACTACCATCCATGGCATTACAGAATGCCTATCCACCACCGTGGTATTCCACACAGCACTGCTTCTGCTCAAGGACCTCACTTGACAGCAAATGAAGTGCAACATTGGGCCCATCCTCATGGAATTCACTGGTCTTACCGAGTTCCCTACCATGAATGGTGGAATGGCCTTTTGAAGACTCAGTTTCAGCACCAGCTGGGTGACAATCTATATATGGTCTGAATTAGCGTCCAATATATGATGCTGTTTCTCCGATAGCCAGGATTCAAGGGTCCAAGAATCAAGGGGTAGAAACGGGAGAAGAACCACTCATTATTATCCCTCATGACCCACTAGTAAAACTTCTGCTTCCTGTTCCCACAACCTTATGCTCTGCCAGCCTAGTGGTCCTCGTTCTAGAAGGAGGAATGCTTCCCAAGAGATACAATGATTCCAGCGAACTGGAAGCTAAGACTGCTGCCAGCCACTTTGGATTGCTCATGCCTGGACCAACAGATAAAGAAGGGAGTTATGGTGCTGACTGGGGTGATCGATCCTCTCTACCAAGGAGAAACTGGACTGCTACTCCAGAATGGAGGTAAGGAAGAGCATGTCTGGAGTACAAGTGATATCTTAGGGTGTCTGTGATTAAGGTCAATAGGAAATTACAGCAACTCAATCCAGGCAGGACTAGGAATGGCCTAGACCTTTCAGGAATGAAGGTTTGGGTCGCCCCGGCAGGTAAATAACCACAACCAGCAGAGGTCTTGCTGAAGGCAAAGGGAATACGAATGGATAGTGGAAGAAAGGAGTTACAAATACCAGCTATGTATGACCATGTGACCAGTTACAGAAGTGAAGATTGTAATTATCATGAGCACTTTGTCCCTATTTTGTTATGTATATATGTGTGTGTTTGTAAAATAGCTTTAGTTTTTTTCCCTCTCTTATTCCCTTGTGTAACAGAAGATGTATTGACTTTGTATCATAGTATTTAAGTCACAGGGTATCAAGGAGAAGAGTATCACTCAAGAACATTATCTCCTCTTCTGGGGAAGGGGTTTAGTGCAGTTTTGGGTTGTATCAGGATAGTTGTGTCATGTTAGGCAGAATTATGACCTTCTTATTGTCTTTACTTGGAGATTAAGTGTGATTTAAGGAGATGTGTATGGGTGCCAAGTTAACAAGGGGTGGACTTGTGATGGTTAATTTTATGTGTCAACTTGACTGGGCCATGGAGTACCCAGACCTTTGGTCAAACATTCTGAGTATGCCCGTGATGAGGGTGCTTTGGGATGAAATTAACATGTGAATTGGTACACAGAGTAAAGTAGATTAGCCTCCCTAATGTGGGCAGCCCGCCTCCAATCAATTTAAGGCCTGAATAGAGCAAAAAGGTTGACCCTAAGGGGGAACTCTTCCTACCTGAATGCCTTCTATCTGGAACATTGACCTTTTCCTGCCCTTGGACTCCACCTGAAACATTGGCTCCTTTTGGGCCTGGAGCCTGCAGGCTTTTGCACTGGAATTTACACCATTGGCTCTCTCCTTCCCAGACCTTCTGAGTTGGACTGAACCTTCCTGGCTTACTGACTGTAGATCTTGGGACTTCTCAACTTCCAAAATCCCATGAGCTAATTTCCTTATAATAAATCTCTTTATTTATATATATATATATATATATATATATATATACACACACACACACACACACACACACACACACACACACATCCTGTTGCTTTTCTCCAGAGAACCCTGACTAATAAAGGCTTCCTGAAATTTATCAATGAACCCAAAAGGTCGGTGGAATTCAGATTTAGAAGCCCTACCCTAGAGGCTTTTTCATGCTTCACCCACAAGGCACAGAATATACAGGACAAATCTGGTCTCAAATCTTCAAGGACCCAATACTATTTGGCTGTCATTCAACTACCCAGCACTCACAAACTTTCTGTTTTTACCCTTTTGCCTCGTATTCCAGAGAGCACTCCTGCCCCAGTGCACATTTTTTGGATTTGGGTAAGGGTTTCATGACTTCACACTCCTCATGGTCAGCTATGGTAGACAGATGCTTATGATGCTACCAACCTGCAAGAGAGACTGGCCTCAGGAACCATTATTCCCTATGCTGCTGCCATTGCAGCCCTCTCGTTGGCCTGGCTGAGTCCCCCCAGCCCCCCTCAGTTCACTACAGTCTTCATCTCAAGTATTGGGAAAGGGGACGGTGTCTGGTGTAACAGGCATATGGCGATGATGCAATCTCCTCATGACTCTAATTGCTACCTGAAGTTGTGGAGTTATTGCTTGATAATCAGATTTCTGGACTGCAACACTGGGGTTTAAAAAAAAAAATCATGTGTTTGGGATGTGAGGGAGGACGATACCTGTTAATATTTTCTTGAGACTGTTCAAGAATACTTCTTCATTGAAGCCATATACACAGTAAAATAGAGATAAAGCAGAAGAGGGGAAGAAAATTTGCTTTCTGTTTACTTACTGATTTGTACATGACCACCCATGGAAAAAAGGGAAGCCACATGATTCTATTTGTATGAATTGAGTGCCCACTAGAGATCATTACAGATGGTACTAAGCTATTTTTTCATATTAAAGACAAAAGCAACAATTCTGATAATGAATTGACTTTTACTGTAGAGAACTCCCCATAACAATTTGGATCTGGAAATTCTCATCAAATACATTCAGGAGGAGAAGACGTACTGTGAGAGTATCAATTGACTCAGCATTTTTGGAGGGCAATTTGTAACTATCCACAAAATTTTTAATGACCCACTGATTGAGGTAATAAGTTTCCCAGGAATCTCAAGAAATAACCACACAAATGTGCAAGAATATTTGTACAACATTGTCCAAATTTATAATAGGAAAAAGAAACAAGCCAAAGACAGTCCAAATGTCCACCAAGAGATATGTCCACATGTAGAATTCTATGTTACCATTAAAAAGAATGACATAGATCTATATATACTGACATAAAAGGATGACATGGACTATTACTGAGGGAAAATAAGTGACATATAAATTTTTATCTTATATACATTAAAAAAGAAAATCACAGTTTAATTTATCCTTTCTTTAGACAATTAAATTACATAGGAAGAAGGTTGAGAAGCACTGTACAGAGTATTTAGTTTTGATTTCCAACAATTCCTCTGCTACTCCAAATGAAGATTTGGTGTCCAAAATCACTTAAACTTACTTCAACTTCTGTCCTGGTAGGTGGAGGAGAGCAGCCATCCTCACTCCTCAAGCAAAACAATCCTTCTCTTTTGGCCTTACTTTAAAAAGAAAACCCAAAGGAGAAGTGCTGTTTGTCCACCCAGACCTACAGACATTTGCAACCATGTGGAGAAATTGGGACCCAGCTTTTTGCCATACACCAACACTGTCTGTTCTGGCTGCTATAATGGAGTACCATAGACTGGGTGACTTATAAACAACAGAAATTTATTTCTCACAGTTCTGGAGGCTGGAAATCCAAGATCAAGGTGCCAGCAAATTCAGAGTCTGGTGAAGGCCCACCTCCTGGTTCACAGATGACTGTCTTTTTTTACTGTGTCCTCACATGGCAGATGAGGCAAAGGAGCTGTCTGGGATCTCTTTTATAAGAGAAGTAATCCCATTCATTTGAGGTACACCCTTATGACCTCATTGGCTCCCGAAGACCCACCTCTGAATACCATCACCTTGGGGGTTGGGGTTTCAGCACACGATTTGGGGGGACACATTCAGTCTATAGCAAACACCCAGTGTTCTTCTGCTCTTTTTCCATCTCAATACAGCATCAGTCACCACCATCTTTATACTAGTGTGTATTTTTTGAGAACTTGCCAAGTGCCAATGCTAATGCTTTGTAGGCATTAGCACATCTCACCACTCAGAACAAGCTTCTTCTCATTTCTGTTTTATAGAATAAGAACACGGGAGCTCAGAGAGGCTAAGTGGCATGCCCAAGCTTCATACACTGGAAAGGAGGCAGTCCACCCCCAGAATCTGCACACTCATGTCCACTTGGCTTCTCTCACCTACCTGGGAAAACACCCATGGGTGTAGATTTATCTTGTGATGATCTCTGAGAGGCCCTGCTACTATACCTGTTAGTCAGCTAGTCAGAAGTTCCCAGAAAGAAGTTTAGTAACTTAAAGTTAGTACAGATCCCAGTGTCCAGGGAGAAACTTTTATTCTGGAAAACTGGCACTCATTTCTTTTTGAGGAAATAATTTCTTCAGGATACTAAATCGTACCCACCACCACTCAGGATCCTGAGACTGTGCTGCAGCTCCCAAACCCCATACAAGGGAAGCTTGTTCCTTGGAAATACCATTTTACTGTTCCTGTGGCAGATTGCATTTTCCATAGATCCATACAAATATCTCCAATCCTGTGTGGTCTTTTTACAAAATGAACTTGGCATTCTTTCCATTGAATGATGGGGTCTGTATCCCCTCATCTTGAACCTGTGTGACTGCCCCACACATTATAGGGGATGATGTCATGTGATGTGACTTCTGAGACTGGAGCATAAAAATGCCACACACTTCTACCTGGCTGTGTGGGGATGTGAGCTCTTGATGGATTCGCCCAGCTGCTAGATGGATTCTTATTCAGAAACATTCGTTCTCTCCACCTTCCTTGCAAGTGCAGGGTATATTCCCCTGCTCAGTTGCTGTTGAGTGTGGCTGTATGACTTGCTTTGACCAATGGAATAATATGGAAAGACAGTGTGTCAGTTCTGAGCCTAGGCAGTAGGAGGCCATGTGTGTTTTTGCTCACCCTCTTATATCTCCATCTTGCCACATGAGGAAGAGGACTAGCCCAAGGAAGATGAGAGATGTATGGAGCAGAGCCAGCTGAACCCAACCTAGATCAGAAAACATCTGGCTGGACCAAAGACCTGTGAGAATCAGTGAGAGATTGTTGCTTTGAGGCAGAATTTGGTGTGTTGTGTTACACAGTCATAATTAACCAAAACAGGAACTTATGATGTTCTAGTCCCGCTGACATGACAAGCCCAGGAAAAAGGCATTGGTCTCATAGCTAGAAGTTATCTGAACTCTGGCTGTGGGCTTTACTTAGAATTGAGGGGAAAGTAAGAAATATTTCACTTAGCATCTCACTGTATTAAGTTATAATTGTATGTCTAAATAGTGAAAAAGGCTCAAGTGTTTTTATAGGATGTGAACTTATATGTGCTGAGATAACCCAGTGAGTCTGGTTACTTGTATGAGCAGCCAAAAATAAATATAGTGTGAAGGAAACACATGACAATGAAACCTGTATTTTACTGGAACATTAGTCCACTGACTCCATGGCCTCACTTCATTTTCTATTAGAAAATTTTGTTAACATCACTACACACCTATTAGATTGGCTAAAATAAAAAATAGTGACATCAAATGCTAGTAAGGATATGGAGAAACTGATCACCCATCCATTGCTGGTGGGAATGTAAAATAGTACAGCTATTCTGGAATATAATTTAGCAGTTTCTTTTTTTCCCAGTTTTATTGAGATATAATTGACATATAACATTGTATTAGTTTAAGGTGTACAACATACTGATTTATGTGTCTATTGCAAAATGATCACCACAATAAGTTTAGTTAACATCCATCACCTCACATAGTTACAATTTTTTTCTTGTGATGAGAACTTAAGGTTTACTCTCTTAGCAACTTTCAAATAGACAGTACAGCACAAAAACTTATATTCACACACCATCATGTGTGTAAACGTTCATAGCAGCTTTATTCAGAGCCAAAAACTGAAAACAATCCAAATGTTTTTAAACAGGTGAATGGTTAAGCAAACTATGATACATCCATACCAAGGAATACTACTCAGCAATAAGAAGAAACAAGTTATTAATACACATGACAATTTGGATGGATTTCAAGGGACTTTTGATAAGTGATAAAATGCAAATTCCAAAAGGATACATACTGGGACTTCCCTGGTGGTCCAGTGGTAAAGAATCCGCCTTCCAGTGCAGGGGACACAGGTTCGATCCCTGGTCAGGGAAGTAAGATCCCACATGCCTCAGGGCAACTAAGCCCGCATGACACAACTACTGAGACCACGCACTTCAACTAGAGAGCCCGTGTGCTGCAACTACAGAGCCCACGTGCCACAACTAGAGAGAAGCCTGTGCGCCACAACAAAGAGCCCGAGTACTGCAACGAAAGATCCCGCATGCCACAACTAAGACCCGACTCAGCCAAATAAATACATTTTTTTTAAAAAAAGGGTATATGTACTGTATGATTTCATTTCTATAACATTCTTGAAATGATAAAGCTATGGAAATGCAGAACAAAATTAGTGGTGTCTGGAGGTTAAAGGGGGCAATGGGGGAGGGGAAGAGACATGGGAGGGAGGTGTTGTGGTTATAAAAAGGAAGGGTGGGGGCTTCCCTGGTGGCACAGTGGTTGAGAATCTGCCTGCAAATGCAGGGGACACGGGTTCGAGCCCTGGCCTGGGAAGACCCCACATGCCGCGGAGCAACTGGGCCCGTGAGCCACAACTACTGAGCCTACGCGTCTGAAACCTGTGCTCCGCAACAAGAGAGGCCACGATAGTGAGAGGCCCGAGCACCGCGATGAAGAGTGGCCCCGCTTGCCACAACTAGAGAAAGCCCTCGCGCAGAAACGAAGACCCAACACAGCCAAAAATAAACAAATAAATAAAAAAATTTTTTTTAAAATAAAGGAAGGGTGAAGGATCTTTGCAGTGATAAAATTGTTCTATATCTTGACTGTGGGCATGATTAGGTAAACATACACGTGATAAAACTGTGAAGAACTAAATACACACACACACACAAATGAATGCGTGTAGCAATGGTGAAGTCTGAATAAGATCGGTGGTTTGTCAATGTCCTGGTATTGTGATATTGTACTATAGTTATACAAGATGTCAGCACTGGGGGAAACTGAGTAAAAGGTACGTGGAATTTCTCTGTATTGTTTCTTATAACTGCAGGTGAATCTATAATCATATCGAAATAAAAATTTCAATTAAAAAAAAGCTCATCTGCATGTTGGGAAGTTAAAGAGGGGCTGCCGTGGTGAACAATGGTTATTTCTTATCTACCAGCATATGTTTCCTCTTATATTGGTAGGGGCAATCTGATTTCTCCTTCCCCAGTGTATGCAACCTTGGTGAGGCTATAATCAAGGTCCCTCGCCCTCCTCTAGATAAGGTATAAGATATTGTCTTCCAGGATTTTGAATCTTGAGCAGACGGATGGAAGAAACAATTTGAGGGCTTCCCTGGTGGCACAGTGGTGGAGAGTCCGCCTGCCGATGCAGGGGACACGGGTTCGTGCCCCGTCCCAGGAAGATCCCACATGCAGCGGAGCGGCTGGGCCCATGAGCCAGGGCCGCTGAGCCTGCGCGCCCGGAGCCTGTGCTCCGCAACGAGAGAGGCCACAACAGTGAGAGGCCCGCGTACCGCAAAAAAAAAAAAAAAAAAAAAAAAAAAAACAATTTGAACCTATTCATTCCAGCAGCTGAGCCCTGACAGTACTGCTGGGCAGTTCCTGCTACTTCAATGCCAGAGTTGCCCTGGATTCTGGTTGTTTCAGTCCTGATATTTGTTTCTCCAGCCTTGCCACTAACTCTGTGAACATCCCAATTTTCCCCAAAATTCATTTTTGAAAGCTAGTTCAATGGATTTTGGTTATCTGTCATTTGCTCCTCAAAGAGATCTTACAACCACGTGAGCTATTAGTTAATTATTAATTACTCAGGTTTCTAGTCTGTTTCTTATTCTTTATATAGACTAAATTAGAATTTCTCAACTCCAATTTTAGATCACTGGGAAGGGCAGCACGTATTCAGAGTCTCTCTCAGGTAGTAGTTACTATGAAAAGTAAATGCAATGAATCTTGTAAAAACTTATAATGGAAAAGAATCTGAAAAAGAATATGTATACATGTATATGTATAACTGAATCATTTAGCTGTACACTTGAAACTAACACAACATTGTAAATTAACTGTACTTCTATTAAAAAAATTTTTAAAGAGAGAAAAAAAGTAAATGCAATGATATGTTTAAATTATTAACAATACCTAACACACTGTAAGTTGTTTGTACCATTGTAGAATATCTGAATTGAAAGCTTTGTAAACAAAAAGAACAGAGAATCTTACTCATCACTCAGTCATACAAAGTGTTAAGTCTTAACCCACTGCAGTCACCCATGCACTGACAGTGCACCCTGAGGGGAATTCAGGATAGAAAAATACAGGATGAACCAGTCTGCATGTTGGATATATGGCCCCTACATAGTTAAGATGCATATCTAAGGAAGAATTTCAATGATCCCAGATTCTTTCCATACATAGAAAAAGCACTAAAATCACTAACTTGAGGTATCTGGTTTTTGTGATTAGCAGTAAACTTTTACCAAGATGGATGCTTGACCACCTGTATTTCCCAGCCAAAAAAGCTGAGAGACTGTCTCCTGGGCTATAGTCCTCAGTAAGGTCCCTAAATAAAACTGAAACTCACTGCTCTTACCTTACATGTTTTTTTCAGTTGACAGTTTCAAGTAACTTGTTTTTTAAGTTGTTTTGTTTTTTTGGGGTTTTTTTTTTTTTTTCGGGACGCGGGGCCCTCACTGCTGTGGGCCCTCCCCTTGCGGAGCAC
>NC_041222.1:79367948-79371637 GCF_002837175.3 Physeter macrocephalus
GCACAGGCTCCGGACGTGCAGGCTCAGCGGCCATGGCTCACGGGCCCAGCCGCTCCGCGGCATGTGGGATCTTCCCGGACCGGGGCACGAACCCGCGTCCCCTGCATCGGCAGGCGGACTCTCAACCACTGCGCCACCAGGGAAGCCCCCAAGTAACTTGTTTTTGTTGTCCTTGTTGCTGATAGAGAGAAATCAAGTAGAGGGATTATTTTAATTACTAGATGATATACTTGTAATTTTCTGGTCATCTGAATGCAGATAATAATAATACTAACATGTTATAAGTGTGTTTTTCTACTTAAGAATTCAAAGACATTTCCTGTACTTGTTTGACTATTAATATATTCATGAAGATCTTTCTTCATATATAGTATAGAAGAAAACTTCTCCTGCCCTGGTTGAATTATCACAGATTATTAGTTGGGGGAAAGAAAAAACAGAAAAAATGTAGACATAAATGTGAATATTTCCACTTCGTTTTCTCATTTTTAAAATGACCAGAATGAGAGCAATTTTATGAATGGATGTACTTTTCAAATCAGAAAAACATTAAAATCGAAGGCAATTGGAAGTCATTGTTTAGTTCTCCTGCCCACATTTTCCACGCAGCATGAAACCTTACTTATTAGTCAAACACCTACTGACAAAGGCATTGAGATCATGGATGGATTCAATGGTGTATTAGACATGAACATCACTTTGAGGAGCTCAGCCTAGCAAAGACGGCCAAAAAATTCTGAAACACTGTAGCAGGCACTCTCATAGCTTTTAAGGTCCACAGGCTATGGAAGCACAGAGAGGAAATCCATTTACTGGCATTTGCTAGGGGGTTTGAGGGAAGAGCAGGATTTCACCAGATATTTAAAGAGGTGAAATGGGAAGGAAGAGCATTCCGGGTGAACAGAACAGCTTGGACAAAGGCACAGAGGCACAGGAGGGCTCCTCAGAGGAACATCTAGTAGTCAGGGCAGTATTCCTGGAGTGTACCATTCATGGCAGAGAATGAGAGATGAGCCTGGAAAGGCCATTTAGGGCCAGTTATGAGGGTGCAGGTAGGTGATGATGATGGAGATGGTGCACCAGAATGAGATACAAGCAAAAAAGAGCCCAGCGATGACACTGTGAAGAACTGAGTAGCTCAACAGCCACAGAAAATCAATCAGAAACCAGCTGTTATCAGTTTATACCATGCAAAATAAAACATTTCCTGCCCGTATCTTATAAAGGTTGGAGGGAAGTTGCCTGCTCCAGTAACATCACAAGTGGTCATGTGAGCACTTCTTCCACTTCCTGTTAAATTTCCTGGAAAGGATTTCTTCTTCCATTAATGGATCTTTCTGGTGCTACTCAGAAGATGTGAACTCTTTGAAACTATAACGGATATTGTATGAAACAATAAAGTGTGAATTTTAAAATTCTCACTCTTAAGAATCCCATACCACATCCAGTGTTTTTGTTCTATGGTCAGTTGTCCCTGGAGCTGCATCAGACACCATCCTGACAACTTACACAGCCAAGGAGAGGCAGACAAATCCTGAAGTGCCATCATCTGGAGAGAACTACTTGTGCTGAAAGGCCCAAAGAAAATGTCTATACTGGAAATTATGTCCCTTTCAGAATCCACCCAAATTTAGTGCACCCAAATTTAGTTAACCTCTCTGGATTTTGTTAGTGCCTAATCTTCTTGGGCCAAAGTATTTAAATGTACCTATATAATTGACTGAAACTGGAAACTAACAATGGATACATATAATAGTTAAGTGGATGAATCATCCAGCAAGCCTGCAGAATGTGTTTCAAGACACACAGTATTCTGGCTATTTTAAAGCAGGCATGTAAACATCGGCAAGCAATGTGCCATAGAAAACTATCTTTGCCTAAAGTAAATATCTTGGAAAAATTGATAACAGTTTACTTTGAGGTGAAGTCTTTTTTTTTTAACGTTTTTATTGGAGTATAATTGCTTTACAATGGTGTGTTACTTTCTGCTTTATAACAAAGTGAATCAGTTATACGTATACATATATCCCCATATCTCTTCCCTCTTGCGTCTCCCTCCCTCCTACCCTCCCTATTCCACCCTTCTAGCTGGTCACAAAGCACCGAGCTGATCTCCCTGTGCTATGCAACTGCTTCCCAATAGCTATCTATTTTATATTTGGTAGTGTATATATGTCTACATATACTCTACCACTACCACTCCCTCATTTTATCCCAGCTTACCCTTCGCCCTCCCTGTGTCCTCAAGTCCATTCTCTAGTAAGTCTGAGTCTTTATTCCCATCTTGCCCCTAGATTCTTCATGACCATTTTTTTTTTAGATTCCATGTATATGTGTTAGCCTATGGTATTTGTTTTTCTCTTTCTGACTTACTTCACTCTGCATGACAGATTCTAGGTCCATCCACCTAACTACACATAACTCAATTTAGTTCCTTTTTATGGCTGAGTAATATTCCACTGTATGTATGTGCCACATCTTCTTTATCCATTCATCAGTCGATGGACACTTAGGTTGATTCCATAGTCCTGGCTATTGTAAATAGAGCTGCAATGATAATTGTGGTACATGACCCTTTTTGAATTATGGTTTTCTCAGGGTATATGCCCAGTAGTGGGATTGCTGGGTCATATGGCAGTTCTATTTTTAGTTTTTTAAGGAACCTCCATACAGTTCTCCATAGTGGCTGTATCAATTTACATTCTCACCAACAGTGTATGAGGGTTCCCTTTTCTCCACACCCTCTCCAGCATTTATTGTTTGTAGATTTTTTGATGATGGCCAGTCTGACTGGTGTGAGATGATATCTCATTGAAGTTTTGATTTGCATTTCTATAATGATTAATGATTTGAGCATTGTTTCATGTGTTTGTTGGCAAACTGTATATCGTCTATGGAGAAACGTTTATTTAGGTCTTCTGCCCATTTTTGGATTGGGTTGTTTGTTTTTTTTATATTGAGCTGCATGAGCTGCTTGTAAATTTTGGAGATTAATCTTTTGCCAGTTGCTTCATTTGAAAATATTTTCTCCCATTCTGAGGGTTGTCTTTTCGTCTTATTTACAGTTTCCTTTGCTGTGCAAAAGCTTTTAAGTTTCATTAGGTCCCATTTGTTTATTTTTGTTTTTATTTCCATTTCTCTAGGAGGTGGGTCAAAAAGGATATTGCTGTGATTTATGTCATAGAGTGTTTTGCCCATGTATTCCTCTAAGACTTTGATAGTGTCTGGCCTTAAATTTAGGTCTTTAATCCATTTTGAGTTTATTTTTGTGTATGGTGTTAGGGAGTGTTCTAATTTCATACTTTTACATGTACCTGTCCAGTTTTCCCAGCACCACTTATTGAAGAGGCTGTCTTTTGTCCATTGTATATTCTTGCCTCATTTATCAAACATAAGGTGACCATATGTGAGTGGATTTATCTCTGTGCTTTATATCCTGTTCCATTGATCTATATTTCTGTTTTTGTGCCAGTACCATACTGTCTTGATTACTGTAGCTTTGTAGTATAGTCTGAAGTCAGGGAGCCTGATTCCTCCAGCTCCGTTTTTCTTTCTCAAGATTGCTTTGGCTATGCGGGGTCTTTTGTTTTACCATACAAATTGTGAAATTTTTTGTTCTACTGCTGTGAAAAATGCCAGTGGTAGTTTGATAGGGATTGCATTGAATCTGTAGATTGCTTTTGGGTATA
>NC_041222.1:79372281-79372818 GCF_002837175.3 Physeter macrocephalus
TTTTTTTTCTTCTCTGATTGCTGTGGCTAAAACTTCCAAAACTATGTTGAATAATAGTGATGAGAGTGGGAAACCTTGTCTTGTTCCTGATCTTAGTGGAAATGGTTTCAGTTTTTCACCATTGAGGATGATGTTGGCTGTGGGTTTGTCATATATGGCCTTTATTATGTTGAGGTAAGTTTCCTCTATGCCTACTTTCTGGAGGGTCTTTTTTTATCATAAATGGGTGTTGAATTTTGTCAAAAGCTTTCTCTGCATCTAATGAGATGATCATATGGTTTTTCTCCTTCAATTTCTTAATATGGTGTATCACATTGATTGATTTGCATATATTGAAAAATCCTTGTATTCCTGGGATAAACCCCACTTGATCATGGTGTATGATCCTTTTAATGTGCTGTTGGATTCTGTTTGCTAGTATTTTGTTGAGGATTTTTGGGTGTATGTTCATCAGTGATATTGGTCTGTAGTTTTCTTTTTTGTGTGACATCTTTGTTTGGTTTTGGTATCAGGGTGATGGTGGCCTTGTAGAATGAG
>NC_041222.1:79373521-79377111 GCF_002837175.3 Physeter macrocephalus
TTCAGTGCTTGTGATTGGTCTGTTCATATTTTCTATTTCTTCCTGGTTCAGTCTTGGAAGGTTGTGCATTTCTAAGAATTTGTCCATTTCTTCCAGGTTGTCTATTTTATTGGCATATAGTTGCATGTAGTAATCTCTCATGATCCTTTGTATTTCTGCAGTGTCAGTTGTTACTTTCCCTTTTTCATTTTTAATTCTATTGATTTGAGTCTCTCCCTTTTTTTCTTGATGAGTCTGGCTAATGGTTTATCAATTTTGTTTACCTTCTCAAAGAATCAGCTTTTAGTTTTATTGATCTTTGGTATCATTTCCTTCATTTCTTTTTCATTTATTTCTGATCTGATCTTTATGATTTCTTTCCTTCTGCTAAATTTGGGGGTTTTGTTCTTCTTTCCCTAATTGCTTTAGGTGTAAGGTTAGGTTGTTTATTTGAGATGTTTCTTGATTCTTGAGGTAGGATTGTATTGCTATAAACGTCCCTCTTAGAACTGCTTTTGCTGCATCCCATAGGTTTTGGGTCGTCGTGTTTTCATTGTCTTTGTTTGTAGATATTTTTTGATTTCCTCTTTGATTTCCTCAGTGATCTCTTGGTTAAGTAGTGTATTGTTTAGCCTCCATGTTTTTGTATTATTTACAGATTTTTTGCTGTAATTGATATCTAGTCTCATAGCGTTGTGGTTAGAAAAGATACTTGATATGATTTCAATTTTCTTAAATTTACCAGCGCTTGACTTGTGACCCAAGATATGATCTATCCTGGAGAATGTTCCATGAGCACTTGAGAAGAAAGTGTATTCTCTTGTTTTTGGAGGGAATGTCCTATAAATATCAATTAAGTCCATCTTGTTTAATGTATCATTTAAACATTGTGTTTCCTTATTAATTTTCATTTTGGATGATCTGTCCATTGGTAAAAGTGGGGTGTTAAAGTCCCCTACTATGACTGTGTTACTGTTGATTTCTCCTTTTATGGCTGTTAGTATTTGCCTTATGTATTGAGGTGCTCCTATGTTGGGTGCATAAATATTTACAATTGTTATATCTTCTTCCTGAATTGATCCCTTGATCATTATGTAGTGTCCTTTTTTGTCTCCTGTAATACTCCTTGTATGGTCCTATTACCATTTACTGAATTGTTTTGGGTTGTTCTTGTAGGTCTTTTCCTTCTCTTGTGTTTCTTGCCTAGAGAAGTTCCTTTAGCATTTGTTGTAAAGCTGGTTTGGTGGTGCTGAACTCTCTCAGTTTTTGCTTGTCTGTGAAGGTTTTAATTTCTCCGTCAAATCTGAATGAGATCCTTGCTGGATAGAGTAATATTGGTTGTAGGTGTTTCCTGTTCATCACTTTATATATGTCCTGCCACTCCATTCTCCTTGCTGGGTAGAGTAATTTTGGTTGTAGGTTTTTCTCCTTCATCACTTTAAATATGTCCTGCCACTCCCTTCTGGCTTGCAGAGTTTCTGCTGAAAGATCAGCTGTTAACCTTATGGGGATTCCCTTGTGTGTTATTTGTTGTTTTTCCATTGCTGCTTTTAATATTTTTTCTTTGTGTTTAATTTTTGATAGTTTGATTAATATGTGTCTTGGCATGTTTCTCCTTGGATTTATCCCGTATGGGACTCTCTATGCTTCCGTGACTTGATTAACTATTCCCTTACCCATATTAGGGAAGTTTTCAACTATAATCTCTTCAAATATTTTCTCAGTCCCTTTCTTTTTCTCTTCTTCTTCTGGGACCCCTATAATTCGAATGTTGGTGCATTTAATATTGTCGCAGAGGTCTCTGAGACTGTCCTCAATTCTTTTCATTCTTTTCTTCTTTATTCTGCTCTGCGATAGTTATTTCCACTATTTTGTCTTCCAGGTCACTTATCCGTTCTTCTGCCTCAGTTATTCTGCTATTGATTCCATCTAGAGTATTTTTAATTTCATTTATTGTGTTGTTCATGATTTTTTGTTTGCTCTTTAGTTCTTCTAGGTCCTTGTTAAACGTTACTTGTATTTTCCCCATTCTATTTCCAAGATTTTGGATTTTCTTTACTATCATTATTATGGATTCCTTTTCAGGTAGACTGCCTATTTCCTCATTTGTTAGGTCTGGTGGCTTTTTACCTGCTCCTTCATCTGCTGTGTGTTTCTCTGTCTTCTCCTTTTGCTTAACTTACTGTGTTTGGTGTCTCCTTTTTGCAGGCTGAAGGTTCATAGTTCCTGTTGTTTTTGGTGTCTGCCCCCAGTGGCTAAGGTTGGTTCAGTGGGTTGTCTAGGCTTCCTGGTGGAGGGGAATAGTGCCTGTGTTCTGGTGGATAAGGCTGGATCTTGTCTTTCTGGTGGGCAGGTCCACATGTGGTGGTGTGTTTTGGGGTGTCTGTGACCTTATGATTTTAGGCAGCCTCTCTGCTCATGGGTGGGGTTGTGTTCCTGACTTGCTAGTTGGTTGTCATAGGGTGTCCAGCACTGTAGCTTGCTGGTCTTCGCATGGAGCTGGGTCTTGGCGTTGAGATGGAGATCTCTGGGATATTTTCGCCATTTGATATTACGTGGAGCTGGGAGGTCTCTCGTGGAACAATGTCCTGAACTTGGCTCTCCCACCTCAGAGGCACAGCCCTGACACCTGGCTGGAGCATCAAGAGTCTGTCATCCACACAACTCAGAATAAAAGGGAGAATAAAAGAAAGAAAAAAAGAAAAAATTTAAAAGTTATTAAAATAAAAAACAATAATTATTAAGAAAATTTTTTTAATAATTACTAAAAAAGAAAGAACAACGAAACCAAAAACCAAACCCACCAATGATAACAAACGTTGAAAAGTATACTAAAAAAAAAAACAAAATGGACAGACAGGAAGCATACACATACACACTCACAAAAAGAGAAAAAGGGAAAAAATATATAAATATAGTTGCTCCCAAAATCCACTTCCTCAATTTGGGATGATTCATTGTCTATTCAGGTATTCCACAGATGCAGGGTACATCAAATTGATTGTGGAGATTTAATCCGCTGCTTCTGAGACTGCTGGGAGAGATTTCCCTTTCTCTTCTTTCTTCGCACAGCTCCTGGGGTTCAGCTTTGGATCTGGCCCCGCCTCTGCATGTAGGTCGCCAGAGGGCGTCTGCTCTTCGCTCAGACAGGACAGGGTTAAAGGAGCAGCTGATTGGGGGGCTCTGGCTCACTCAGGCCGGGGGTGGGGGAGGGGTACGGATGCGGGGAGAGCCTGCGGCGGCAGAAGCCAGTGTGACGTTGCACCAGCCTGAGGAACGCCGTGTGTTCTCCTGGGGAAGTTGTCCCTGTATCACAGGCCCCTGGCAGTGGCGGGCTGCACAGGCTCCCGGGAGGGGCGGTGTGGATAGTGACCTGTGCTCGCACACAGGCTTCTTGGTGGCAGCAGCAGCAGGCTTAGCGTCTCATGCCCGTCTCTGGAGCTCCTTTAAGTGGCACTTTTAATCCCCTCTCCTCACACACCAGGAAACAAAGAGGAAGAGAAAGTCTCTTGTCTCTTCGGCAGCTCCAGACTTCTCCCAGACTCCCTCCTGGCTAGCTGTGGTGCACTAGCCCCCTTCAGGCTGTGTTCATGCAGCCAACCCCAGTCCTC
>NC_041222.1:79382672-79394183 GCF_002837175.3 Physeter macrocephalus
AGTGTTCCATGAGCACTTGAGAAGAATGTGTATTCTGTTGTTTTTGGATGGAATGTCCTATAAATATCAATTAAGTCCATCTTGTGTAATGTATCATTTAAAGCTTGTGTTTCCTTATTTATTTTCATTTTGGATGATCTGTCCATTGGTGAAAGTGGGGTGTTAAAGTCCCCTACTATGATTGTGTTACTGTCGATTTCCCCTTTTATGGCTGTTAGTATTTGCCTTATGTATTGAGGTGCTCCTATGTTGGGTGCATAAATATTTACAATTGTTATATCTTCTTCATGGATCGATCCCTTGATCATTATATAGTGTCCTTCTTTGTCTCTTGTTATAGTTTTTACTTTAAAGTCTATTTTGTCTGATATGAGAATTGCTACTCCAGCTTTCTTCTGATTTCCATTTGCATGGAATATCTTTTTCCATCCCCTCACTTTCAGTCTGTATGTGTCCCTAGGTCTGAAGTGGGTCTCTTGTAGACAGCATATATATGGGTCTTGTTTTTGTTTCCATTCAGCCAGTCTGTGTCTTTTGGTGGGAGCATTTAATCCATTTACATTTAAGGTAATTATCGATATGTATGGTTCTATTACCATTTACTGAATTGTTTCGGGTTGTTCTTGTAGGTCTTTTCCTTCTCTTGTGTTTCTTGCCTAGAGAAGTTCCTTTAGCATTTGTTGTAAAGCTGGTTTGGTGGTGCTGAACTCTCTCAGCTTTTGCTTGTCTGTAAAGGTTTTAATTTCTCCATCAAATCTGAATGAGATCCTTGCTGGGTAGAGTAATCTTGGTTGTAGGTTTTTTTCCTTCATCACTTTAAATATGTCCTGCCACTCCCTTCTGGCTT
Source organism: Physeter macrocephalus (assembly GCF_002837175.3). Classification (NCBI taxonomy): domain Eukaryota; kingdom Metazoa; phylum Chordata; class Mammalia; order Artiodactyla; family Physeteridae; genus Physeter; species Physeter macrocephalus. The sequence goes on from NC_041222.1 coordinate 79,383,520, forward strand.
GGAGAGTTTCTGCTGAAAGATCAGATGTTAACCTTATGGGGTTTCCTTTGTGTGTTATTTGTTGTTTTTCCCTTGCTGCTTTTAATATGTTTTCTTTGTATTTAATTTTTCATAGTTTGATTCATATGCATCTTGGTGTGTTTCTCCTTGGATTTATTCTGTATGGGACTCTCTGTGCTTCCTGGACTTGATTAACTATTCCCTTACCCATATTAGGGAAGTTTTCAACTATAATCTCTTCAAATATTTTCTCAGTCCCTTTCTTTTTCTCTTCTTCTTCTGGGACCCCTATAATTCGAATGTTGGTGCATTTAATATTGTCGCAGAGGTCTCTGAGACTGTCCTCAATTCTTTTCATTCTTTTCTTCTTTATTCTGCTCTGCGATAGTTATTTCCACTATTTTGTCTTCCAGGTCACTTATCCGTTCTTCTGCCTCAGTTATTCTGCTATTGATTCCATCTAGAGTATTTTTAATTTCATTTATTGTGTTGTTCATGATTTTTTGTTTGCTCTTTAGTTCTTCTAGGTCCTTGTTAAACGTTACTTGTATTTTCCCCATTCTATTTCCAAGATTTTGGATTTTCTTTACTATCATTATTATGGATTCCTTTTCAGGTAGACTGCCTATTTCCTCATTTGTTAGGTCTGGTGGCTTTTTACCTGCTCCTTCATCTGCTGTGTGTTTCTCTGTCTTCTCCTTTTGCTTAACTTACTGTGTTTGGTGTCTCCTTTTTGCAGGCTGAAGGTTCATAGTTCCTGTTGTTTTTGGTGTCTGCCCCCAGTGGCTAAGGTTGGTTCAGTGGGGTGGCTAGGCTTCCTGGTGGTGGGGAATAGTGCCTGTGTTCTGGTGGATAAGGCTGGATCTTGTCTTTCTGGTGGGCAGGTCCACATGTGGTGGTGTGTTTTGGGGTGTCTGTGACCTTATGATTTTAGGCAGCCTCTCTGCTCATGGGTGGGGTTGTGTTCCTGACTTGCTAGTTGGTTGTCATAGGGTGTCCAGCACTGTAGCTTGCTGGTCTTCGCATGGAGCTGGGTCTTGGCGTTGAGATGGAGATCTCTGGGATATTTTCGCCATTTGATATTACGTGGAGCTGGGAGGTCTCTCGTGGAACAATGTCCTGAACTTGGCTCTCCCACCTCAGAGGCACAGCCCTGACACCTGGCTGGAGCATCAAGAGTCTGTCATCCACACAACTCAGAATAAAAGGGAGAATAAAAGAAAGAAAAAAAGAAAAAATTTAAAAGTTATTAAAATAAAAAACAATAATTATTAAGAAAATTTTTTTAATAATTACTAAAAAAGAAAGAACAACGAAACCAAAAACCAAACCCACCAATGATAACAAACGTTGAAAAGTATACTAAAAAAAAAAACAAAATGGACAGACAGGAAGCATACACATACACACTCACAAAAAGAGAAAAAGGGAAAAAATATATAAATATAGTTGCTCCCAAAATCCACTTCCTCAATTTGGGATGATTCATTGTCTATTCAGGTATTCCACAGATGCAGGGTACATCAAATTGATTGTGGAGATTTAATCCGCTGCTTCTGAGACTGCTGGGAGAGATTTCCCTTTCTCTTCTTTCTTCGCACAGCTCCTGGGGTTCAGCTTTGGATCTGGCCCCGCCTCTGCATGTAGGTCGCCAGAGGGCGTCTGCTCTTCGCTCAGACAGGACAGGGTTAAAGGAGCAGCTGATTGGGGGGCTCTGGCTCACTCAGGCCGGGGGTGGGGGAGGGGTACGGATGCGGGGAGAGCCTGCGGCGGCAGAAGCCAGTGTGACGTTGCACCAGCCTGAGGAACGCCGTGTGTTCTCCTGGGGAAGTTGTCCCTGTATCACAGGCCCCTGGCAGTGGCGGGCTGCACAGGCTCCCGGGAGGGGCGGTGTGGATAGTGACCTGTGCTCGCACACAGGCTTCTTGGTGGCAGCAGCAGCAGGCTTAGCGTCTCATGCCCGTCTCTGGAGCTCCTTTAAGTGGCACTTTTAATCCCCTCTCCTCACACACCAGGAAACAAAGAGGAAGAGAAAGTCTCTTGTCTCTTCGGCAGCTCCAGACTTCTCCCAGACTCCCTCCTGGCTAGCTGTGGTGCACTAGCCCCCTTCAGGCTGTGTTCATGCAGCCAACCCCAGTCCTCTCCCTGCAATCCGACCGAAGCCTGAGCCTCAGCTACCAGCCCCCGCCCGCCCCAGCGGGTGAGCAGACAAGCTTCTGGGGTGGTGAGCACCGATCCTCTGTGCGGGAATCTCTCCGCTTTGCCCTCCGCACCCCTGTGGCTGTGCTCTCCTCCGTGGCTCCGAAGCTTCCCCCTCCGCCACCCGCAGTCTCCGCCCGCGAAAGGGCTTCCTAGTGTGTGGAAACCTTTCCTCCTTCACAGCTCCCTCCCACTGGTGCAGGTCCTGTCCCTATTCTTTTGTCTCCGTTTTTTCTTTTTACTTTTGCCCTACCCAGGTAGTGTGGAGTTCCTTGCCTTTTGGGAGGTCTGAGGTCTTCTGCCTGCATTCAGTAGGTGTTCTGTAGGAGTTGTTCCACATGTAGTTGTATTTCTGATGTATGTATGGGGAGGAAGGTGATCGAGGTGAAGTCTCTAAGTCATTAACAGCTTTTACCTTTCTTAGTTGGTCAAATAGAGATTTAACTTAAATTGCTAAGGCATTTAGTTCAAGATACTTTATCTCTTCTGTGCTGCTCCTAATTCAGAAGGGATTTATTGTCCCAATTTTGTACCTTTGTACCCTTCATTCCAAATGATCTAAGACTTTCTGTAAAACCCAGTAACTTTCCTATGCTTCTTCAATGAAGTAGCCAACACAGTAAAGGGAGAAAAGCTGTGTAGCTGGAACTTCTATCTCATTTGATGTTGCTTTAGAATAAAGAATAAATGACAGAAAAAATGATAAAAGACCCTAAGATCCCAGAAGAGGGGCCAGATGACAGTATTTGCTAAGCCACATTTGTTCAGCAAATCTATAAAGGAGGGATAGTCAGTGTAGGAATGGGAAGGTAGAAGGATTACTAACATGATTCTGTCAAGTTGTAATCACACTGCTGCCTTCAGAATGCACTGGGATAGGCAGAATTAACTCCACTCCAGGAGTGAAGAATTGAATGCGGTTAAGGAAGAGACTATTTTTGCTTTGGGCCCAGAAATGTTCAGTGGGAAATGGTGATTGGAAAGGTAGCATCTAAGGCTACCATTCTGGTGCTGTAGCTGATGTTCTTATTGATTAAGATGACATTTCATTCTTCATAGTTCTCATTGTCAACATCACAAATTGGAAGGAGCTTTGGACTGAGGCAGAAGCCATGGTGGGTATACCCAGATATGTCACCAACTCAAGACAAGAAATATATGGTCATTCATGGAAGCTCTTTGGATTCCTTGCTCAGAAAGTACAAACAGTCATATCTGCCCTAACGACTGACTCCCTCCCTGGGTGGTTGGGAAGTTCACATGGGCTGACCTAGGGTGTGCTCCCGGTGAAACAGTGCTATAAACACCAGTGTACCCCTAGCACTTGGGCCACCACTCCTTCTCTGCCCTCACTGAGCCTCCAACTGACTGCACCTCTCAGACTTCTCTCCCTGCAGCCACCTGCCCACGGGCCCCCTGAGGATGCAGAAGAATGAGGCAAGAGAAGGAGGGAGCCAGTTCTTCTCTGTTTATATTTCTCTCAGCCAAGGCACAGGGTGACCGGAGAGTTTTTTCCTGTTGGCAAGGGACTAAAAATTAATTTTAAATAATGATTTCTTTTTAGGCATTTAAAGAGAGATAGGGTTAATAATTTACTAGTCTAAGATGAAAAAAGAACTAAACTAGACATCTCTGAACTTTTCACTTCCTAATCTATTTTCAACTAACATCAACAAATAATGTTGAATTCAATTGGACATTAGCAGTTTAAATGAATATCAAACATCAAATATCAAATTTCTAGACACTAACCCTTTTTTAAAAATCTAATCTGAAGGGAAAAAATTATATCTACTCAAAAAATTTGGAGTACTAGACCAGATAACTACCCTAAATAAACAGTTGACTGCAGCCATACATTTTTTAAAGAAAGATTTCCCCAGAGGCATAAACACTGTAAGTCTACAAAAGTGTTTATTTTGTATGGAATGGCTTGGGGCATATAGTTTAGTAGAGACAAGGTCCCTGACAGCAGAGCAGAGAAACAAACTCTCCATACAGAAAAGTGGTGACAATGTGATTCAGTTTTATATATATATATATATATATATATATATATAATTTTTTCAGATTCTTTTCCATTATAGGTTATTACAAGATATTGAATATAGTTCCCTGTGCTATACAGTAAATCCTTGTTGTTTATCTATTTTATATATAACAGTGTGTGTTTGTTAATCCCATACTCTAAATTTATCTCTCCCTCCAATTTCCCCTTTGGTAACCATAAGTATGTTTTCTATGTCTGTGAGTCTGTTCTGTTTTGTAAATAAGATTATTTGTATTATTTTTTAGATTCCACATGTAAGTGTTGTAATATTTGTCTTTGTCCGACTTACTTTGCTTAGTATGATAATCTCTAGGCCCATCCATGTTGCAGCAAATGGCAATACTTCATTCTTTTTTATGGCTGAGAATATTCCATTGCATATACATACCACATCTTCTTTATCCATTCATCTGTTGATGGACACTTAGGTTGCTTCCATGGCTTGGTTATCGTAAATAGTGCTGCTATGAACACGGGGGTGCATATAACTTTTCAAATTAGGGTTTTAATCTTTTCCAGATATATGCCTAAGAGTGGGATCATATGGTAGCTCCATTTTTAGTTTTTCAGTCTCCATACTGTTCTCCACAGTGGCTGAACTAATTTACATTCCCATCAACAAAGTAGGATGGTTCCCTTTTCTCCACACCCTCTCCAGCATTTATTATTTGTAGATGATGGCCAAAAAATGCTATTTAAATCCCATGTCAGCTGAGTATTTTAGAATAATTTACAGAAGAAGACAGTAAGGCCGGATTGGTAAATAGGCTTCTAAACAGCTCATCCTGAGTTCAGACAGCTTTGCTCTGCTGGAGCAACTGCCCTGTGGCTTTCAGTGAACCCAAGCTGCAGGCACTGGTGAAGGGGAGAAGTTGAAGGTCAACCTTTCCTTTCCCAGCTGCTTTTCAGTGGGAGGCCTACTGTCTCCCCCTTTTTTCTAAGCAACAACAAGCACAGATATTTAGTAGTCCTATTTTGGGCACAACTCTAGGATCAATAGAAAGATTCTTGGATACTTTATGCAGATGCTTTTATTTTTTCCCCAGAGAAAAGGAAGAAATCTGCTCAATATCTTGATACAGGTTTCTATACTTTACAATGCAACATTTTTTGCCTTGATCTCTGACATTTTTATGCTAACAAAGTTTCTTTTGAGGTTGTACAATTTACATAGAGTAAAATTCACAGATCTTATATGTAGAGCTCCTTAAGTTTTGACAAATGCATACACCCATGGAATTATGCCCAGATCAAGATATAGGAATTCCCATAGTCCTAGAAAGTTCCCTCAGGTCCCTTTCCAGTCAATACTTCCCCTTGAGGTAAACACTGTTCTGATATCACTACAGATTCATTTCCCCTGTTCTTGGACTTCATATAATAGAATTATATAATATGTCCTTTACCATAGGTCTTCCTTTGCTTGACAGAGTGTTTTTGAGATTCATCTATATTGTTGCATGTAAACGGAATTTGTTCTTTTTTCAATTGTTGAGTCTGAATATACTACAGTGTGTTTATCCATTCTCCTGTGGATGGACACCTGTCCATCTGTTTCTGCTTTGGAGCTATTATCAGTAAAACTACTATGAACAGTCTCACTTGGGTAAATATTGATACCTAAAGCTGGAATTGCAGAGTCAGTGGGTAGGTGTATGGCTAATGTTATGAGGAACTAGTGAATACCTCCCCAGAGGGTTTTTTCCATTTTACACTCCCACTAGCAATGTGTGAGAGTTCCACTTCTTCCACATCCTCACCAACAATAAGTATTGCACCCCTTTTGAACTGTATCCTTTCTGCTGGGTATGAAATGTCAACTCACTGTAATTGCATACAGTTTTTAAGAAAACTTAAGCCATCCTAGCACCCCTCAAAGGACCTCCTAAATTCTAATAAGGCAAGTAAAGTTATCTGTACCATACAGGTCAAACATATGAGACCATGGATTGTATTTTAAGTTCTGTGGGTATAGTCTTAGGACATGTAGGCCTGATTTTATCAGTTGGGGAGCATAGTTTAATAATGTTAACTGTATCTTGGCTTTTAACATATAGGCTTACTTACCCCTATAGTTTATGGTTCATTTCACTAATTTGATAACCTGGCTCATAGGAAGTAAAGAGGTAAGTAGGGATTGTCTGTGAATCAAATCCTTTTATAAATGTTTTCTGAATTAAGCAAGACCTCTGGAAGGATTTTTTGACCTCACAATAAAACAGTATTATATTAGCCCTACTATAGAAGCTAACGCTTTACTTCATTTTCATAACAATCCTATGAAAAAAATATAATTTGTATCCTCATTTCCTCAATGAGAAAACTGAGGCTTAGGGGAGTTATATAAGCTGCCTACCGCCCCACAGCTGGAAAGCTGCAGAATGGCTGCTTGCCCCAGCCCTGACTCCGAGCCCACATACTGAGTCTCTCTGTACACCACTCTCACACTGCAGAGAAGTGTTCAAGACAGACGTGAAGAAAGAACACAGGCTGCCTTCACAGAGGTGTTTCAAGATAAGCAGGTGGTACCTAACTGTTTAGAGATATGAAAAGATGCTTCTAAGTAGAGCAAAATCAATACTCAGAGGGCAAATTCAAGATCTACTGATATACACTTCTTCGCTTGAAATAGCTATTTATGCCTCAGTTTTAGGAATATTGCTTAGCTTTCCAGCTGCTAGAGGTGGCCTGGCCATCTTTATGAAAGATGCCTAATCCCACCCTACAACTGCAACTCCCTTCCACATAAGGCCCAACAATTCTTGTAGGCTTTAATATCAAAGGAATCAGTATCACTAAGAAATGTTTTTTCAAAGAGTACAAAAGTGTATACCGTTGAATGGGGAAAAAAATAAAGTGTTAAGCAGCATATAATGTGCTATCTTTTGTGGAAAAAGAAAAGGATAGAATAAGAATCTATATTTTCATTTGTTCTCATATACATAAAGAAATTCTAGAAGGATGCATAAGAAATGAACAGTAGATTTACATGGGTGGGATGGGGACTGAGATAAAAGAAAACTTTTGACTATATACCCTCATATATTTGGGGGTGGGGAAAGGTTGCAGTATGGTACTTTTGTAAAAAAGTTACTCAAATTTTTGTTTAAATAAAATAATGGTGAATAACAAAAAAGAACATGAAGTAAAAACTTGATGTCTCCAACATAGGCCATTCTTTCTCATTGCCACAGATAACTGTTCTAGTGTGCTATATATTCTCCTAGATTTTCTCTTTACATAAACCTATGTTCTATGGGGCTTCCCTGGTAGCGCAGTGGTTGCACGTGGTTGCGCGTCCGCCTGCCAATGCAGGGGAACCGGGTTCGCGCCCCGGTCTGGGAGGATCCCACATGCCGCAGAGCGGCTGGGCCCGTGAGCCATGGCTGCTAAGCCTGCGCGTCCTGAGCCTGTGCTCCGCAACGGGAGAGGCCACAACAGAGGGAGGCCCGCATACCACAAAAAAAAAAAAAAAAAAAAAAAAAAACATAGATACAGTTATTTTATTTTATTTTATGTTGGCTTTTAATGGGATCTTACTATGTATATTGTTCTGGAATTTGCTTTTTGTACTCACTCAGCCATAAATGCTGGACATTTTTCCATATTTGGACACATGTCAACGTAACTAAACAATCCCCAACTGACAAATATATACTTTATTTTCCAAAGTTTGCTATCACAAACTACTACAATAAAAATATTTGAATATGTGAAGTATGTACATCTAAAAAATGATGAAGATTTCCCAGTTGCTGGACCAAAAATTGTATCAATTTACAAAAGCGAACAAGAAGACCCATTTCTCCACACTCTCACCAACCCTAAATATCATCAGTCTTTTACACATAGCTGAGAGGTTAAAAATAGAAAAAGATCTTAATTTGCATCTCCTGGATTATGAGAGGGTGAGCATCTTCTGGTATTTCATCTCCTTTTGCTTATACTGTGAGAACAAGAGCGGTCATGAAATGGAATCTATGGTGGGAGCATGTTCTCTCCTCTGAACTCCTTGACTCAGAATGTTCTCATCACATCAGAGGAGCAAAAGTGATGAGACATAAATTCATCCAAGACAGAGGTTGCAAATCGAAATGCCTTGAAGGGTCCCCAGGAAAATGTAAATAAATGCTGAAGGGGAACAGTAGAGAGTGGTGAGGCCTTTGGTGAGTGCAGAATGCCACGCTGATCTAAAGGATTCACATTTTTAAAAGTGTTAATGATTGTGCAGACCCAATATCTTGTCCCTGACCTAAAATGTTAAAGTCTGATTGTCCAAAGAAATACATCTAAGTACCAGATTTGGGCTTCTGTAGAAAAAAATCCTTATGTTTAAAATTCTAAACTTTTTGTTTTGTTTTGTTTTGTTTTTTGCGGTACGCGGGCCTCTCCCTGTTGTGGCCTCTCCCGTTGTGGACCACAGGCCCCGGACGCACAGGCTCAGCGGCCATGGCTCACGGGCCCAGCCGCTTTGCGGCATGTGGGGTCTTCCTTGACCGGGGCATGAACCCGTGTCCCCTGCATCGGCAGGCGGACTCTCAACTACTGCGCCACCAGGGAAGCCCTAAAATTCTAAACTTTTGCTAAATTCTTTTCTTGTTTTAAATTTTAAGTTAAAGTTTTTGTCTTGATTTTTGTTTCAAAATTAACATAAAACTTAATGTTTAGAAAACACATAAAGTGGGCTTCCTTGGTGGTGCAGTGGTTACAAATCCACCTGCCAATGCATGGGACACTGATTCAAGCCCTGGTCCAGGAAGAGCCCACATGCTGCGGAGCAACTAAGCTCATGTGCCACAATTTCTGAGCCCACGTGCCATAACTACTGAAGCCCATGTGCCTAGAGCCCATGCTCTGCAACGAGAGACCACCGCAAGGAGAAGCCCATGCACTGCAATGAAGAGTAGCCCCTGCTCGCCTCAACTAAAGTCCTCGTGCAGCAACAAAGACCCAACACAGCCAAAAATAAATAAATACAATAAATGGGTTCTTTTAATTAAAAAAAAAAAAGAAAACACATAAAGTACTTTTTCACCTCACTTAGACCTGAAAAGGAAGATCAACTGAAAGTAATTATGAATTTGCCAGGAAGCAAGTTTTCTTTTTTTTTTTTTAATTTATTTATTTTTGGCTGCATTGGGTCTTTGTTGCTGCATGCAGGCTTTCTCTAGTCGTAGCGAGTGAGGGCTACTCTTCGTTGTGGTGCATGGGCTTCTCATTGTGGTGGCTTCTCTTGTTGTGGAGCACAGGCTCTAGGCACGCAGGTTCAGTAGTTGTGGCTCGCGGGCTCTAGAGCAGGCTCAGTAGTTGTGGCACACGGGCTGAGTTTTTCCATAGCACATGGGATCTTCCCGGACCAGTGATAGAACCTGTGTCCCCTGCATTGGTAGGCGGATTCTTAAGCACTGAGCCACCAGGAAAGTCTATGAAGCAAGTATTAAGAATTTGCTTCTTTACTTTAGTATTTATTTATGTTTATATAGATATATTCTAAGTAAAAGAATTTTTTTTTACAATTTGAACACTGCTTTATAATTTTGCAAATATTTTTACCTACATTTAATAAAGTATTCATACAATTACAAAACTTAGTCCATTTACTGCATAACCTCATAACATAATTGAGTAACACACATAAAGAAAATATCGACTCTTCACACCACCCCTCCCGGGAGCCTGTGCAGCCCGCCACTGCCGGCGTCCCGGGATCCAGGGACAGCTTCCCCGGGAAAACGCGTGGTGCGCCTCGGTCTGGTGCAGCGTCACGCCGGCCTCTGCAACCGCGGGCTTGCCCCGCATCCGTGCCCCTCCCTCCCCCCCCGGCCTGATGAGCCAGAGCCCCCGAATCAGCTGCTCCTTTAACCCCATCCTGTCTAAGCAAAGAGCAGACGCCCTCGGACGACCGACGCGCAGAGGCGGGGCCAAGTCCAAAGCTGAACACCAGGAGCCGTGCGAACAAAGAGGAGAGGGGGAGGTCTCTCCCAGCAGCCTCAGAAGCAGCAGATTAAAGCTCCACAATCAACTTGAAGTGCCCTGCATCTGTGGAATACCTGAATAGACAGCGAATCATCCCAAGTTGAGGAGGTGGACTTTGGGAGCCAGATATATTGTTATTTTCCCCTTTTTCTCTTTTTGTGAGTGTGTATGTGTGTGCTGCTGTGTGAGATTTTGTCGGTATAGCTTTGCTTTCACCATTTGTCCTAGGGTTCTGACCGAACCGTTTTTTTTGTTTGTTTTTTTAAAATTTTTCTTCTTAATAATTATTTTTTATTTTAATAACTTTACTTTATCCTACTTTATTTTATCTTCTTTCTTCATCCCTTCCTTTCTCCCTTCCTTTCTTCCTTCCTTCCTTTCTTTCTTTCCTTTCTATTTTTTCTCCCTTTTATTCTGAGCCGTGTAGATTAAAGGCTCT
>NC_041222.1:79394303-79395532 GCF_002837175.3 Physeter macrocephalus
TCATTTCTTCCTTCCTTTCTTCCTTCCTTCCTTCCTTTCTTGCTTCCTTGCTTCCTTCCTTCATTTCATCCTTCCTTCCTTCCTTCATTTCATCCTTCGTTTCTTCCTTCCTTCCTTCCTTTCTTCCTTCCTTCCTTGCTTCCTTCCTTCATTTCATCCTTCGTTTCTTCCTGCCTTTCTTCCTTTCTTCCTTCCTTCCTTTCTTTCTTTCCTTTCTATTTTTTCTCCCTTTTTTTCTGAGCCGTGTGGATTAACCTGCCTTTCTTCCTTTCTTCCTTCCTTCCTTTCTTTCTTTCCTTTCTATTTTTTCTCCCTTTTATTCTGAGCCGTGTGGATTAAGGGCTCTTGGTGCCCCAGCCAGGCATCAGGGCTGTGTCTCTGAGGTGGGAGGACCAACTTCAGGACACTGGTCCACAGGAGACCTCCCAGCTCCACGTAATATTAAACGGCGAAAATCTCCCAGAGATCTCCATCTCAACACCAAGACCCAGCTTCACTCAACGACCAGCAACCTACAATGCTGGACACCCTATGACCAACAAATAGCAAGACAGGACTACAGCCCCATCCATAAGCAGAGAGGCTGCCTAAAATCATAATAAGGCTACCGACATTCCAAAACACACCACCAGATGTGTACCTGCCCACCAGAAAGACAAGATCCAGCCTCATCCACCAGAACATAGGCACTAGTCCCCCCAACCAGGAAACCTACTCAACCCACTGAACCAACCTTAGCCACTGGGGACAGACACAAATAACAACGGGAACTACGAACCTGCAGTCTGCAAAAAGGAGATCCCAAACACAGTAAGCAAAATGAAAAGACAGAAAAACACACAGCAGATGAAGGAGCAAGGTAAAAACCCACCAGACCTAACAAATGAAGAGGAAATAGGCAGTCTACTTGAAAAAGAATTCAGAATAATAATAGTAAAGAAGATCCAAACTCTTGGAAATAGAATAGACAAAATGCAAGAAACATTTAACAAGGACCTAGAAGAAATAAAGAGGAAGCAAGCAACGATGAGCAACACAATAAATGAAATTAAAAATACTCTAGATGGAATCAATAGCAGAATAACTGAGGCAGAAGAACGAATAAGTGACCTGGAAGATAAAATAGTGGAAATAACTATCGCAGAGCAGAAAAAAGAAAAAAGAATGAAAAGAACTAAGGACAGTCTCAGAGACCTCTGAGACAACATTAAACGCACCAACATTCGAAT
>NC_041222.1:79396679-79397132 GCF_002837175.3 Physeter macrocephalus
ACCACAATGCTATGAGACTAGATATCAATTACAGGAAAAGATCTGTAAAAAATACAAACACATGGAGGCTAAACAATACACTACTTAATAACGAAGTGATCACTGAAGAAATCAAAGAGGAAATCAAAAAATACTTAGAAACAAATGACAATGGAGACACGATGACCCAAAACCTATGGGATGCAGCAAAAGCAGTTCTAAGAGGGAAGTCTATAGCAGTACAATCCTACCTTAAGAAACACGAAACACCTCGAATAAACAACCTAACTTTGCACCTAAAGCAATTAAAGAAAGAAGAACAAAAAACCCCCAAATTTAGCAGAAGGAAAGAAATCATAAAGATCAGATCAGAAATAAATGAAAAAGAAATGAAGGAAACGATAGCAAAGATCAATAAAACTAAAAGCTGGTTCTTTGAGAAGATAAACAAAATTGATAAACCATTAGCCAGAC
>NC_041222.1:79399864-79417626 GCF_002837175.3 Physeter macrocephalus
GCACAGGGAGATCAGCTCAGTGCTTTGTGACCACCTAGAGCGGTGGGATAGGGAGGGTGGGAGGGAGGGAGATGCAAGAGGGAAGAGATATGGGAACATATGTATATGTATAACTGATTCACTTTGTTGTAAAGCAGAAACTAACACACCATTTTAAAACAGTTATACTCCAATAAAGATGTTTAAAAAAAAAGAAAATATCAATAATATGTGTGATAAGTGCTTGCAATGGAAGTTTGCATTATGACCTATGGGAAAGCAAAAAAATAAACTGCCCTCTAAGGGTGGTGACATTTTAACTGGGTATTAAAGAATAAATACAAATGTATTCTTTAGAGAAAAGGTGGAAAGAGAGATGTCATATAGGGTGAAAAAACATTTGAAAAGGCTTAGAGGTTTAAACAAAGCAAGAATTCTTAAATCTTTTATTAATATGAACCACTTGAAATTGCCATTCTGAAGGTCAAAAATCATCGAATATCAACAATCTCATATGGATAAATCAAAAGCTTTTCTGTAAATTTGTCTATTCCACAACCAATTTGTTTTAAAAGGTCCAGATCGTTCTGCAGGGTTGGGGGATGGGAACAATACCATTGAAGTGTTAATACTCACATGAATTAGATTGTTTTCATTAGCTGATTCAAACTTCTTGCTTCATCTTTTTGTTTATTCTATTGCCAACTTATGAGGGAGCCAGGTTTTGGTAGTAGCCTGAACCAAAGGAAACAGTTGTATCTCATATTAAGAGTCTGCCTACAGGGTCAATGTGGTTGAAAAGTTTTACTCTACAAAGAAGCCTTTTTGGCTCTGACTGGAGATAGTAACCAGGCACTGACAGCCAAAATATTCTATGTTGCTCTGAGTTATGAAACATTACCTGTTGGGTGAAGCAACAATACATAATTGCTGTACCTGGCCTCGTCCACCAAATGATTCATCAGTTTCATGGAGTCATTTGTCAACATCATTTTCCTGATCACCACCAATTAGTGTTTGCAGAGCACCCACACAGTGATGACACTGTACCTGGTGCTTGACAGAATACAAGGAAGACAAAGAATACAACTTATAAACTAAACTGTTGGAACTGTGCATTTGAATATGAAACATAGCGCAAACATACCTGTTAAGTCCGAGCCTACCTGGGTCACATGTGGTAAAATATACTCGTTGAAACTCACCATCGAGCTTCACAATGGTTATTTGTGTTGCAACAAAGGATGGAGAGGATTGTCTTTCCACAGAAAGATGCTGAGAACAGCTCCCAGTCTCTTTGGGGAGCCAAGAGTCAGACTAAAGGTTTGGGAGGGCCTTTGTTGACTCTTGAGTTGAAAGCTCCAGAATCCTTTTACAAGGTCCATCAAATCTCTAAAGACTTGGGGAATTTGAAGATTCTAAGGAAGATTCAGTTAGTTAAGAGTTGGGAATTTTGGAGAGTTCCATAAAGAAATTCTCGGACAAAAACACATTTGAAATTATCATAGGAGGACAGTTATGTACATATTTTCCAGCTAATAGTTTTTAATAAAAGAGGTTTTAGGTGGGCGTTGGAATTGAATCAAGACTGTTTTTTCACCATTGTCACCATCCTCATTTTGAATTACTCCATGCTGCTGTATGTCCTCTTCAATTCCACCTTGAACTAGATAGTCAGAATAAAAAGGAAAACTGAACAAAATGCACCTATGCCTGACTGAGAAGCACTCTTAAGCTTTCTATGAGATTTAAACAGGGTAACCCCTGATTATAAGCAGGTTGTGTGCCCTTAGTGTTTGGCCAATGGGCTGATTGGAAAACAAGTCGTATTTTCCCCCAGGTGTCAAGTGCTTTGTGGGTAGGCAGAGGCTGGTACAGGACATCCCACTACCCTGGATACACCTGAGGCGGTGCCACGTTGATGGCACCCAGTAGAACCTCACCCCTGTGGGCAGAAAGGTCTCCCTGGAAGCCAGGCACACACCTGTCCCAGTGCAGTAGATCAAGGCCTTCGGGGCAGCAAGAGATGGTGGGCTCTTCCCATCACTGCAACACGACAATGCAGCCTGGGAAAGAGGAGACATGGGAGTGGCATCCAGGCGGCCTCCGCCTGAGTGTGGCTGGAGTGACCTTGTCTATCTCAGTAGGTTTCCCACCACCCTTTGTTCCCCAGCCCTATACACCTGCCCAGCCTTCCCTTTTCGCTAAGGATCTGGAAGTGGCCACTGCGGAGAATGGCCCTCCCTGCAGAGGTTTTTTGAGTCTTTATGGGGGGAAATGAGGCAGAACATGATGAGGGTGACAGTCCTCCTCCTCCCCTTGGTTCATCCTATTGCACAGGACTAAAAGGAAGCTTGGCTGCAGGTAAGAGCAAATCCAGGCTTTGGCCATGCAGGGTCTCTGGGCCCAGGACCAGGTGCCCAGGCTCAGGGACAATGAGCTGGGTCGGGAGATAGAAGTCTGCGGCTGGGACATCGCCCCAGATGGGTGCCGAGGAGCAGGGGTGGGTGGAAGCAGGGGCTCTGTCCTCTCCTTTCCCCTTCCAGGGCCCCTCAGTCCCACATGGGCAGTGTGTGCTTCTCTGTGGCCAGCTGGGGGGTGGAAGGGAGGAAGCACCTCCAGAGGTGGCAGAAGAGAGAAAGAAGGTGACATCTATGGCCATCGCTGCTCCAAGTAGGCCACTGGGTGGAAAAAGACACTCAAGAAGCTTTAGAAAAATAAAATCAACTTGCATGTTATTCACTGACTTTTTAAAAATGTGCTTCTATAAATTTACAATGAAAAGAGCAATGAGCCAATAGAAAATGGGCAAAGAGGAAAACAGTCTATTTTAGATGAAATACAAAGAACCTATACAAATTATAACAAAATGCACTAATAATCAAAGATAGGAATCTCAAAAGCATAGTGCTAAGTGGAAGAAGCCAGACACAGGGAAAGCGTACTGTATGAGTCCATTTATATAAACTTCTAATAAAGGCAAAGCTACAGTGACAGAAAGCAGATGACTGATGGCCAGGGGCTGGGCTTGGGGGAGGGGAGGGACTACAAAGGGGCAGGAGGGAACTTAGTGGAGTGATGGGAATGTTCTGTATCATGACTGTGGTGGTGGCTACACAACTGGATGCATTTGTCAAACTCATCAACCTGTGCACTTAAAACTGATGAAGTTTATTGTTTGTGAAAGATACCTCAAAGCTGACAATAAACAAAGATTTTTTTTTATTGAAGTGTAATTGATTTACAATGTTGTGTTAGTTTCAGGTGTACAGCAAAATGATTCAGTCACACACACATATATACTTGTTTTTTTTTTTTTTTTTTTGCGGTATGCGGGCCTCTTACTGTTGTGGCCTCTCCCGTTGCGGAGCACAGGCTCCGGACGCGCAGGCTCAGCGGCCATGGCTCACGGGCCCAGCCACTCTGCGGCATGTGGGATCTTCCCGGACCGGGGCACGAACCCGTGTACCCTACATCGGCAGGCGGACTCTCAACCACTGCGCCACCAGGAAAGCCCTGGTTATCTATTTTATATATAGTAGTGTGTATGTGTTCATCCCGAACTCTTAATTTATCCCTCCCCATGTCTTTCCCCTTTGGTAACCGTAAGTTTGTTTTCTATGTCTGTGGGTCTATTTCTGTTTTGTATATAAGTTCATTTGTATCATTTTTTTTTAGGTTCCACATATAAGTGATATCATATGATATTTGTCTTTCTCTGTCTGGCTTACTTCACTTAGTATGATAATCTCTAGGTCTATCCATGTTGCTCAAAAAAAGATTTTAAAGCCCAGTTGTGGATTTAAGCAAACTAATAGTTCTAGACGTTAACCCTGAAAAAGTTGAACTCCATCCAGTCCAACTCCTTACTTTTCTATTTTATATGTTAGAAATGAGGAAGTGTGCAACTCACTCTGCAAGGTTTCCCATGTGCTTTCCCACATGTACTGTGTTTCCAATAAACGCTGTGCCTGCTTTAAAAAAAAACAAAAAGAAAGAAAGAAATGAGGAAAAGGAGGTCCAGAGAAAGACTGATTATGTGACTTACATCACACAGCTTGCTGGTGGTTACGCCACATCCCAGCACTCAGACCTCATGTCTTTTTAGTCTTATTTCTGTTCTGCCATCTTTCTCAGCACTTTTAAACTGTGAACATATCATGTCTCATGTCACCCGAACAATTCACAGGCACCATAAAATGTCTGGCAGATATATAGTACTTTAATACTGTAAAAATACTACACCCCTATGTAGTAGATAAGGAAGATATTATTTCCCTTTTTCTGTTCTTAGAATGGAAGCAAAGAGAATTAAAATTACTTGCCAAAGGGCACAAAGTAACTCACATTTTGTTTTTCAATTGTACAATGAATAATTCTTACCTCATATCGTTGTTGTGAGGAGTGAATTAAATTATATTAAACCAACTCTGCGTGGAATGGGTTCTCAATACATGGTAAATGCAGTTTACATCAATTATTTAGGGTAATGACCATGATCATGATAAACATAATGGCAAAAATAATAATGCTTTGATTTTATAATAATAAAGTTGAAATTAGAACACCCCCCCAAAAAAGATATGCAAATTAGATCACATTTTGCCTATTAAAAGAGCTGGTTGGGCTTTCCTGGTGGCACAGTGGTTGAGAGTCCGCCTACCGATGCAGGGGACACAGGTTCGTGCCCCGGTCCGGGAAGATCCCACATGCCGTGGAGCGGCTGGGCCCATGAGCCATGGCCGCTGAGCCTGTGCGCCCGGAGCCTGTGCTCCGCAACGGGAGAGGCAACAACAGTGAGAGGCCCGCGTACCGCAAAAAACAAGAAAAAAAAAAAGAGCTGGTTTATGAGTTGCGAGGAAATTCACTACAGGTGGGATTACACATTGAAATAACTTTTTTCATCAGGTAGTTCCATTTCCAGGAATTCATTTTATAATACTATTTATACACATCTACAAAGATATATGTGCAAAGATATTGACTGCAGTGTTACAAAAGTAAAAACAAAAGATAATCTAAATGTCCATCAGTAGGCAAAAAGGAGATTGTTAAGGGAATTACTGTTGAACAATGGAAGGCTGTATGTATTGATAAGGAAAGATATCCATGGTATAGTATTGGATCTAAAATAGAAGCGTTTGTATTATTGATGCCATTTATGATCCTAGACGTATTGATAATACCTCAGTGGTGGACAGGGGATGGATTCTCTACCCATTCTGTTAAAATAAACATTTTCCCCCCTGAGAAATAACTCCAAAGTGGTGAGGCTGCACCATTCCACCACTACCTGTCCTCTCTGATTGGAATATTGGCCTTTGTTTTCTCTGTTAATACAGGGGCACCTGCAGAGGGTAATAGTGAGGTCACCACAGGGACACGATGCGGGCAGCCTGAGGGTCAATGGTACAGTCAGACAACTCCCTGAAGACTGAGACCAAACATCAGGTCACAATTGAGTGAGCTGGAGCAGAGCCAGGTGGCAGATGATGGGCCCTGTGATTACGGCAGAGACACCTGAATACACCAGGCACGTTTGATCCGTAATGAAGGGCACTAGGTCAGAAGGTCTTATTAAACGTCGCTCTGGATTCCTCCTTTTCCTGATGAAATCCAGAGAAGAGGAGGCTGCCATACTTTCTGAGCCTCCCTTTACCAGGGGGATGGGATGGCTACATGGAAACTTCATCACTTGGGGACCCACAAAATGAGAAAGTTCCACATTGTTAGGTCAATAGAGGAAGAAAGGAAGCGCAAGTCTATATATTATACAAAGGGAATATTCGATTCATACCTACTGCATGGACGTGAGCTCCTCCAGCGTAGGGAAGTATCAGTGTTTGTTCATCACTGATTCTTCAGCACAGGGTCTGACATAAAACGGATTCAGTAAGGATTCCTAGAATGAATAGCAAAACATCACTTCCTGAATCTAGCCATTGTGCTGTTATTATCCCAAGGCTCCTGCCCTTCCATTCCAACACATTATACAGTATCCACAGGAGGAATAGAGTGGAGAAGAAATGGAGCCAACACCCAGTCCTACAGATCTGGCTAAAGGGCTGGCAGTAAAGGCAAGGCTCAGTCATTCTTGTCACTCTAGACACAGGCCTGGCACTCTAGGCCAGTGCTGTGTGCATGAGGCCTAAACTCCTCAAGAGCCTTTGTCTCATGCCTACCACTCAATTTCCTCAAATGAAACTGGAAGCATACTTTACAAGTCTATCGCCCTTTTAGAGAATTTCAAATACACTCATAGGTTCGTGAGTCCCTGGAGGGAGACTAGGACAATAACGTGGAAAAATTGAGGAGATTTGGCAGAGGACCATGCTGAATGGGAAGGGTGCCAGCTCCCATGGTTTTATGGTGATTGAGGACTGCTTCCCTGACTCAAGTTACAAACTCCTCTACTGCCTTACAGTAGAGTTCTAGATGAATGGTAAAAGCAATGACATGATCAACAGACAGTGGTAACAGAGGTCACTGCAATGATAGTGTGCCTTTGGACTGAATGTCATTTCTCAAGGATATGCCATTTTCGAGGGAGAAATTCTGTAAGGGGCTGCTTATATCAATACTCATGTTATCTCATTTAATTTTTAATACAGTCTTATGAGGTCATTAGTATTATCCACATTTTATAGTGGATGAAACCAAAGCTTGGAGAGGATAAGTTATTTGTACAAAGTTTATGACTACCAAAGATGGGATTGGAGTTATCTATATTTTGAAGGCAGTGCAATTGGGTAGTGGTATGCGGGCCTCTTACTGTTGTGGCCTCTCCCGTTGCGGAGCACAGGCTCCGGACGCGCAGGCTCAGCGGCCATGGCTCACGGGCCCAGCCACTCTGCGGCATGTGGGATCTTCCCGGACCGGGGCACGAACCCGTGTACCCTACATCGGCAGGCGGACTCTCAACCACTGCGCCACCAGGAAAGCCCTGGTTATCTATTTTATATATAGTAGTGTGTATGTGTTCATCCCGAACTCTTAATTTATCCCTCCCCATGTCTTTCCCCTTTGGTAACCGTAAGTTTGTTTTCTATGTCTGTGGGTCTATTTCTGTTTTGTATATAAGTTCATTTGTATCATTTTTTTTTAGGTTCCACATATAAGTGATATCATATGATATTTGTCTTTCTCTGTCTGGCTTACTTCACTTAGTATGATAATCTCTAGGTCTATCCATGTTGCTCAAAAAAAGATTTTAAAGCCCAGTTGTGGATTTAAGCAAACTAATAGTTCTAGACGTTAACCCTGAAAAAGTTGAACTCCATCCAGTCCAACTCCTTACTTTTCTATTTTATATGTTAGAAATGAGGAAGTGTGCAACTCACTCTGCAAGGTTTCCCATGTGCTTTCCCACATGTACTGTGTTTCCAATAAACGCTGTGCCTGCTTTAAAAAAAAACAAAAAGAAAGAAAGAAATGAGGAAAAGGAGGTCCAGAGAAAGACTGATTATGTGACTTACATCACACAGCTTGCTGGTGGTTACGCCACATCCCAGCACTCAGACCTCATGTCTTTTTAGTCTTATTTCTGTTCTGCCATCTTTCTCAGCACTTTTAAACTGTGAACATATCATGTCTCATGTCACCCGAACAATTCACAGGCACCATAAAATGTCTGGCAGATATATAGTACTTTAATACTGTAAAAATACTACACCCCTATGTAGTAGATAAGGAAGATATTATTTCCCTTTTTCTGTTCTTAGAATGGAAGCAAAGAGAATTAAAATTACTTGCCAAAGGGCACAAAGTAACTCACATTTTGTTTTTCAATTGTACAATGAATAATTCTTACCTCATATCGTTGTTGTGAGGAGTGAATTAAATTATATTAAACCAACTCTGCGTGGAATGGGTTCTCAATACATGGTAAATGCAGTTTACATCAATTATTTAGGGTAATGACCATGATCATGATAAACATAATGGCAAAAATAATAATGCTTTGATTTTATAATAATAAAGTTGAAATTAGAACACCCCCCCAAAAAAGATATGCAAATTAGATCACATTTTGCCTATTAAAAGAGCTGGTTGGGCTTTCCTGGTGGCACAGTGGTTGAGAGTCCGCCTACCGATGCAGGGGACACAGGTTCGTGCCCCGGTCCGGGAAGATCCCACATGCCGTGGAGCGGCTGGGCCCATGAGCCATGGCCGCTGAGCCTGTGCGCCCGGAGCCTGTGCTCCGCAACGGGAGAGGCAACAACAGTGAGAGGCCCGCGTACCGCAAAAAACAAGAAAAAAAAAAAGAGCTGGTTTATGAGTTGCGAGGAAATTCACTACAGGTGGGATTACACATTGAAATAACTTTTTTCATCAGGTAGTTCCATTTCCAGGAATTCATTTTATAATACTATTTATACACATCTACAAAGATATATGTGCAAAGATATTGACTGCAGTGTTACAAAAGTAAAAACAAAAGATAATCTAAATGTCCATCAGTAGGCAAAAAGGAGATTGTTAAGGGAATTACTGTTGAACAATGGAAGGCTGTATGTATTGATAAGGAAAGATATCCATGGTATAGTATTGGATCTAAAATAGAAGCGTTTGTATTATTGATGCCATTTATGATCCTAGACGTATTGATAATACCTCAGTGGTGGACAGGGGATGGATTCTCTACCCATTCTGTTAAAATAAACATTTTCCCCCCTGAGAAATAACTCCAAAGTGGTGAGGCTGCACCATTCCACCACTACCTGTCCTCTCTGATTGGAATATTGGCCTTTGTTTTCTCTGTTAATACAGGGGCACCTGCAGAGGGTAATAGTGAGGTCACCACAGGGACACGATGCGGGCAGCCTGAGGGTCAATGGTACAGTCAGACAACTCCCTGAAGACTGAGACCAAACATCAGGTCACAATTGAGTGAGCTGGAGCAGAGCCAGGTGGCAGATGATGGGCCCTGTGATTACGGCAGAGACACCTGAATACACCAGGCACGTTTGATCCGTAATGAAGGGCACTAGGTCAGAAGGTCTTATTAAACGTCGCTCTGGATTCCTCCTTTTCCTGATGAAATCCAGAGAAGAGGAGGCTGCCATACTTTCTGAGCCTCCCTTTACCAGGGGGATGGGATGGCTACATGGAAACTTCATCACTTGGGGACCCACAAAATGAGAAAATGCCAGATTGTTAGGTCAATAGAGGAAGAAAGGAAGCGCAAGTCTATATATTATACAAAGGGAATATTCGATTCATACCTACTGCATGGACGTGAGCTCCTCCAGCGTAGGGAAGTATCAGTGTTTGTTCATCACTGATTCTTCAGCACAGGGTCTGACATAAAACGGATTCAGTAAGGATTCCTAGAATGAATAGCAAAACATCACTTCCTGAATCTAGCCATTGTGCTGTTATTATCCCAAGGCTCCTGCCCTTCCATTCCAACACATTATACAGTATCCACAGGAGGAATAGAGTGGAGAAGAAATGGAGCCAACACCCAGTCCTACAGATCTGGCTAAAGGGCTGGCAGTAAAGGCAAGGCTCAGTCATTCTTGTCACTCTAGACACAGGCCTGGCACTCTAGGCCAGTGCTGTGTGCATGAGGCCTAAACTCCTCAAGAGCCTTTGTCTCATGCCTACCACTCAATTTCCTCAAATGAAACTGGAAGCATACTTTACAAGTCTATCGCCCTTTTAGAGAATTTCAAATACACTCATAGGTTCGTGAGTCCCTGGAGGGAGACTAGGACAATAACGTGGAAAAATTGAGGAGATTTGGCAGAGGACCATGCTGAATGGGAAGGGTGCCAGCTCCCATGGTTTTATGGTGATTGAGGACTGCTTCCCTGACTCAAGTTACAAACTCCTCTACTGCCTTACAGTAGAGTTCTAGATGAATGGTAAAAGCAATGACATGATCAACAGACAGTGGTAACAGAGGTCACTGCAATGATAGTGTGCCTTTGGACTGAATGTCATTTCTCAAGGATATGCCATTTTCGAGGGAGAAATTCTGTAAGGGGCTGCTTATATCAATACTCATGTTATCTCATTTAATTTTTAATACAGTCTTATGAGGTCATTAGTATTATCCACATTTTATAGTGGATGAAACCAAAGCTTGGAGAGGATAAGTTATTTGTACAAAGTTTATGACACCAGGGGGATGGGATGGCTACATGGAAACTTCATCACTTGGGGACCCACAAAATGAGAAAATGCCAGATTGTTAGGTCAATAGAGGAAGAAAGGAAGCGCAAGTCTATATATTATACAAAGGGAATATTCGATTCATACCTACTGCATGGACGTGAGCTCCTCCAGCGTAGGGAAGTATCAGTGTTTGTTCATCACTGATTCTTCAGCACAGGGTCTGACATAAAACGGATTCAGTAAGGATTCCTAGAATGAATAGCAAAACATCACTTCCTGAATCTAGCCATTGTGCTGTTATTATCCCAAGGCTCCTGCCCTTCCATTCCAACACATTATACAGTATCCACAGGAGGAATAGAGTGGAGAAGAAATGGAGCCAACACCCAGTCCTACAGATCTGGCTAAAGGGCTGGCAGTAAAGGCAAGGCTCAGTCATTCTTGTCACTCTAGACACAGGCCTGGCACTCTAGGCCAGTGCTGTGTGCATGAGGCCTAAACTCCTCAAGAGCCTTTGTCTCATGCCTACCACTCAATTTCCTCAAATGAAACTGGAAGCATACTTTACAAGTCTATCGCCCTTTTAGAGAATTTCAAATACACTCATAGGTTCGTGAGTCCCTGGAGGGAGACTAGGACAATAACGTGGAAAAATTGAGGAGATTTGGCAGAGGACCATGCTGAATGGGAAGGGTGCCAGCTCCCATGGTTTTATGGTGATTGAGGACTGCTTCCCTGACTCAAGTTACAAACTCCTCTACTGCCTTACAGTAGAGTTCTAGATGAATGGTAAAAGCAATGACATGATCAACAGACAGTGGTAACAGAGGTCACTGCAATGATAGTGTGCCTTTTGACTGAATGTCATTTCTCAAGGATATGCCATTTTCGAGGGAGAAATTCTGTAAGGGGCTGCTTATATCAATACTCATGTTATCTCATTTAATTTTTAATACAGTCTTATGAGGTCATTAGTATTATCCACATTTTATAGTGGACGAAACCAAAGCTTGGAGACGATAAGTTATTTGGGGTTTTTTTTGGTTTGTTTTTTTAAAATTTATTTATATTTTTTTTATTTATTTTTGGCTGCGTTGGGTCTTCATTGCCGCGTGCGGGCTTTCTCTAGTTGCTATGAGCGGGGGCTACTCTTCGTTGCGGCACGCGGGCTTCTCATTGCAGTGGCTTCTCTCGTTGCAGAGCACGGGCTCTAGGCGCACGGGCTCAGTAGTTGTGGTGCACGGGCTTAGTTGCTCCACGGCATGTAGGATCTTCCCGGACCAAGGATCAAACCTGTGTCCCTTGCATTAGCAGGCAGATTCTTAACCACTGCCCCACAAGGGAAGTCCCAAGATAAGTTATTTGCACAAAGTTTGTGACTACCAAAGATGAGATTGGAGTTATCTATGTTTCAAAGCCAGTGCAATCAGGTGGTAAAACCATGAAGTCAAGGGCTATAAAAATTGTTGTTTCTGTTGGTTTGTCATTTTTCCATGATTGTTTTAATGCAAACATGGCAGTAACATAGAAAAGTTTTGAAATAGAAGCCTTGGGATGCTCTGTAATTTGTGTTTTCAAAGTTTACTATGTCCAGCAAAACATGATTATTTATTAATGCTTTCTTCCACCTCAACCAAAATGATAAACAGGAAGAAGAGAAAGCATAAATGATTTTCACTGCTTCTTCAATCCAAAAGGAAAACCAAAAAGATAAAACAGAAATAAAAGTTCAAACAAGTCCCAATTTTCTGCCCTTTCATCCACTGGGCAAATGATCAAACTATCCATTCTGAGGTGACAACTCCCCATTGTGTTTACAGGTTTTATTGACTGTGGGGTTCAGTGCCTAGATCCAAAGAGTGCTCAGCAGGGGTAAACGCCAATGATTTTCTTATGTTGGTACACTTGGAAATCACTAGATGAGACATTTGGTTAAGATGAGTCTTATCTCTGCTCATTTTTACCATTTTTCCACAAACTGTTTCCTCCTCCTCAGTATCCCTGTAGGGGGTCTCTTGGGAGAAGGGCAGACAATTCTTAGTAAAATCCACAAGACAATAGCGACATCATGAGACATCATAAAACGTCCAATGATTTCAATCAATCCTTCTCTCGCACTTTTCTTTTTTTTTTTTTAAACATTTATTTATTTATTCAGTTGCACCTGGTCTTAGTTGTGGCAGGCAGGCTCCTTAGTTGTGGCATGTGAACTCTTAGCTGCAGCATGCATGTGGTATCTCCTTCCCTGACCAGGGATTGAACCCGGGCCCCCTGCATTGGGAACGTGGAGTCTTATCCTCTGCACCACCAGGGAAGTTCCTTGCTTTTCTTTAAATTGAGATATGATTCACATATCAGAAAAGTCACCATATTACAATGGACAATTCAGTGGTTTTTGTATATTCACGGAATGTAGAATGATGGTTGCCAGTGGCTGGGGGAAGGGAGGAATGGAGAGTTATTATGTAATGGGACAAAGGTTCAGTTTTGCAAGTTGAAAAGAATTCTGGAGACAGATGGTGGTCATGGGTGCACAAAATGTGCATGTACTTATTACCACTGAACTGTATACTTAAAATGGTTAAAATGTAAATTTTATGTTATGTGTATTTTACCACAATTTTGAAAAAGAACACTATCAAAATAGTGAAAATCCAAACAACAGAATGGGAAAAAATATTTGCAAATCACACAGCTCATAAATGTATAATACCCAAAATATATAAAGAACTCTTACAACTCAACAATAAAAGGATAAATAACCCAATTTTAAAAACGGGCAAATGATTTGAATAGACGTTTCTCCCAAGAATATATACACATAGCCAACAAGCACATGAAAAGATATTCTACATCATCATTCATTAGGGAAATGCAAATCAAAACCACTAGCTATCACTTCTACCTACTAGCGTGGATACCATTTCAAAATGGACAATAAGATGTCTTAGAGAGGATGTGGAGAAATTAGAACCCTCATATGATGCTGGTGAGAAAGTAAGATGTTGTAGCCACTGTGGAAAAGTCTGGTATTTCCTCAGAAAATTATACATACCAATTCCTATGTATATACCCAAGAGAAATAAAAAATTACCTTCATGCAAAAACTTGTACACAAAAGTTCATGGCAGCATTATTCATAATAGCCAAAAAAGTGAAAAAAACATAAACGTCCATCAATTGATGAATGAATTTTAAAAATATGGTGTATTCATACATTGAAATGTTACTCAGCCATAAAGAGGAATGAAGTACTGATACATGTTATAATATGAAAAAACCTTGAAGACTTTATGCTAACTGAAGAAGCCAGGCACAAAAGGTCACATTTTTCATGATTCCATTTCTATGAAATGTTCAGAATAGACAAATCCATAGAGCCCCAATGTAGATTATGGGAATTGGAGTTGGAGGGAATTGGGACTGAGACTAATAAGTACGAAGTTTCTTTTTGGAGTGATGCGAATGTTCCGGAATTAGATGGTGGTGATGGTTGCATACCATAGTGAATATACTAAAAAACCACAAAATATTCACTTTAAAATGGTGGATTATATGTTAAAATAATGTTATATATTTAAAAAGAAATAGGACATAAGTAAAAATCAATTCCTATATCATTAAGGTAAGTAGTCAAACAGAGGAAATCTTTGTGTTGTTGGGATAGCTTGCGTATATAAATGCCCTGGGGTTTGTTCCACAGGAAGGGCATCTCCACCTGTGAGTACCTGGTACTCCTGGAAATTAAAGCATGATTAGAAAAGATTCCTGCGATGATAATGATGATTCTCATATCCAAATAACACAGGTGCCAAGCAATGTTCTGAGTTTTTTATATGTGCTCCTTCATTTACTGTTCCCAACAACCTTATGACAGTGGTTCTCCAACTTGAGGGTGCATCTGAATCACCTCAGGGTCAGACAGCTGATCTCCATCTCCCAAGTGTCGGATTCAGTGGGTCTGGGAGGGGGTTCCAGAATTTGTTTTTCTAACAAGTTCCCAAGTAATGCAGATGCTACCGGTCAGGAGACCCACTTGGAGAACCACTGCCCCAGGAGATGGGTGCTATTGTATGCCCCATTTTACAGATGAAGATGGTCACAGCAGTGGGGTATACAAAACCAAGGGTGGTGCCAGATTCCCCTCTAAAGTGAAAAAATAAATGTGCTTCAGGCCAGCAGAGCTTAGAAAAGGAAGCTGAGCCTTGGGAACTTTGCCCTCATCCCTCACCCCCCAGCCCCCATCACTCGTTTGGTAAACTGGACTCTGGGTGCCAGAGGGCACCAGGAGAATGAAACATGAGCACTGAGGACATGGTGAGATAAGGAACCAAAGCTCCCCAGGGCCAGGCTCTGGACTTCAGTGCCAGTGCTGACTTACCTGGTGTCATGTGAAAAGAGGAAAAGACAGGTGAGCCACACAGAAGGCATGCTGCCTGCCCTGGGCTGGGCCTCTTCCTACCCCATCGGCCTCCAGGAGGGTGTTTTGCCCTGTGCCTCCTGGGTGTTTTTTGCTTGATCATTTCATGGTGACAAAAGCTCTGCAACCTACCTCCAATGATAATCGCAGGTATTAAAAAATGAGGTTCATTCATTCACCAATTCTAAAGACACACTGAAACATGCTTTTAAAAATTCTGAGACCACAAAAAAGAAAAAGAACTGTATAATCAAGCATCCCCAATTCTCTGTATGATCACCTCAAAAACCAAAACCAAGGATATCTTCTCAATATAAACTTTGGATGTTTGACTGAGTTACTGACTCCACTGTGTGGTTTATTTTTGTTTTTCCTTGTGTCCTGTATGTCCCCCCTCAACGCGTAATGCTTGTTGCCTCCCTATCCTGGTTTCATCAGCCTTGAAGCAGACCTGTAGCTGTGGATTCAAGCACATCTAAACTTTATCCTCAAATCTATAGAATCCACTGAGGAACTCAGCTTCTATTTTTGAGAACTAACTTATTCTCTGAATAAAGAATCTGATCATTCTTGGGGAGCACTGCTAACATGGCCAGATGAAATAGCATGTAAGAGTTCAGTACAGAACACAGAGTTCTGGTTGAAGGAAGCCACAACTGCTTCTTTTAAATGCATTTTATTATTAATAGCATCCTGTGCCCAGATGATATTCTCCCATTCTAGGAGGAGAAGTTAAGTGGATGGCAGAACACCCAGGTCAGATTTGCAGAAGAGATCCTCTTGTGTTCAGAGGATTGTTTATAGACTTGGAAGTAGGGATGAGGAATGTGGGGAAAGTGACACAAGGTCACAAGTTTACTTACTGATCCAAGACGCTTGCCATAATTTCATTGATATATATCTATCATGCTCTGTGCCCATTTGCTGTAAAATCAGGATGATGGTGGGAATCGTAGGTTTTAAAATAGAGAGGATGAGTCTGAGAAAACTGTTAGGAAAGGAACATGTAGATTGTCTCTACAGAAATTCTCAAACTACACCAAGCAAAGGAGAATGAGCACAAGGTCAGAGCTTAATTAATTCTTTTTGATTGATTGATTTAATGAATTGGCTGACTGTTTAACTCTACAGGAAAGCAATGTTACAGTAGCTCAGAAAAGTAAGTTGTTTCATAAATGGCTTCATATGAATATCAACAGTCTGTTGTCATAAACAGGTTCTTTTCCATAAAATTATAAGTGATAATAAACCACTTTACAAATGGACAGTTGTCTGGATAATGTTTCTTAAGCATAATTCTTGGCTCATTAAATTTAACCAAATTGGAGGGGGTTGTTATATTGGGCAGAGCTGTTAAGTTGCCTCAGGGTCTTGAATACCACCACACGAGATTTGTTCACTCCCTTATGGTTTAAAACTTCCAGAGATGGGGTAAAGAATCATATCCTGTTTAACTAGTGAGCAAAAGAAATCTAGACAGATGCACACAAGAATATACTTTCACACAGATAGCCTCATCCATCAGAGGGCAGAGAGCAGAAGCAAGAAGAACTACAGTCCTGCAGCCTGTGGAAGGAAAACCACATTCACAGAAAGAGAGAAAAAATGAAAAGGCAGAGGATTATGCACCAGATGAAGGAACAAGATAAAATCCCAGAAAAACAACTAAATGAAGTGGAGACAGACAACCTTCCAGAAAAAAATATTCAGAAAAATGATAGTGAAGATGATCCAGGACCGCGGAAAAAGAATGGAGGCAAAGATCGAGAAGATGCAAGAAATGTTTAACAAAGACCTAGAAGAAATAAAGAACAAACACCTAGAAGAATTAAAGAACAAACAAACAGCGATGAACAATACAATCACTGAAATGAAAAATACACTAGAAGGAATCAATAGCAGAATAACTGAGGCAGAAGAAGGGATAAGTGACCAGGAAGACAGAATGGTGGAATTCACTGCTGTGGAACAGAATAAAGAAAAAAGAAGAAAAAGAAATGAAGATAGCCTAAGAGACCTCTGGGACAACATTAAACACAACAACATTCGCATTACAGGGGTCCCAGAAGGAGAAGAGAGAGAGAAAGGACCCGAGAAAATATTTGAAGAGATTATAGTCGAAAACTTCCCTAACATGGGAAAGGAAATAGCCACCCAAGTCCAGGATGCGCAGAGTCCCAGGCAGGATAAACCCAAGGAGAAACACGCCGAGACACATAGTAATCAAATAGACAAAAATTAAAGACAAAGAAAAATTATCAAAAGCAGCAAGGGAAAAACAACAAATAACATACAAGGGAATGCCCATAAGGTTAACAGCTGATCTTTCAGCAGAAACTCTACAAGCCAGAAGGGAGTGGCATGATATATTTAAAGTGATGAAATGGAAGAACCTACAACCAAGATTACTCTACTCGGCAAGTATCTCATTCAGATTCGACAAAGAAATGAAAAGCTTTACAGACAATCAAAAGCTAAGAGAATTCAGCACCACCAAACCAGCTCTACAACAAATGTTAAAGGAAATTCTCTAAGTGGGAAACACAGGAGAAGAAAAGGACCTAGAAAAACAAACCCACAGGGGCTTCCCTGGTGGCGCAGTGGTTGAGAGTCCGCCTGCCGATGCAGGGGACACAGGTTCGTGCCCCGGTCTGGGAAGATCCCACATGGCACGGAGTGGCTGGGCCTGTGAGCCATGGCTGCTGAGCCTGCGCGTCCGGAGCAGATTACACTTTCTTCTCAAGTGCACATGGAACATTCTCCAGGATAGATCACATCTTGGGTCACAAATCAAGCCTTGGTAAATTTAAGAAAACTGAAATCATATGAAGCATCTTTTCTGACCACAACCCTATGAGATTAGAAATCAATTACAGGGAAAAAATGTAAAAAACACAAACACATGGAGGCTAAACAGTATGTTACTAAATAACCAAGAGATCACTGAAGAAATCAAAGAGGAAATCAAAAAATACCTAGACAAATGACAATAAAAACACAATGATCCAAAACCTATGGGATTCAGCAAAAGTAGTTCTAAGAGGAAGGTTTATAGCAATATAATCCTACCTCAAGAAACAAGAAAAATCTCAAATAAACAATCTAACCTTACACCTAAAGGCTCTAGAAAAAGAAGAACAAACAAGTAGAAGGTTGGTAGAAGGAAAGAAATCATAAAAAGATCAGAGCAGAAATAAATGAAATAGAAACAAAGAAAACAATAGCAAAGATCAATAAAGCA
>NC_041222.1:79418659-79420227 GCF_002837175.3 Physeter macrocephalus
TCAGAAAGAGAAATTAAGGAAACTATCCCATTCACCATTGCAACAAAAAGAATAAAATACCTAGGAATAAATCTAAGGAGGTAAAAGACCTGTACTCAGAAAACTATAAGACACTGATGAAAGAAATCAAAGATGACACAAACAGATGGAGAGATATACCATGTTCTTGGATTGGAAGAATCAATATTGTGAAAATGTCTATAGTACCCAAAGGCATCCAGAGATTCAGTGCAATCCCTAACAAATAACCGGTGGCATTTTTTACTGAAATAGAACAAAAAAATCTTAAAATTTGTATGGAGACACAAAAGACCCCAAAGAGCCAAGCAGTCTTGAGGGAAAAAAACGGAGCTGGAGGAATCAGACTCCCTGACTTCAGATTATACTACAAAGCTACAGTAATCAAGACAATATGGTACTGGCACAAAAACAGAAATATAGATCAATGGAACAGGACAGAAAGCCCAGAGATAAACCCACACACCTATGGTCAACTGATGTATGATAAAGGAGGCAAGGACATACAATGGAGAAAAGACAGCCTCTTCAATAAGTGGTGCTGGGAAAACTGGACAGCTGCATGTAAAAGAATGAAAATAGAACACTCCCTAACACCATACATGAAAATAAACTCAAAATGGATTAGAGACCTAAATGTAAGACTGGACACTATAAAACTCTTAGAGGAAAACATATGAAGAACGCTCTTTGACAGAAATCACAGCAAGATCTTTTTTGATCCACTTCCTGGAGTTATGGAAATAAAAACAAAAATAAGCAAATGGGACCTAATGAAACTTAAAAACTTTTCCAAAGCAAAGGAAATTACAAACAAGACGAAAAGACAACCCTCATGATGGGAGAAAATATTTGCAAACGAATCAATGGACAAAGGATTAATCTCCAAAATATGTAAACAGCTCATGCAGCTCAATGTTAAAAGAACAAACAACCCAATCCAAAAATGGGCAGAAGACCTAAGTAGACATTTCTCCAAAGAAGACATATAGATGGCCAAGAATCACATGAAAAGCTGCTCAACATCACTAATTATTAGAGAAATGCAAATCAAAACTACAATTAGGTATCACCTCACACCAGTTAGAATGGGCATCATCAGAAAATCTACAAACAACAAATGTTGGAGAGGGTGTGGAGAAAGGGGAACCCTCTTGCACTGTCGGTGGGAATGTAAATTGATACAGCCACTACAGCCACTACGGAGAACAGTACAGAGGTTCCTTAAAAAACTAAAATTTTGGGCTTCCCTGGTGGCGCAGTGGTTGGGAGTCCGCCTGCCGATGCAGGGGACACGGGTTCGTGCCCCGGTCCGGGAGGATCCCACATGCCGCGGAGCGGCTGGGCCCGTGAGCCATGGCCGCTGGGCCTGCGCGTCCAGAGCCTGTGCTCCGCAACGGGAGAGGCCACAACAGTGAGAGGCCCACGTACCACCAAAAAAAAAAAAAAAAAAAAAACTAAAATTTCTAAAAATAGAATTTCTAAAAATAGAATTACCATACGACCCAGCAACCCCACTACTGGGCATATACCCAGAGAAAACCATAATT
>NC_041222.1:79422821-79518335 GCF_002837175.3 Physeter macrocephalus
GTGGGGGGGGCGGGGGGGGGTGGGGGTGGGATGAATTGGGAGATTGGGATTGACATGTATACACTAATATGTATAAAATAGATAACTAATAAGATCTTGCTGTATAAAAAAATAAAGTATAATTCAAAAATTCAAAAAAATAAGAATATACTTTCACAGATATTGCATTTTAAATAGGAATCAGGAAGTTCTGCTAACTGCATTTATCAAAGGCAGAGTTAAGGATTGGTCACTTGACTAAAATGTGACCATTTTAATAATGAGCACTCATCTAAGTTATTTGGCAAAGAAATGAGATAGAAGAGTAGAAATAAGAACAAAATGCTTAAGCTAATGTCTTTCTGTAATACATTACTTAACAGATTTTGTATAAATAGATGTTGCAGTTTCTTGCTTAAGTGGCCTTCTCCCATATTTCTCTGGCATTTAGATATTTCTTGGTCTAATTGTAGATTTGAGGCACATTCAGTATTTTAAAAAGTCCAGCGTTCTCCAATGCATTTGCATCACATTCCAAGGAACAAAGGAGCCACCACCCTTCGGAACAGCCTCCAGACAGGCTATTGCTCCAGGTACTCATGGTCATGCAGTGGCAGGTTTTTCCACCCTGTGACCCAAGGGCAACTGTAAAACCCATAGATTACATTATGTACTTAGATCTCTTGAGTGAATGATTGTGTTGAACTCCATGGTGTAGTAAAAAAAATTTTTAACCTCCAGTCATTTATAATACAACACGCTTTTGTAACCACCTAAGAGCTTCAGTCTCTAGTCATGTCTGAGAAAGAAAAGTTTCTATTTCCTCAAAGATCTTAACATTTTTAAAGAATTGATTTTTCTAAATTGTATGGGGTTGCCAGGACCATTCAATAGGGAAAAGATAGTCTTTTCAACAAATGATGTTGGGAAAGTCGGATATCCACATGCAAAAGAATGAAATTGGACCCTTCCCTTACACCATATGCAAAAGTTAACATAAAATGGATCAAAGACGCAAACATAAGAACTAAAACTATAAAACTTTAGGTGAAAACACAAGGGAAGAGCCTCCTGATATTGGGTTTAGTAATAATTTTTTGGATACGATACCAAAAGAACAGGCAACTAAAGAAAAAATAGGTAAACTGGACTTCAAATTTAAAACTTCTGTGCACCAAAGGACAGTATTGACTTTACGAAAAGGCAACTCAAAGAATTTAAGAAAATACTTAAGATTGGAACTCTGTGCAATGCTGGTAAAATGTAAAATGGTGCAGCCACCATGGAAAATATAGAAAAAAATTAAACATAGGATTACCATATCCAGCAATTCCACTTCTGTGTAGATACCCAAAAGAACTGAAAACAGGAATTTGAACATTTGTACAACAACACTGACAGAAGCATCATTCAAAAGAGTCAGATGTGGAAATAATCCATATATCCATCCAGGGATGACTGGAGAAACAAAACACGGTGCATTCATACGAGTGAATTTTATTCACCTTTAGAAAAAAAGAGAAATTCTGACACGTTACAACCTGAATAAACCTTTAAGACATTATGTGAAGTGACATAGGCATAAAAGGACAAATATTAGATGATTCCACTTATGAGAGGTACATAGTCAAATTCAGAGAGACAGAATAGTGGTCTCCAAAGGCTGGGAGGAGGGAGAAATGCAGAATTATTGTTTTGTGGGTACAGAGTTTCAGTTTGGGAATATGAAAAAGTTCCAAAGATGGCTGACTGTGACGGTTGCACAACAATGTGAATGTACTTAATGCCACTGATCTGCACACTTAAAAATGGTTAAAATAGACATTTTTATGTTATGTACATATTAACACAGTAAAATTGTGTCTGATTGTGCTTCCAGAATGCTTATCCATTTAATCTTAAGTAGAAATTAGTTTACAAGGCCAGTGAACCATGACTACATTTTTATTTAAAAAATTCAAAATACACAGAGAAAAAAGGTAATGTGGGAAGGGACATGAGGTAATGATAATTTTTTTCTAAAAGGTATTTTCTACAATGAATATATTTTTATGTAGTAAAGAACAAACATGTACAACTTTTCTGGCTTGTGTTCCTTAAATTATTAATTATATAAATTAATATTTAATATATAAATCTATTTTCCTCCATTTAAAACGTTTCACTAACTGTCATTTAAATCCTGACATTAAATGTAAAGTAGAGGGCTTCCCTGGTGGCACAGTGGTTGAGAGTCCGCCTGCCAATGCAGGGGACACGGGTTCGTGCCCCGGTCCGGGAAGATCCCACATACCGCGGAGCGGCTGAGCCCGTGAGCCACGGCCGCCAAGCCTGCGCGTCCGGAGCCTGTGCTCCGCAACGGGAGAGGCCGCAACAGTGACAGGCCCGCGTACCGCAAAAAAAAAAAAAAAAAAAAGTAAAGTAGAACTCACTGAAGTAAAAGTCAAATTTCTTAAATCTCAAGAAAAGCACCTTAGATACTAAGGAAGACATAACAATCCCTAATGCAGAGTGTGGGAAGGTAAAAGCAGTTTCTACCTTCCACCTTTCCTTTTTTTAAACTAAATTTTTCTGTAAATAACTCGTTTCTGTTGGTTTTGAGGAAAGCTTGAGAGGTGAGAGGAGCCCCTGACCGGGGAAGACAGGAAAGGGGCATTACAAAATGCCATGCCTTCTCTGGAGACCCACCCAGCCCGTCCCCTTTCCCTCCTGGGATTTGGGGAGTGACCAGCGCGACCGGAGCTTTGAGGAACTGCCTTTCCGCTCCGATTCTTCTCAAACCCAGCTGGTACCACCCTCAGCCCGGGAGGTAAGGCGTCTGCCTGAGGGCTCCGCATTCCTCCAGCCCGCCCCACCTTTGCTGTGGAATAAGCGGGAACCCCTAAACTAGACAGTTCTCAGCCCTCCCGCAGACTTTCACCAAAAACTCTCTTGGCCTAAGCACTACTTCCTTAGGAACATTCCCTAAACTACTCTCACAAGTATAAGTCATATTCCTTTACAATAAGCACTTGAAGAAGTGAGTTTCTTTCCTTCAATGGCCTTCTCTTGAGTTTATAAACAAACATTCTTTTGGGTTTTTCTTTTTTAATCAATCAGTCTTTGATTGATATCAATCCCCCCCACTCAATGGGAAGCTCTGGGAAAGCAAGGACAATGTCGCTTTTTCGTTCACCATCCCAGCACCCAGCACAGTGCTTGGTACAAAGTAAGTCTCAACTGATACCTACTATACATATATGAAGCAATGAGTGGAATTGGAAAGGAATGCAGGAGTGTGCATTCTAGGCATAGAAGAAAGATGCTGAGAGATTTATTAAGACAACCCCTCCTGCAGTTTGAGGAAACCAGAACAGTGTGGTTTATAAATGTAAAAGGTTAAAGGAGGGGGAGTTCCCTGGTGGTCCAGTGGTTAGGACTCACGCTTTCACTTGGGGGGGTGGTGCCCAGGTTCAATCCCTCGTGGGGGAACTATAGTCCCGCAAGCTGCACACAGTACAGCCAAAAAAAAAAAAAAAAAAAGGTTCAGGGAACCTCCGACGCCCCCGGATCCATAGTTGCTGGCTGCACCTGCGCAGCTGCGCCCGCCGCAGGCTTTTGAAACATGAATCCTTCACTCCTCCTGACTGCCCTTTGCTTGGGAATAACCTTAGCAGCTCCAAAACTTGATCTCAGTTTAAATGCACAATGGAAATTGTGGAAGGCAACACACAGGAAACTATATGGCTTGGTTGGTAACATCTGAAACTGTCCATCTGAAACCCCGCAGAGAATGGTCCATGCTGTTGGGAGTTTATAGCAGATAGTAGCCTCTTGAGGCTGGCTCTTGCCAGGGCAGTAACTTCATGGCACCCATTACTGAGTACAGTACGGGCATACGACCCTGTTGTGTGGGTGCTGGGAAACAGTTCCCCAGAGTATAAAGCCATCTCTGGCCATGCTTTCTCTTCCTCTCTGTCTGCAAATCCACTTGGTGAAGGTGGGTTGGTTTTAAATAGAAATAAAGAGTATAGGTTACCTGTTTGCCTGTAGAATGAAGAAGGATGGAGGAGAACAGTGTGGGAGAAGAATATGAAAATGATTGACCTGCACATCTCTTCCTCTCTGTCTGCAAATCCACTTGGTGAAGGTGGGTTGGTTTTAAATAGAAATAAAGAGCATAGGTTACCTGTTTGCCTGTAGAATGAAGTAGGATGGAGAACAGTGTGGGAGAAGAATATGAAAATGATTGACCTGCACAATCAGGAATACAGCCAAGGGAAACATGGCTTCTCCATGGCAATGAATGCCTTTGGTGACATGGTGAGTGTGGCATGAACTTTTTGTGCCTCCCCTCCTTAGTACTTTAGGAAAATAACCTCTTGCTTTTTCAACATTGTTTCCTTTTCCTTGAAGACCAGTGAAGAGTTCAGGCAGGTGATGAATGGTCTTCAAAACCAGAAGCACAGGAAGGGGAAAGTGTTCCCAGTACCTGTCTTTGCTTTGATTCCCTCATCCATGGACTGGAGAGAGAAAGGCTATGTAACTCCTGTGAAGAATCAGGTATGACAGTATTCAGCAGATCTCCTTCCAAGAGTAAAGCCAAATAGGAGTTGCCATCCTTGCA
The DNA here is from genome assembly GCF_002837175.3 of Physeter macrocephalus. Taxonomy (NCBI): domain Eukaryota; kingdom Metazoa; phylum Chordata; class Mammalia; order Artiodactyla; family Physeteridae; genus Physeter; species Physeter macrocephalus. The sequence continues at coordinate 79,427,407 of NC_041222.1, forward strand.
ATGGTAGGCTATGGAACAACATGCAATTCACTCGTTTTTTTTGTTTGTTTGTTTTTTTTCAAGAATTTAAAACATTTTATTTGGTTTCAAATTTCCTTAAGAGAAAAAGAATTGTGTTGATAAGTTTCTTGGAATGAGAGATGCATTTGCTGTGATGAAGAGTTGTTTGCCAGCTCTTGAAGACTTTTCCTTCTGAAGCATTGAAAGTGGACACAAGAGCCCTCAAATGCCTGGAGAAGAGGTTTCCTTTTGGAAACGCCCCATGGCCTGCTCTGAATGACTAGAGTTTGGATGCAATTCACAAGTTTTTAAAAGCATTTTCAGATATATGGGCTATTGTCAAAGTCTTGCTATTTGTTTTGTAGACCAAGAGCTTTTACATTTTGTTTTCAGGGTCACTGTGGTTCTTGTTGGGCTTTTAGTGCCACTGGCGCCCTTGAAGGACAAATGTTCCGGAAAACTGGCAGACTTGTCTCACTGAGTGAGCAGAACCTGATGGACTGCTCTTGGCCTCAAGGCAATGAGGGCTGCAGTGGTGGCTTAATGGATAATGCCTTCCAGTATGTTAAGGACAACGGAGGCCTGGACTCAGAGGAATCCTATCCATATCTTGGAAAGGTAAAAGGAGCTCCTTATCTTGTTATCAAAGTTGAACACTTTGGGGGAAAACAGATACCAATTTAGAATTCACATTTTAGATTGTAGACTCTATACCTGCAGACTGTCAGAACTAGCATTAAAATACATTAGCCTTGCACAGTTCTCTGTTTAGATAGTTACCATAAATCTGTTAATATTTCTGTGTCATGTGGAAATATACATACTATTCTATGTAAGTATAAATTTCTCCAGAGTAAAAGTTTCTTATGGACAGGTAGACTGAGCATGTCTCATTGAATAGACACCAGCTACTTTTTCCATTTCAAACCAACCAATATCATTTCATCTCCTGGGATACTTTATAACAAACTTGACTTGGAAATCATTAAGCTGCAGACTGTCTTGAACTCATGTACCCCAGGAGGGGGATGGTATTAGTCAAGTCTCTTCCCCATTACCTTTGAAAGGATGAATCCTGCCACTACAGACCCCAGAGTTCTGCTGCCAACGACACTGGTTTCGTGGACATTCCTAAGCAAGAGAAGGCCCTTATGAAGGCAGTGGCAACTGTGGGCCCCATCTCTGTTGCTATAGATGCAAGCCATCCAACCTTCCAGTTCTATAAAGCAGGTAAGCATTTGTCTGTATGGAAGTTTAGGCAGAAAAATTGGAAAACCACCACGACATACAGCAAGATTGACTCTTTGGTGTGTAGAATTCAGTGTATAATTTGGGGATGTGTAGATTTAACATAGTTGTTCATGTAGTAATTGTGCCTGATGTGTCCATTTGACATTACTTGAACCATATCCCCATGATTTTAAGCACTTCACAAATATATTTAAATGGCTACTTAATTTGATTCGTATAGCTTAATTTACTTTTCTCCAGTTGTTAGACCTTTGAAATTTTCCAAAGAATTTTACTACTGTAATTAAAACTGGAAAGAACCTCTTGCCTGAAGTAATTTTGTGTTGTGTGCTGTTTCCCTAGACTGACATTCTGAAAGTAAAATGATAAGGTTTTAGGGAGTGGTCTTTTATGCCTCTTGACACATTGTTTACAAGAGATTGTGCCAGTATTTCTGCTAGTGTTAGATGAGAACCTAGATCCCTAGCCTAGATTAAAAAAAAAGATCTTGTTTTTAAATCCTATCTAGATTTATGTCCTTTAGCTGAATTTTGAGGTGTCTCTCTTATCCTAGTTGATAGGCTGGGTTACTGTCATGTGTCACTTGGAGGTCCTCACCCCAACATTGAATTTTATTTTCCCAGGCATTTATTATGATCCATACTGCAGCAGTGAAGACCTGGATCATGGTGTTCTGGCGGTTGGCTATGGGTTTGAAGGAGCAGACTCAGATAACAATAAATACTGGCTTGTCAAGAACAGGTATAAAGTGCCCAAAATACTTATATTTGAGATTGAAATGGGAGTCCCTTTTGGAATCAGTATTTGGATACAGGTTCTCAGACCCTTAAGTACACTTCCGAAGTCTTTATGCCACTTAGGGTGAACACAGACATATTAATGTTTGATTATAACATTAAGGTACTGTCTCAAGCCTGCCTAGGGTATTGATGTAGTTTTGACACCACTGCATTTCTTTTTTTAAAAAATTTAATTAATTAATTAATTAATTTTTTTTTTGGCTGCTTGGGTCTTTGTTGCTGCGCGGGCTTTCTCTAGTTGCGTCGAGTGGGGACTACTCTTCGTTGCGTGTGCGGGCTTCTCCTTCCGGTGGCTTCTCTTGTTGCAGAGCACAGGCTCTAGGCACGCGGGCTCCGGTAGTTGCGGCATGCAGGCCCAGTAGTTGTGGTGCACGGGCTTAGTTGCTCCACGGCATGTGGGATCTTCCCAGACCAGGGATCAAACCCGTGTCCCCTGCATTGGCAGGCAGATTCTTAACCCCTGCGCCACCAGGGAAGTCCCAGCACCATTGCATTTCTAAATCTGAAAATTTTCTTAAATCTGAAACACATCTGGCCCCAAGAGTTTCCTTTTTCTGTCTCTAATTTTGCAGTTCCGTGAGAGGTTTGGAGATTGAAGTTATTTACACATTTAGAACTCAACCAGGAACAGGAACAACTGCCTTTCTTGCTTCTTTCTGAATCTGTCCTGGCCTCTGGGGCACTATTTAAGTATTAATAAAGATAAATGTGTTTGATTCTTTGTATAAAATGGAAAACCCTCTCTTCTTTTAGCTGGGGTGAAGATTGGGGCATGGATGGCTACATAAAAATGGCCAAAGACCGGGACAACAACTGTGGAATTGCCACCATGGCCAGTTATCCTACTGTCTAAATTTCAAAGGCAGGATTGAGAACAGAATATCCAGAGGAAGAATTTTCTTTAAAACTAACCAGACCTTATTGTGTGGGATGAAACACTTGAATCATTGAAGATCCAAGTTGTGATTTGAATTCTGTGACATTTTATGCTGGTGAAATGTTACCACTCCTTTAATACTATTGTAAATAGGTTTGTATAATCGACATGCCTCAAGAATTTTGAATTTTCATGTTTTAAAAGGATGTATAAAGTTTTACCTTTAAAATAAAACAATTTCAGAGTAGAGGTGGTACATCTTTCTGTTTTTAATACATTAAGTTTTTATAGAGTAAAAAAGGTAATTGGGCCCTGAAGACATAACTGAGTGTGCCAGTGGTCTGTTAGAATGGCTGCGTGGCCTTCTGGTTCTCATAATTCTGAATATGTCAGCTGCCTATTGACTGTGTCTGACCCAACCCTTGAATAGAACAAAATTTGGCAAACAATCTAAAGGACAAAGGTAAATTATTTTAATAAGGAAAAAATTCACATTTTAGAAAAGTGAACACACATACATATGATTTCCAATCAAGAAAAGGGCCTTAGAGATCATGATCATTTGACCCACGATGGTGACAACCCAGCAGAGTTACAGGATGAACGTCACAGAGCCAATTTCTGGTGCATCTTCCCCAACTGCTAGCAAAGACTATGTGGCTACTTTGCAACTGAGGAAGGACCAGACACAATGGATTGCCAAGAATGTTTGTCTTTGTGTCCATATGCGATGAAGGATAAGCTCCCACATTTGAGGCTGGGCTTCAGAAATAGTCTTGTGGCCTCAGAGGTGGGCAATAGGTGAAAGCATCGAAAGAGATAGTCTGAAGCCTAGTTTACACCTAGCTGCCTAATTCCTGAACTTGTTTTGAAAAAGAAAAACTCCCTGCATTCCGCAGGCTAAGGAAGCACATAGTTTCATTTGCTGTCTTTGGGTTTAAAATTCTCATGTTCCTTCCTACTCAAGGAAATAAAGAGTAGGTGGAAGCATTTAGTTATTAGACCCTGTAATTCCTTCTGAAGACATGAGGTGGAGGAGAACGGGGGTCTCAGCCCACAAGACCTCCAGCAGCCTCTGGTCAAGTCCATCTGCACTGGACTGTGTGCCATGCTGGACCCTCGATGTGGCCTTCCCTCGCAGGCACTTACATTTCCAACTTTCTGACCTAAAATGACAGATGTTGTGTCATTTGGAGTAAAATTCTGTGGGTTTTGGGATAGCATGATCAAGTGTAGCCACAGGAAGATTTGGGAGGCTCGCAATCTGAGTCCCTTCTACTGGTTAGGACCACACTGAGACAACTGGAATTGAGGTAGCACCCATGGCGTCCCAGTCATCACCCTGTGGAAGAGACATTCCCAACCCTGAGAAGGAGGTGGTGCTGTTAGAGGAGGTGGTGCTGTTAGAGGAGGTGGTTGAAACACCAGAAGGAAGAGAAACGGGACATGGACCCAGAGGAGCCGGGCAGTAACACAGGATAAAAGGGTGGGTATCTGAGCAGAGACTTCCCAGGTCAGAACCCCTTAGAAAAGAGAAACAACATTTAGAGAAAGTGGGAAGGTTGAGGTGTGGGAGATGAGGCTGGGCCCACACACAGGTTTTTAGGACACGGACACCAATGGGGCATGCAGTGAAAAGACTAATCTGGTATCTATTACTAGAAAACAAAATACCAGGAAACGTAACAGCTTGAAAAAAACCATCTTTCCAATTTCCTGACTGGGCTTAACTACATGTTTTCCTTTGGAAGTCTTTCACGTGTGCCGGAATCATTAGCAGTTTTGACTGGGCCGACATCCAAGCAGGCTCACTCACATGGCTGTCCTAGATGCTGGTGTGGGCTGGGCATTCAGCCCTGGCTGCCCACCAGAGTACCTACATTGGCCTCTCCATGGCTTGGGCTCCCATGGCACGAAGGCTGGCTCTCAGAAGAACATCCCAAGAGAACGTAAGCCAGAAAGCCCAGTGAGGAACTGCAAGGCTTCTTTTAACCTGGTCTTAGTCCCCAGTGAAACCTCTGCTGCCGCATTGTATTCAGAGCATGTCACCAGGGACGCCCAGGTTACAGGGGAGGGGGCTGACAGTCTACCTCCTGGTGGGGAGAGGCAAGGTCACTTAGCAGAAAAGCATGTGGGATGGAAGACGTTGTGGCCATCTTTGGAAAATGCAATCTGCCACCTTCAGTCTCTGAAAGTCCACTAGAAAGGACTCCTTAGTGACTGTCACCTTGCTTCACCGTGACAGGCTAGCTCATACTGCTGTCCACATAACCTTGGAAGTACAGCCCAAGACTCTAAGAAAATGCCTAGGTACTGATATGAATGAAAATGTGAAGACCTCTCAGATGTCATACGATTAAACAGATATTAGAGTCTTCTGCAACTTTCAAAGACATTTATATTTATTTAAACTTGTGAAAAGTTCCAAACTAAACAATACCTAAATGATTAAACAGATGTTAGAAGGTTCTGTAACTTTCAAAGACATTTAATTAATTTAAACTGTGAAAAGTTCCAAACAGCATCTATCATAAAAGCTTTTTAAAATAAGCCAGTCGTTGGGCTTCCCTGGTGGCACAGTGGTTGAGAATCCGCCTGCCGATGCAGGGGACACGGGTTCGTGCCCCGGTCCGGGAAGATCCCACATGCCGCGGAGCGGCTGGGCCCGTGAGCCATGGCCGCTGAGCCTGCGCGTCCGGAACCTGTGCTCCGCGGCGGGAGAGGCCACAACAGTGAGAGGCCCGTGTATCGCAAAAAAAAAAAAAAAAAAAAAAAGCCAGTCGACATGAATCAAATAAAGCTGAAAACAAATTTTGATTTTACAAATGTGGATGAATGTCGCCTGCCATGTCAGTAAGCCAAAGATGTTGCAGCCATCAAGCCCTCTGCCACTGCAACTGCCCCCAACTGTGCTCCCTGAGGGGATTCAGGATGGAGAAAAACAGGATACCGGCCCTAGATAGTTAAGATGCATATCAAAGGAGTAGTTTCAATAAGTCCAGACTCTGGCATCTTCCTACTCATGGAAAAGCACTAAATTCATCAACTTGAGATGTCTGGTTTTCTTTAATTAACAGTAATCTTTTGATGTTCTGACTACCTGGTTTTATTTGTTTGTTTGTTTGCAAAGACTCCTATATATATCCTGGCTCCTCCCTTACCTGTTCAGAACAGTCCCTCAGCTATCTGAGAGGCTGTCTCCCCAGCTTAAGTCCTCAGGATGTCTGACAAATAAAGCATAATTCTCAACTTTTAGGTTGTGCTTTTTTTTTTTTTCAGTCGACACAAAAAACTTGTCTGAAACATGAACTTACTATCAGAAGCTGGAAGAGGCAACAAAGGATTCCTCCCTAGAGCCCTCTGAGGGGATATAGCCCTGCAGACACTTTGGTTTGGAATTCTGGCCTCCAGGCATGAGAGAATAAATTCCTGTGAGTTTAAGCCAGTGATTTTGTGGTATATGTTGTGTCAGCCCCAGGAAACTACTGCGCTTGTCCTGCACAGCTAGCCTCCTGCTCTCCTTAGCAGCCCAGAGGACACAGGTGTGGCAAGCAGAGCCGCACTTTGGTGGTCTGGTCAAGAGCACCAAAGATGGGACTTCCCTGGTGGTGCAGTGGTTAAGAATCCACCTGCTAATGCAGGGGACACAGGTTCGAGCCCTGGTCCAGGAAGATCCCATATGCTGCGGAGCAACTAAGCCCATGCACCACAACTACTGAGCCTGCGCTCTAGAGCCCGTGAGCCACAACTACTGAGCCCATGCGCCTAGAGCCCATGCTCCACAAGAGAAGCCACCTCAGTGAGAAGCCTGCACACCGCAACGAAGAGTGGCCCCTGCTCGCAGCAACTAGAGAAAGCCCGCGCGCAGCAACGAAGACCCAATGCAGCCAAAAATAAATTAAAAAAAAAAAAACACCACCAAAGACAAGTCAGACTTGCTGAACATAAGGGAGAGATAAGTAAGAAATCTCTCAGCTCACAATGGTTCTTGGCCTTTCCGCACATGCTTCAAATGCTACAATCCACAAGGAAGTGGTTGGCTAAGACGGGAGAAGTTTGGATTTAAAGATTTGCAAGCAGAAGAAAAGACACAAGAAGTTTGGGTATCTTTTCCCTTCCTCACATATCCTCTCTCATCTAAATCAGGCACTGGTCAGCGCTGCAAACCAGGAACAGTCAATACCTCATGGCAACACATTCTCACACATTAAAATGCACTGAAAACAAGCTTTGCTTCCTTCTCTTTGTATTTAACTTGGTGAAAATTAATATCTTCTTTACTCTCTGGCACCTCTTTCACTGATGACACCAAATGTTTCCTGTTTTTCTCTGTGAGGGAGGAAAGACCATTAGAAAGATATGAAGGAAAACATGGGAGTTGATGCAAGAAAGCTTAATATTATATATGCTGTTCAAAAAGCAGTGGTGACACAAAATGGCCTAACTCATGCTGGGGAATACTGTGGTCTTTTTTGACACTAAAGTCCTGATCTCTGGTAACAAATGCTCTTCCAGGGTTTCGTGCTCTGTCTCCTGAGTGTGGGCTGTCTCCTGTGGCAACTTTTGTTTTCCTTTGGTAGGAGATAGTCCTGGTCTGCCCTTGCTGGCCCACCATTCTCACTGTCCCTGGATGTCTTAGGAGCCTTTTGTCACATGACTGTCATATTGTCCCGGGTGTCAGTCTAACTTCCAAGAAGAAGATAGCTTCCCGGGGATGAGCTGCATTGCCAAACAAAAATCCCCTTGAGAAGCTCTTTTGTTAAGGAACAGGCCAGAGAACATGGTCTCAGGTGGAGTTAACAATTCACCTGGTGGGAACCTGCACTTATCTTCTTCCCACTCACTTTCCCAGCTATCAAATGTGCACCAGCCAATCAAAACTACAATGAGGCACCACCTCACACCAGTCAGAATGGCCATAAGGAAAAAGAATACAAATAACAAATGCTTGGAGAGGGTGTGGAGAAAAAGGAACCCTCCTACACCGTTTGTGGGAATGTAAATTTGTGCAGCCACTATGGCAAACAGTATGGAGGTTCCTTCAAAAACTAAAAATAGGGCTTCCCTGGTGGCGCAGTGGTTGCGCGTCCGCCTGCCGATGCAGGGGAACCGGGTTCGCGCCCCGGTCTGGGAGGATCCCACATGCCGCGGAGCGGCTGGGCCCGTGAGCCATGGCCGCTGAGCCTGCGCGTCCGGAGCCTGTGCTCCGCAACGGGAGGGGCCACAGCAGAGAGAGGCCCGCATACCACAAAAAAAAAAAAAAAAAAAAAAAAAAACTAAAAATAGAGTTACCATATGATCTAGCAATCCCACTCCTGGGCATATATATGGACAAAACTATAACTCTAAAAGACACATGCACCCCAAGGTTCGTAGTGGCACTATTTACAGTAGCCAAGAAATGGAAACAACCTAAATGTCCATCAACAGATGAATAGATAAAGAAGATGTGGTACACATATACAATGGAATACTACTCAGCCATAAAAAAGAATGAAATAATGCCATTTGCAGCAATATGGATGGACCTAGAAATTATCATACTAAGTGAAGGAAGTTAGATGAAGACAAATACCAAATGATATCACTTATATGTGGAATCTAAAATATGACACAAGTGAACTTATCTATGAAACAGAAACAGACTCACAGACATAGAGAACACACTTGTGGTTGCCAAGGGCGTGGGGGGGTGGGGGTGAGGGATGGATTGAGATCTTGGGATTAGCAGATGCAAACTATTATATATAGAATGGATAAACAAGGTCCTACTGTATAGCCCAGGGAACTATATTCAGTGTCCTGTAATAAACCATAATGGAAAAGACTGTGAAAAAGAATATATATATATATATATATATATATATATATATATATATTTGCATAACTGAATTACTTTGGTGTACAGTGGAAATTAATACAACATTGTAAATCAGCTATACCTCAATAAAATAAATTATAAAAACAACAACAACAAAATGTGCATCAGGCCATTCCTGAGATATGGTGAGTGAGATTCTGGAAGTAGGATGCTTAAAAACATGCATAGAGTATTTTTTTTAATGTTTTGAAAATTTTTTTAGTTTAAATGTACTTTTATGTATTTTTTTGTCCCATTCCCTATAAGGCTTTCCCCTAGGTGTGTACAAGGCTCCCCCCTTCCCCCTGGACTTGGCTAGAATGTCATCCTCTTTGTGAAGCCTGTCTTTACCAGGAACTAAAATTAAAACAACCCCTGGTAGTACTGTTCTCCCCTCCCCTGATTTATTTTTCCCATAGCATTTATCACCATCTGACATGCTATTACATTTTATCTGTTGGTTTTGTTTATTGTGTCTCTTCCACACATCAGCACTTAGTCTGTACAGAGACGCATACAGAGACAAGGGGCTCTGTTTTGTTCACCTCTCTATCCTCAGCACTAAAGACAGGACCTGGCACAGAGCAGGCACACAACAAGATCTGCTCTCTGGATGAATGAGTAATTGATGTATCCACATTGTATGAACACATTCTCAGAGTTTTAAGAGTCAAGCAGTGAAGATAAAGCAAAGGCCCGTTTTAAATATTCCCCTTCCTCAGAGGAACAACCACAATTATTAATTCAGGGATATTAACAGTCCTTTTGCTTTGTCTTTCCCCAAACACACATGCAGTTTTGTTTTTCATTGTTTTTGTACCTTCTTTTTTTTTCCTTAAATATGTAAGTGTGTCTTGTCCATCATAAAACAAGCAAGCAAAATCCCTCTTAACCCTGGGTTATTCCAGTTACTGCATTATGTTCCTCCTCCTGTTTCCAGCTGAACCTCTTGAACAGCTTGTCTAAACTTGCTATCCTCCACTTCCTCACCTTCTATTCTCATCCTAACTTAGGTCCGTCCCTAAAGTAAGGCTTTCCTTCCAGACCCTCCTAAATGACCTCATCTAGTCTAATTACTTCAGGTACCACCTCCATACTGACGACTTCCTGTCCCTCTCCTGAGTTCCAAACCCATGTATCCAACTGCCTACGAGACATCCTGACTCAGCTAACCCACAGACATTTCAGACTCCAACGTACAGAGCTGAAATCATCTTTCCCCGGAACCAGGTCATCTCCAAGTGCTCCTTGGCTTTGTGAATGGCACGTCCATCCATATCCTTCATTCCTCCCCTCTCCCTTTCTCTCACATATGTAATCAATCACCGATACATGAACCCTCATGAATAGCTCTCAAACACCTACACTTCTCTCCATCCTCATGGCTTTTGATCAGGGCCATCATCTCCATCAATTTTTGCCAAGATGATGACATTAACCTTCTTGACGGTGACCCAACAAGCCTCTAGTTTGACTACTTCAAATCCATTGTCTATATTGTAGGTAATATTTACTAAAATGCATGTTGATTATGTTCCTCCATTGCTTAAAACTCATCAGTGGCTCCCCGATGCCCTCGGGACAAACTCCATACTCCTTAACCAACTCAAAACACCCTGCATGAGCGGGGCCTTTCTTACCCCTCCAGCCTCATCTCTCACTACCCTCCTCACACTCTACCCCCCACAGCCATAATGAATTACCAGTTGTGCCCCCAATAAATCATACTCTAACCATTTTCAAATCTTTGCCCATCTGTCCCCTCACCTCTAGGGCTCATCACTCTCACTTGTCTTCTCTGTCCTCCCTAACCTTCTCCTGACAAGCTTCTAGTCCCACTTTCAGGCCTCAGTTTAAACGTCATTTCCACTGGGAAGCCTTGCCTGACTCCTCACTTCTGGAGTGGCAGCTCCTCTAAATGGCTCCAAAGCAAACACACAGTACTTTATCCCCAGACTTACACATGTGTCCCATCCACCAGGCCTGAGCTCTTTGAGGGCAGGGATTTTGCCTGTCTACTTCACAGCTAAATCCCTAGCACCAGGCATGGTACCTGGTTCGTGTGTGTGTGTGTGTGTGTGTGTGTGTGTGTGTGTGTGTGTGTGTGTGTGTGAGAGAGAGAGAGAGAGAGAGAGAGAGAAAGAGAGAGAGAGAGAAAGAGAGAGAGAGAGGAAGAGATGCAAGGAAGCCAGTGAAGAGAGAGATACAATGAAAAGCCTGGGGAAGGAGGCACAGATAATTACGGAAGTAGGTCTTGGCAGACTGCACAGAAGTTATAGCCACTAGTGAAATGTGAAGGACTGGATCATGTAGTTTTGTCGTTTTTTTTAAATTTTATTTTATGAAAGTGGCATCGCATCATATCTATTTGCAAAATGTCCTTTTCCCCTATGATTATAGCTTGGTCATCTTTCCTCGTTTGTACTTCAGGTTGTGATGGTTAATTTTATGTGTCAGCTTGGCTAGGCTATGGTGCCCAGTTCTTTGGTCAAACACTAGTCTAGAGGTTGCTGTGAAGATACCATGTAGGGCTTCCCTGGTGGCGCAGTGGTTGAGAATCCGCCTGCCGATGCAGGGGACACGGGTTCGTGCCCCGGTCCGGGAAGATCCCACATGCCGCGGAGCGGCTGGGCCCGTGAGCCATGGCCGCTGAGCCTGCGCGTCCGGAACCTGTGCTCCGCGGCGGGAGAGGCCACAACAGTGAGAGGCCCGTGTATCGCAAAAAAAAAAAAAAAAAAAAAAAAAAAGATACCGTGTAGAAGTGATTAACATTTACAATCAGTTGACTTTAACTAAAGTTTTCTCTCGATGATGTGAGTGGGTGTGTAGGGAAGGAAAAATTCTTCTCTACCTTCTTAGGGTGTCTGGCCTGCCTAAGAATTAAACTGACATAAGCCAGATTAACAGAAGAAAATCATACACATTTTATTAAATTTTACACATACATGGGGACTTTTACAAGAGAATGAAGTTCCAAGGAAGCGACCAGAGCTGAAAGCTTTTATACCCTTTAGGCGAAGAAATGATAAATTTGTGAAAAAATGACAAGACAAAGGGGTTTGGCCTAAGGGCAGTCATTGTAGGGAAGTGACTAGAAGCTGTATATGGGGGCAGAGGGGTGCAAAACTAGTGGAAGATGAGGGTTATTTTAGCAGGTTTGTTCACACAGATCCATTTCCGTGTTGACTCCCAGTCTCTGGTGACAAGCTCGTATTTCTCTTCCTGGTACAGGGAGGGCACATCTCTCATGGGAAATTTCATGACCTGCTTTTAGGTAGAAAGGGCAGATCAGAAAGCTCTTCCTGGATCTGCTGATTCTCAAGTGCCTTCAGCTCAAAATAATCCATATGCCAAAGGAGCACATTTTGAGACGGCCTGTCCTTAACCCCTGCAGCCTCTTCTGTCAGCTGAAGGTCTTAAGAGCAAAACTGAGGTTTCCCAGGGAAGCAGGAATTCTGCCTCAAGACTGTAACATAGGGGCTTCCCTGGAGGCGCAGTGGTTGAGAATCCGCCTGCCAATGTAGGGGACACAGGTTCGAACCCTGGTCTGGGAAGATCCCACATGCCACGGAGCAACTGGGCCCGTGAGCCACAACTACTGAGCCTGCGCGCCTGGAGCCTGTGCTCTGCAACAAGAGAGGCCGCGATAGTGGAGGCCCACGCGCCACGATGAAGAGTGGCCCCCGCTCGCGGCAACTAGAGAAAGCCCTCGCACAGAAACGAAGACCCAACACAGCCAAAATTAAATAAATAAATAAATTTATTTATTTATTTTTTTTTTAAAAAAGACTGTAACATAGGTGTGTGTGTGTCCCCTATCGGCTCTGTTTCTCTGGAGAACACTGACTGATATACAGACCCACCTTATAGACCCACCCACCATTTCCAACTTTCCCTCCATATCTTTTTCATTTGTATTCTCTTCCTCACTAAAAAAAAAAAAAAAAAAAAAGGCGATTAGATTTCATTTCATGAAAGTGAAGCCAGAGAATAAAGAACATGTTAATTCTCATCAGGTTAAAAAGAAACAAAAGACCTTAGGGTGCTAGCTGATATATTTCTTTCTTTCTGCATTTGTCTATTTTGATGTTAAGAATGCCTTTGTATAAAACTATTTAAGGTATTTATTTCCATATTCTTAAAAGACTGGAGTGGGTTTGTAAATCCCAACTTATTTAAACTGCTGCACAACAAATCAACTATCTCCCTACAGGTGGACATTTAAATTGCTCTCATCTTTTTGCCATTACAAGCAATACTTAATTTTTAAAAGACTAATATAGGCTGTTTTATACATACCAAAGTGTAGGACTACTGGGCGGGAGGGGCTGTGCATTTAAACAGAACTGCCAAATTGCCTTCCTAGAAGGCCGTCCCCACCATCTGTCTCACCAGCAGGGGGAACGGGGTCATTTCCCTTCATCAAATGTTTTCAGTCTTCATTGTACCTCGCCAATCTGATAAGTGAAAAGTGATGTTATTTTACTTACGTTTCCCTGATCACCAGGGAGTCTAACCATCTTTTCACATGCTTATTGACTGTTTGTGTTTTCTCTTCTGCAAATTGCCGTTTTATAGCCTTCGTTTATCTCTCTAGGATAGTTTCCTTTTCCTCTCAATATGTATGATTCCTGATGTTCATTTTTTGTTATAGATTACAAATATTTTCTCCTAAGCTATCAATTGTCTTTTAACTACGTGGTGTATTGTTTTTATTTTGATATATTCACATCTGTCTTTCTTTTATCTCTTATGCTTTGTGTCTTTTGGTCCCGTTTAAGGTCATAAATAGATTCTTCTTTATCTTTTTGCCATACCTTTACAGTTTTATTTTTTATGTTTAATTCTGCAATGCATCTGCAACATGTTTGCGGATCTAGGTTTTGTGTTGTTGCTTTTTTTTCCCCCCAAATGACTAGCTTATTATTCAAACACCAGTCATTCATGTCCCACTGATTTGAAACACCATGTTTTCTTCTTATTTTTAAAGAGTGTCTATTAAAATGCTTCTCTCCTTTTGATGTGCTAATGGGTCTGCCCCCCAAGCTGCTGAAGCTCATCTGCCCAAAATACAATAGAAACCAGTGAATGGTCCCACCTTCCCCAAGTGGGGCCAGACCTGGAGACGGTACTTTGGGGGCTGCTGGAAAATGGAAAGAACAACTGGATTTCTCCTGAGATAGACAAAAGCATCTAAATTGGGAAGGCAATCAGGAGGGAATGAGAAACCAAGAGGAAAGGGATTCTCAGATCACTTCATCCAGAGAGCCCAACTTCTTTCTGAGGGTCTTTCCAGACCCTGCCTATGAAAGCACTGGTCACCCCGGCACCATGGCACCAATGCCCTCAAATCTTTGATATGTAGCCACTGAGAATGGAATGCGAGTCCCATACTCTTCCCTAGTTTCCCGTTCTTAGATTTGAGGTGCAGGGACCAAGAGTCTCAAGCTTGAAGAAGGGTAGTGAGTGAATGGATCTTTCCCTGACCACCTACCACATTCATCAAAGCAACACAGACCACGACTGAAGGTGCTATCATTCACCTTCGTTTCCAAATAATCCTTCCCCTCCTGGCTGTGTAGTCCTGAAACCATGTGCTCACCAGATCAATTTATTCCTAAGAAGTGAAGACTTCAGTTTGAATCTTTGAGATATAAGTTTCTGATGAAATGTCTAATGAAGCATTAATAGCCCATTGGTTAGAATCAGAATTTTTCCTAGAAAATCTTTGTGTTTTGTGGAGGAAGATGAAAATTTTTCGATTACATATTAACTTTTACTGCTTCTGTTACTGCTGCCAAGCAGAGGTGGACTGAGGAACACTACTGAATCCTGAATTATATCCAAATTGAAATCCATCTTTGGGTGGTATGAACCACCTTGTCCAAAGCTAAAGTGGGAAAGGAATGTTTCTTCCCATGGTTTCTCCTAGCCCCCACCTCCCCACCACTGCCTTTTGCTTTAATCTAATGCATTATTTAATGGATTTTCTTTTTTTTAATTAATTAGTTTATTTATTTTATTATTTTTGGCTGCACTGGGTCTTCGTGGCTGCCCGCAGGCTTTCTCTAGTTGCGGTGAGCGGGGGCTGCTCTTCGTTGCGCTGTGCGGGCTTCTCATTGCGGTGGCTTCTCTTGTTGTGGAGAACGGGCTCTAGAGCGCAGACTCAGTAGTTGTGGTGCACTGGCTTAGTTGCTCCACGGCATGTGGGATCTTCCCGGACCAGGGCTCTAACCTGTGTCCCCCTACATTGGCAGGCGGATTCTTAACCTCTGTGCCACCAGAAAGTCCCTGGATTTTCTAATATTGAATCATTCTTGAATTTTGGAGTTAAGCCTGATTTTGTCCTGATGTATCTTTGTTTTAAATATTTCTGGATTTGTCTGTGAATATTTCATTAGGTATTTTTGGCCTCCAGGTCCATAAACATATATAGCAACTCTTGGAAAAGCAAGCTGAGATTTCTGATGCATATGCCACCCCGTCCCAATCTAGACATAATTTGGACAAATGAAGGGTCATTAACCAGTGCACTCTGGTTAGGACCTAGGATAGATTAAAATATTTTCTGAAAATATTAAAAAGGAAAAGTCAAGAGGTTGAGAAAAGTAGGTATTAATTTTTAAATATTAATTCCAATTAGCATGTGGTTTTGTCAATAGGTGACCACATATTTCTATTCAAATAGTTGTTGGTTATCCAAATAATTGCTCCTAGTAAAGCCTTGATCCAAAATTTTAGAATTTAATACCCATGAGATTTCTAACTCAAAACCTATCCACAATAAGACAAAAACTTCTAAGCAATTAAGTCAGCCGTTTATATATTTAAATATATATAATATATATATTTATATACCTTGAATATATATAAGTATATAGATAAAATATACATATCTATTTTATAAGAAAGGAAATTAATCACTATAGGACTCAGACACTAGGTTCAAATTTTAAGCAAACCAAGACAAATTCTGAACTGATCTCTGTACCTATTGCCCACAGGTGGATAGCTGCTGATTACTTGGGCTGATAGACTTAGAATCACAACCCTATTTGCCACTGTTCATGACGGAAGACAAATCAAAGTTGTTCTTTTCACACGTGGGTTTTATTTTTAGCCCTTTACACTGACCACAGACTCGCCTCTGGCTTCTAGACTTATCGTGAGTGCTTGGCTGCTGCTCTTCTGGATGTGATTTGGTGGATTTGCCTTTTGTTTCTCATCACCAGCATTCACTCACCTATCATTCATCTAGGGTCCTTAACAAGGTACAACACAAAGAGAAGAGGGCTTGAGGGGTCAGACTCACTACCTGCCTGCCTGGTTTTTCTGTACACAGGTGAGATATTCCTGCACATCATCCGGGGACCCTAGAATGATGGGGACTCGTTGGTGAATGGCCTCAGGCTTCACGTCCAGCACAGGCTGGGTGCCTGTGGTCGCCATGCCTCCTGCCTGCTCGATGATGTAGGCCACAGGATTGCACTCATACAAGAGCCGGAGCTGCAGAGGAACAGAGTCAGGTGGACAAGTGTTGCAAGTTGTCAAAATTCCCAAGCCATGCCCCTAAAGCTCCATGAGGAATTCCAACTACTCAACTGCTGTCTCATTAGTGCGAGGGCATTTGCGCATCTCAGCGGAGCCGGCTGCCCGGAGCCCTACACTCTCCAGAAGGCTGGGTGCCTCAGCTGATGCTCATCACATATGCCTTTGGGGACACCTCTGGTCGATATCTACCTATCTTGTGACCTTCGTGCTTATGATATGAGAGCTTGGCCTTCTCACTTGGGAGTATGAGATCTAGGTACTCATTTCTCTTTGGTTCTGCAATGAGGTGAACTGATTCTGCGGGGCCCGGTTAGGAGCCTCTAGATGCCAGGCCTTATGGCCAGTCAAGAGTCAAGCTTGGATGGGATCGGAAGGTCACCTCGGGAGTGCTGGCCAGTCTCTCAAGATAACCACAGTGTCTGGCATCGTGGGGAGGAACATCTCAAGTGTCGACTTGGCCGAACAGTTTGCTGGTGTTTAAATGGCCTTTCCTTTTGGCCCCTTAGACTAAGTTAGTTAACTCTCTCATTGCGTGCTCTCCCACAGTATCCTGTACTTCCCCTTTCATAACAGTCCTGACTCTGAAGTTTGTGTAACATCTGCCTTCCTCCTTGGATGCCCTCCCTTGAGGGCAGGGAAGGGGTCTGTCAAGGTTGGTCTTTGTGGCATCTCCATTCCTAGTACTGCCTGACATGTAGAGAGTGTCCAAACAAGGCTACCATGTACATTGCACAGGGTCTCCCAGTGGAGGGCAGAAATGGGGGGTGGAAATCAGCCTGCACCTTTGTTTGCCAAGCCAGGTACATGGGTCCAGGGCCGAGCCTGTTCTGAGGAAGAAATGCCTTTCTAAAAGGCACTGTGACAGCTAGTGGGTGTCTGTCCTGTGTCCAGTTAGAATATGGTGAATTGAATTGAAATGGGCTGACTGAATGTCCTTTCTGGGTCCACTTCTGTCATTATGTTCTGACTCCCTCCTCATCCCCTGACCCACAGCGGACACACACACACATCACATTAGATTTAGGGTGACATTCTAGCTGCACGCTCTGACTCAGTATCATACTATCTTCTCCTTCCTTCCCCCATAGGTACAAAATCTGTAGTTAAAAAAATTTTCTCCTTTTCTGCAATGAGCTTTCAAAGTGGTTGATCTAGCTCTGTGCAGCCTTTTTCTTTCCATTCTTTTCTTGAAATGCGTTTGTTAAAACTACTTGGAGAAAATAGTTATATCTTGTGCTGATTTTTAAATTATTGTTATTTCAAAGAGAGGAACAAAATATCTCCAATCTGGGTTGGAGAGCCAGGCATCAAGGAGAAAGTAAATTAAGACTGTAGAGGGCATTTATTGCCATTTTGGGAAAACAGCATACCATGCTTTTGTTTGTATCATGTTGATTCAGATAGAATAAATAACTAAGTAAACAAATAAATAAGCACAGCATTCTTGCATAAAGCTTGTCTCGGAGCCAAGGTTTGTTCTGACCTTAAAATGCCATTGTTGTAGTAAACGCATCTTAAAACACAATGTCCAGATCTTCATGGTACCTTGACCTGCAGGCCATGCAATCTATTTTTTTTCCACAGTTAAAATCTACACTGCTCTACAGAGACAAGCGCACATAGGAGGAGAACCCAACCACGCACCCACACACACAAATGTGGTCAGAGACCTTGAGAGCTAAAACATGGAGGTCAGAAACCAATGATACTTTCAATATGGTGCTATGAATATAGATCTATATATGCAATTATACATGCTTATGGAAATGTTTTTGTAATTATATGTGGATATTTTCAGACTCATTTTTAATTATCTTAATAATTAGTAATAATTAGTCTTAATGTTCTCCCCGTTGGAAATGCGTACGTGGCAAGAGCGGTTCTACTTAAGAATTTCCACATTAAAAAAAAAAAAAATAGGGGACTTCCCTGGTGGTGCAGTGGTTAAGACTCCACGCTTCCACTGCAGGGGGCATGGGTTCAATCCCTGGTCGAAGAACTAAGATCCTGCATGCTGGGCAGTGCAGCCAAAAAAAAGAATTTCCACATCTTCTACTCTATCTCACTTAATTCTCCAAAACACTTTTCTTTCCTCCAGCACCTTTTGTGCAGATTTATCTGTGACTCTTAGTTCAACCAGCTACTATAGGTGAGCTAAACACTCACGTGAAAAAAAAATGTCTGACATACCAAGCTGCATATTAAAATCTCCTCTCTGGTCTCACGTGCTGTGTTAGATTTCTTATTGTGGCTTTGAATCTGGCATTCCAATAATTCAGGTCGCCCATGCTGAGAGACATATATACATGTGGCTACTTGTTAGTGTGTCAGAGAATATGACAGGCCTTTGTCTGGATTTGTCTACTTACCTATGATTTTGTGACTGGCTAAAAATCAGACACCTTTCCATGGCGGTGTCTATTCAAAACAGATGCATTGGGATCATAAAGTTGCAGTGAGACCTTCCAGGAGCTACCTTTCCAGAAATATCGAATGAGTTCTGAGCAGAAGTGCTTAGTCTGGACTTTGGGAACTCTCTAGGGAATTTTTGGGTAGACCTCATATCATCGTGAACCCCCTGAAAACATATGTAATGTGTATGTTTACGTGTAGTTTTCTTCTAGGAAGTGGGTCCATAAGTTTCATTAAATTCTCGAAAGGGTCTATGATGCAAAATCAGTTGTTGATGATGCTAAAAGATAGACACAGCATTGGGAAAGTGAGAGATGAACACAGCTGACTCACAGTGAATTGAGGGGCGTGAGGCCCGCGGAAGTGAAGGCCAGTGACAATCACCAATAACAACAACTTCAGCCGCCTCCTTCTCCACACCTTCTACCACAGCCTCAGAATTCACTAATGGGATATAGACTTCATTTCTCTTCCACCTGACCACTCGCAGACAGACACGCCAAGGACAGGGCAGTAGACAAAAAGCAGGCATGATGAGAAAGCGAATTCTGACTAGTTCCCTGAACGGGTTCAGCCAGCAGACAAAGGAGAGTTACCTTGCCCTTCGGATTTTTCTGGTTCGCTGGGTACAGGAAGATCCCTCCATAGACCAGGGTGCGGTGCACGTCAGCCACCATGGAGCCCACATACCTGGCCCCATAGGGAGCACTGCCATCCTAGAAGGCAGAGAGGAAAGAGACAAGATGCAGTGAGCTGAGCAATTACTCAGCACCTGCTTCAGGTCACACATCCAGCTGGTGCGACCTCTGCATTCCAGGGCCTCCTTCTTCTACCGAATAGCTTAGGAATTGAAAATATTATATAACTGAGCACTCCATTCATTAGGAGCCCCCAAACCTCAACTAGTGATTGGACTCATGAAATGTCGGACTACTTAAAGTGAGAGACAATATATGTCCTAAGACAGAAACTAACAAGAAAAAAAAATTGAAAAAAAAAGAAAGAGAAAGGAAGTACAGACCAACGCCAACTGTTTGGCTGCTCCTTGAATCTCCTCCTCGGCCCCCAGAGTTCAGAGCACTTTTCAGCTTTCTGAAAACCAGACTCCCTTGAACCATGACAACTTTTGCACTTAGTGTAAGCAGTGTTTATTCACTGGCAAAATTATTTTAAAGAGCCTTAGAAATCATGCAAAGAAATACAACAACTTCCTTATAAACCTCAATTTCATTAGTCATGTAATGAAAAGCATATTTGTTCTGAAAAAAACAAAGTTCATAATTTCCCTCAAGTAGGGCATGTCAGGTAAGGCATGACTATCTGATGAAATGGTTTGGGCAGGTTTGCTTTTCCTCATTCAGTGACCCATCTGAGATTTCTGTGTCTAATCTAATAATTCTCTGACGGTGCAGGGAAACACCAAAATTCCTCAGGGCAGATATCCAGTGTTTTGTGTGGCATCAGCCACAATAAAATGCATTGATTTCATAAGAATTTATATTCATAAGCCCCTCCATCAGTCTGTGACACCCTTGGGGAAAAGACTTTCTGCTTGATCTTGGCATTCCCTGAGCCCAGCCTGGTGTGAGGCAAAAAGTACGTGCTGGGAAAATACTTACTGAATTTCATTTACGTGAGATTTCTTGAAAGCACTACTCAGGTTGTTACCTTAAAAATTACATGGGACATTTTGCCTCCTCCATTTTATTCACATAATGATATTAAGTATATAAAAACACCTTCAGATGCCCATTAAGAGACTTCTCAGTAGGAAAAAGAACACAGGTCTGAATTAGACCAATGGCCATAGGGATTAAGAAAATGGACTAACTTGAGAGATCTTTAGGACACAGAGTTGATAACACCAAGTGAATGATTAGACACAGGCATAAGAAAGAGGTAATCTTCTCGACTGACTCCCAGAATGTTGTTGGGAATGAGTACGATGGTTGAGGCAGTATGGATCAAGAGAAGAAGAACCAGGAAGGAGCAGGCTTGGGGGTGTATGTTTAGTGGGGGGTGGGGGATAGGAGGGTCCGAGTTGGACATGTGGAGTTCTAGGTGTCTGAGGAGCAAGCAGATCTGAATTCCATCAGAAGAGACTGGATGAGTTCACCCTGGCAGGATACCAAGTGTGAGCTGAAAGGTTTGTTTGGAACAGAGTCCTGTACCAAGCTTGAAGGGCAGGCAGAAGTGTGGAAGCCAGTAAAAGAGGCTAAGAAGATGATTAGGAAGGTGGATGGAAAACCAGACACAAGGCCAAGGAAGGGATAAACAGCCCTAAATGCCATGGAAAGGTCAGGTAACATAGGTGGAACATGAAGCTGGATTTGGCAACACAGATAAAAGAGGATTATAAAGGGCAGACAATGGAGCAAAGAGGGTTAAAGAGGGAATGACAGGAAAGAAAAATTTAAAAAAAAAAAAGGAAACATCCTTCCAACTTCTGGGTATTTATCCTAAAAAAATAGGAAATAGAATCTCAAAGAGATATCTCCATTCTCATGTTCACTGCAGCATTATTCACAATAGCCAAGAAGTAGAAGCAACCTGAGTGTCCATTGACAGATAGGTGGATAAGAAAATGTGGTATATACACACAGTGGAATATTATTCAGACTTTAAAAAGAAGGAAATCCTGTCACTTGTTACAACATGGATGAACCTTGAGGACATTATGCTAAGTGAAATAAGCCAGTCACAAAAAGACAAACACTACATGATTCCACTTATCTGAGGTATCTAAAGTAATCCAGCACATAGAAACACATAGGAGAATGTGGTTACTAGGGCTGGGGGCGGGGAGGAGGAAATGGGGAATTGTTGTTCAACGGATGTAGAATTCCAGTTTTACAAGATGAAAAAATGCTCTGGAGATCTGTTGCACAACAGAAGGCTTAGATTTTAATCCTGGTTCTACCAGTTAAATAAGGTCACCTTTACTCAAGTTACTGAATAAGGAAGAACAAATCTGACTCCACATTGGATCTGTTTATTTTACTTTAACCTTGGTATTCTATTGCTTTTGCTACAAATTAAGAATGTTGCCTCTAGGCTGAAATATACAGGACAGCCCATTCTCAAGGGTCTGACCTTCAAAGGTCACTTTTCCATTCATATAGAGGTAAAAAGTTGCAGAACAGAGAATAACATTTGTCTTGTTGTAGATTTACAGGAACATCCTAACCTGACCTATGTTGACAGCTGCAAGAACAAAGGATGCTGACACCAAGAAGTCTGCAACGACCAATCACACCCCCTTCCCTTTTAGTATAAAAGAAGCCTGAATTCTAACTCAGGTAAGGTGGTTCTTTGGGACACTAGTCCACCATCTTCTTGCTCTGCTGGCTTTCCCAATAAAGTCGCTATTTTTTGCCCCAGTAACTCGTCTCTCTATTGGCCTCTATTGCCATGCAGCAAGCAAGAAGAGCTTGAACTCGGTAACATTACTTGACTGTTCAGGGCCTCAATTTCCCCATACGTAAAATGGGGACTGTGGTATTAATACTTATCTTGTAGTCTGTTGGAGAATTGAATGAGTTAGTACACAACAAGCACTAGGAACAGTGTCTGACGCAGTATACACGAGCTACTATTATCATGACTAATAGAAGAGTGCAGTCAGGGATAGGAGAAGCTGCTACTGTCAGGAGACAAACAGCAAAGGAGGACTGCTCCTTCCACAATGGCAGAGGGTAAAGAAAAGTGCCTGGACCACTTCCCATCGCCTGGGGGTGCGGTGTGTGGGAGAATGACAGCAGAACACAAAGATCCTGCAGGGAGGCAATGGCCTCAGGAAGAATGAGGAGTAGGAGGGGCACTGCCTGCTCACAGGAGAGAGGGGCTTCCCGAGGGCAAAACTACAGGAGAGTAAAGGCACTTCTTTTTCAAAACAGAATGATCTATTTTCTTTCCATTTTTAAGTGCAAAAGTAAACATTCATTTTAAATGGAAGAAGAAACCACAACATATTACAAATTTTTAAAAGCTGACTCACACTATACTGAACAACATAAAATCCAGAAAAAATATATTTTTATTAATTAACTACTTGATATGCTTTTTCCCTTTAAATTTTCTTGGTTGTATACTCTTTGATTGCCTCTTCAACTGACAATGCTTTTGCAATAATTTCTACAAAGAGAGTTGGAATGACCCGTTTTCAATAACACATTATCATTGCACACATTCACACAAGAGAAAGTGAAGAACCCTATAACCTCAACTTCCAGAAACCACTATTAACAAGATGGCACATTTTCAAGACATTTTATGCATACATACATACATACATACTATGTATATCTGTGTGCATAAATACGTTCACATATATATGTGTATTTTGTGGACATGTTTCACTACCAATATATAAAGAAGCACTTACCTTCCTAATGGATGAATAGATGTGTGGCACGATATTTCACTAGAATATTGTGGATGCCCCCAACCAATCCTTCTTGATGGATACAATACTTCAGTTGTCCCTTTGTTGTTATAAACAATGCTGCAGTGACAGATCCTTGTTCATTTATCTCTTTTTATTTGACCTATTAGGTCTTTAGGATCAGTTTCCAGGAGAAATTTAGGATTAACTATGTCAAAAGATTTGAATATTTAATATTTGAAATCATATTGCCAAATTGCCTCCCCCGAGAAAGGTTGTGGCATTTATGTTTCCTTTAACATTTTATGAGAGCACTTATTTTCCCACACCACTGAGCACTATTTATCTGTTAGATCTGTGCAAATCTCATATGTGGAAACGATGTTGCATTTTATTTTTTTATTTTATTTTATTTTTTTTAACATCTTTATTGGAGTATAACTGTTTTACAATAGTGTGTTAGTTTCTCCTTTACAACAAAGTGAATCAGTTATACATATACATATGTTCCCGTATCTCTTCCCTCTTGCGTCTGTCTCCCTCCCTCCCACCCTCCCTATCCCACCCCTCTCGGTGGTCACAAAGCACAGAGGTGATCTCCCTGTGCTATGCGGCAGTTTCCCACTAGACGATGTTGCATTTTAACTTGCCTTCCTTTTTTATTAACATCTTCCCATTTGCTGACTGGATATTTGTTTCTTCCATGACTTGCACTATTGTGCCCTTTGCCTGGTTTTCTGTTTGGGTGTTCATCCTTGTATTTAGATCCTTGTGTAGACAGACTGTTCACCTGTTGTCAGTCATATGTGTGGTGATTACTTTTTTTCTCCGTTTGCAACCTCTCCTTCAAAAAGATTTATGGGTTTTTTTCATACGAGTTTGGTTTTTCAGTGGTAAAATAAGTATCTTCCTTTTGGGTTCTAGAAGAGGCGCATTTTAGTTTAGAATGGGAACCACCGTGAAATCATCTCCAAGACTGGGAACTTGTAAACAATTTTGACTTTATCAACCTCACAATTCATATCCTGTTACTTCTGCCCTTAAGATGTCTAACAGGTTTGTGCATGACAGCAAAGGAGAGGTACAGGAGACTGCACTTCTAAGAATTTTGCTTAAAGAACAAACAGAACAGAGAAAGAAGAAAACTCTCTAAAGCTTCCGTTTGAGCCAGCAAACGGAAGGTCCCAGCACCCTGTTGACTAACTGCTCTGGACCCTCTGGAATCCTGAGCTTTTTCTCCCTGAAGTTCGTGAAGGGCTTCCAGGGACAGCCAGACTGGCACATCACACCACTGCTTTTCCAGCCACTTCCAGTGTAGGTCAGGCTTCACATTCTTGACCTGGAAATGCTCTGACTCCTTCCCACACCTGTCTTAGAAGCGCTCTTTGTATGGCAGATATACATACTGGATTGTTTGGGCTATATTAATAGCCACATGAAGCCCAGGACTCGGTGATCACACTGAGAGCCAAAGACCTTCCTAAAACTTGGAGTAAACACCAGGCCCTGATATTAGAGCATATGAATGGTACTTTTAAATGTAATTATTCCACCTAAATACAACTAAGTGACCAGAATCAGCACAGGTGGTAGCTCAGAAAAAATGACAGGGGAGATGCTCTGGCCTGAAACTCTGGATTTTGAAACATTGGCCTCTGCCTTCTTCATAGACAATTTATCCTGGAAAAACTCACCTGGCGAGTATTATCTATAGTACGTAAATTTTAGCTATGAAAGATATTGATTGCTTATGAAGAAAGTCAGAGTTTGCCATTCTCATACGGGCCAGAGCCATAAACAGGGGCACCAACCTCTTTCAGCCAGGCCCCGACATCCATCCCCGAAACAGGAACCCACTGAGACAGCATTCCCCCTGCTTCTGCCTTAGCTTTCTTCACTCACCTCGGGAAATTTCTTTTTCTGCACATATTCTGTGGTGGCAGCATCAAAATACTTGGCATAGCCCTCATTGAGGCTGTAAATCTTTCCTTTGTTTTTAATCTTGACATCTTTTTCCACCAGGACAAATTCACCAAGAGCCTAGAAAGGTGAAGAGAAACACCAGTAAGAAGAGAGATACCAGAAAACAAAAGCCAACAGCACACACCAACAACCAGAGAACAGTAGAAGATGTGGGTCTGCTAAAAGAACCCTGGGGTTGGGCTTCCCTGGTGGCACAGTGGTTAAGAATCTGCCTGCCAATGCAGGGGTCACAGGTTCGAGCCCTGGTCCGGGAAGATCCCACATGCTGCGGAGCAACTAAGCCCATGTGCCACAATTACTGAGTCTGTGCTCTAGAGCCCACGAGCCACAACTACTGAGCCCGTGTGCTGCAACTACTGAAGCCTGTGCGCCTAGAGCCCGTGCTCCACAACAAGAGAAGCCACCGCAACAAGAAGCCTGCATGCCACAACTAGAGAAAGACTGTACACAGCAACAAAGACCCAATGCAGCCAAAAATAAAAATAAATAAAATAAATAAATTTATTAAAAAAAAAAAAAAAAGAACCCTGGGGTTTGCCAGGTCCTCTGCAGCCTGCCCAGTGATGTTTTTATGAGTTGTATAAAGAACAGTGACAATATGGAGCCTGCACAGGCAGCTCAAGCAGTGATATAACGAGAAATAAAGTAATTCAAAGGAAAAAGAGGGAAAATTTCCTTTGTAACTTTCACCGTAGCTAGGTTACTCATTTGTAAAGAACCTAGCTGTATATATCCCCCAAGTTCTCACCCCCGGTCAATTCCTAATGCTTTCAGGAAGATCTGGGCCATCAACAATGAGAGGAAGAAGTAACTCGAATGGTATTTGTCGTGAAGGTGGGGGATGCAGTTAGACGACTAATTTGTGGTCCAGTTATTTTTCTTTAATTTATTTATCCTGTATTTTCTATAATGTTTTTGCCATCCTCTTCCACATTCAGTCCAGCTTTTTCGGGGGGGCGGGGGCTGCAGGGTGAGGCATGTGGGATCTTAGTTCCCCAACCAGGGATCGAACCTGTGCTCCCTGCATCGGAAGCGTGGAGTCTTAACCACTGGACCACCAGGGAAGTCCCCAGTTATTTTGTTTATCTTAACGACTCAATGTTGGAAACCATTCAAAGTTCCTTGTATCCCAATTACTCTTATATGGGTAAAGAGAAATCCCTTCAATCAGAAACTGTATTCGCTCAGCATGAGGAATAGTTGATAAAAAAATGTTTTTTAAATCCTCAGAATTAGAGTGCTGATGGTCTCATCCCTAGGAATGTAATTAGCTAGCTGCAGATTCACTTTGAAAGGCTGGATGTCTCTCTAAGTCACTAGGAAGAAAATCAGACCCTGGAAATCTAATCAGTTTTGATTAAACTTTAAAGACTGAGAAAATAAAAATCCCCCAAGATGACAGCTCACAGCTAGAAGGCTCCTAATGAACGTCTACAACAAAGAGACAAGGCCACACTGATCGTGTCTGAAATAAGACAATGATGAGGATACTCAAGTGCAAAAACAACTCAACGTGCCTCTCTTCTGCCAAATGTGAGTGATGAGTGCTTCTTTACCAATGAATCTTTACCCTCACTTTAAACTTCCCACCTCCTACATACAAACTGAGATACACAATCATTCATTGTACCCACATCTAGACAACACCCAATCCAGAACTGAACCTCTCTTTCTCAAATACTCCTTAGATTCATCAAGCAAAACCCCAAGTGCTATAATAAGCCCAAGCCAACCCCTTGCACGATGCCTCACGTTCCTCCAGAGCCTTCTCCCTTGCTAGTAAACCAGCTCCTTATGTTGCAGGGAAGTACTTGATGGTCTCTGGATCATGAGCTTTAATAACTTGCTCTGGACATTTGTCGCTTTGGAGCAGCGCAGCATGGAGTTCCACATCCTAAAAGCACCCGAACTTCCTTTGAATAATTAACTTTTCTCATTGGATGCCAGTCTAAGAAGACTCTAAGCTGGGCTTCCTCTAGCCCAAGGCCAGGCACCCGACTGAGCTTAGCAAATTACATACTCCTCCCTGGCATTTGAAACCTGAGCGAGAGACACAGCATCAGGGGTGGTGTCCAGACCAGACTGGCTGTCATGTGGGACCATTCCTGTGAATCCGGCTTCCCAGACCTGCCCATCTCTAGCCTGGGGCCTGAGCTTTCCCATTAATACAGTAAGTCCTTTACTTAGTTTAGCCAGGATCCTTTTCTTTTTATCAGCAAAGATCAAAGACAGATACTGTTGTCTAAATAATGTCTTCGCTTATCTATCCACCCCAGGGGCTGTGGGTGTAGACACTCAGGCCCCTGGAGAGTTGTTCCCTATTGTAGGATGGAGGAACTGGCTGTGGAGCCTTACTCTAACCTGGAAAATAAATGCCTTTTCCTGACTGTGTGATCACTGGCACCCACTGAATATTAAAAGGGCCTCCCACAGCTTTGAGAAGAGGGTACCTGATTATCAGGCACCATATCCTTGTCACCCAGAAATGATATCTGCCATTTGTAAACAAGTGCCTTGTCATTGTGGCTTATACCACAGTTGAGAGTTTGGTTAAGGTGAGGCAGTCCCTCTGTGCCTGAACAAAATGTGTGCTCTGACAAAATCAAATTACCAGCCCTGCAAATTCACAGATCAGGCAGGCTCTTGTTGCCCCACCAAGGAACTCTGGCCTGTGAGGCCCTGCCTGAGTAAACTGCTGGCCACCCTCTATGGTTTTCTAACTGTGACAATTGCCATAAGCTGCTTCAACTTGAAGTCAACCTTTCAAACTGGTCCTCAGCTTCATACACTGGGTCCTTGCTCAAGTGTCCTTTGTAGTAGGGTGATGTGATCCAAAGGGTTTTCAGGCTAATAAAGAGAGCTCAGCAGAGAGCAGGCTATGGTCCGTCTCTTCTTTCTGATGTGTAATCAAACTGTCTGGCCTACCTGTATCCAGACTGGGCCCCCCTATGGTGACTGAAGGTGGAAAGCATGAGCTGTGTCTCTAGAATCCTTCAGCTGGACCCCTGAGCCAAAGGCACCTCCCTACTACCCTTAGAACCACTTCAGAATGCTCTTGGAGATATTTTGCTTGTAATTGAGAGAGTTTATTCAAAATTGTCTGGTATAATAGTTAAGCACAAAACTGCCTGTGAATTGGTGTGCCAAGGCCACTTCCTCTGTGTGTGTGTATGTGTGTGTGTTGTGGGGGTGGGTAGGGGAGGAGTCCCACACATACTGTTAAGGGAACCACTGACAGAAACCACCCGCCCTGGTCAGGTACCACTCATTTGCATGAGTTATCTTACAAGAGGAGGTCCTGGTAAGGACCATGGAACTAATAAGCTACCACCAACCAGAAGAATTCAGTAAAGGTCAAAAGGAGAGAGGAGACCCCAGTCCATATATATATCCTACCAAGCTCCCAGAATCCTTCTTGCTGGAATCCTTCTTGGCTGAGCGATGCAGGCACCACCAGGAAAGACCCTCAGTCAGAATGATGGGTCAGAGACAACCCCGAAACTAATCCCATTACCGTAAAACCCAAGACTGTGAGCCACATGGCAGAGCAGTTCTCCTGGGTTCCCTTACCCTGCTGCTCTCTGCCCAGGTGCTCCTTCCCAATAAAGTCTCTTGCTTTGTCAGCACGTGTCTCCTTGGACAATTCATTTCCAAATGTTAGACAGGAGCCCACTCTCGGGCCCTGGAAGGGGTCTCCCTTCCTGCAACAATTCAACCAAGCAATCTCGGACACCAGCAGTGTGTCTGAAATTCAACTCAGTTCTGACACTATCTACACAGAGATAGCATCAAATTCTACAATTTAAGGGTTCAGTCCTACAAGTCTGCCCTCTCCCGAAGTGGGGACACTTCAGATGCCAGTTCCAAACCCAGGTTGTCACCTATAATTCCGACTGGCCATAAATCAGAGGTTCCCAGGATGAAACCAAGCAGGGCCCTGTGGGGCTCCCAGGCATAGAGGCCTTTCTGTCCCCCATTTCTTGCAGGCAAGACTCCAGCCTCCATGACTTTCCCTGAGTTCCAAAGGGCAGATTCAAATAGTTGCTAATTAAGAAAGGAGCAGCCATGAAACCACCTCAGGTAAGATAAAAGGGACCAGAGAAGCTCATCAAGATTAGGAGAACTGACCACCTGAGACCCTGCACAACCCTAATCTTGTCAGCAACCCCACCCTTTTGAAACTTTGCAGAAGAATGGAAGACTGTTACTGCCTTGATCCTTATCACATACCTCTGACCATAAGACCTCTCCCTATTCCCCAGGGAGGGGGGGGCACAGTTCTTGAGGCGCTAGCCTACTGTGTTCCCTCTTTGCCTGGCAAAGAAATAAAGCTTTCTTTCTTCTCCACAATTCTGTCTCCATATTTCTGTTCAGCATCAGTATGCAGGAAAGCCAAGATGTGGGCATCAAGGACCTCTTTCTCAGGTCAGTTAATTTGCTACAGTGGCTCCCAGAACTCAAAGAAGCATTTTACTTACTAGATTACTGGTTTCTTTTTTTTTTTTTTTTTTTAAAGAAGATGTTGGGTGTAGGAGTTTATTATTAATTTATTTTATTTATTTTTGCTGTGTTGGGTCTTCGTTTCTGTGCGAGGGCTTTCTCTAGTTGTGGCAAGCGGGGGCCACTCTTCATTGCCGTGCGCGGGCCTCTCACTATCACGGCCTCTCCTGTTGCGGAGCACAGGCTCCAGACGCGCAGGCTCAGTAATTGTGTCTCACAGGCCTAGATTACTGGTTTCTTATAAAAGTCTATAACTCAGGAACAGCTAGATGGAAGAGATGCACAGGGAAATGGTGAAGAGCTTCCCTGCCCTCTCCAGGCTCACCACTCTCCTCAGTCTCAACCCAGAAGCTCTCTGAACCCAGTTCTTTGGGTTTTTATGGAGGCTTCATTATACAGGCATTATAGGCATGATTGATTAAATCATTTGCAATTGATTCAACCTCCAGTCCCTTTCCCCTCCTCAGAGGCCAGGGGGTGAGATTGAAAGTCCCAACCCTCTAATCACGAGGTTGGGTCCATTGGAAACCAGCCCCCATCTTTAGGAGCCTTCCAAAAGTCACCTCATTACCATAACAAAAGACACCTTTAGCACTCTCAACACTTAGGAAATTCCAAGGGTTTTGGGAGCTGTGAGCCAGGAACCATGGATGAAGAACAAATACATGAGGAATATATTTTGGTCATCTTGAAACCGTGCACCTCAGATTGGGACTTGAACCCCTGTGTCAGAACTCGAACACTGCCTAAACCCAGATTGGGACTTGAACCCACACTGCTAGGACTCAAACCCGGCCAAAACCCAGTCTTCCAACTGAGATCCCACACCTGGTTTCAGGACTTAATGAAGCTCATGTTCTTGATGTCTCATTGCAGAAAGAATTCAATGAGAGACAAAGTGATAGGTAAGAAGTGGATTTATTTATAGAGAAACACACTCCACAGACAGAGTGTGGGCCATCTCAGAAGGTGAGAAAGGAACCAGGATATGGGGTTGTCAGTTTTTATAGGGGTGGGTAATTTCATAGGCTAATGAGTGGGAGGAATATTCCAGCTATTTCAGGAAGGGGAGGGGATTTTCAGGAACTGGGCCACCACCCACTTTTTGATCCTTATGGTCAGTCTTGGAACTGTCATGGCACTTGCGGGTGTGTCATTTAGCTTGCTGATGTGTTACAGTGAGCATATACTGAGGCTCAAGGTCTAGTGGAAGTCAACTTGTCCGCCATCTTGGACCCATTTTGTTCTAATCAGTTTATGTCATGTCCTCGGGCTATGTCATTCTTTCAAAGGTCGTGCCCTGCCCCCTTCCCTCCTGTTTCAATCTGAATGATCAAATTTATTTTTTTCTTATAAATCACAATGATCACAGCCTGAGTGTGACTCCTGGCTCCACTGCCAGCAGCATGACCTTGGGCAAGTTACTTACCCTCTCTGTGCCTCACTTTCCTCATCTGAAAATGAGAATAGTAGTAGGACTTCCCCTCACAGGGCTGCTGTGAGGCTTAAATGCATTAATATATGCAAGTTGCTTAGAACAGATACCTATCCACCACTTAATAAGCACTGTCTAACTGTCAGCTACTATTCTGAGAGTATTATTGTAACAGGGAAGAGCTAAATCAGACTCCATGTTCAATCTGTTTCTTTGACTTTAACCTTTACTTTTCGTTGCTTTTGTTATTATAATCATACATAATGGCCTGCCACAGGGAACCTTTACCCTGTGGCTGAATGTTAAACTAGAGTGCCTTTGCTCAGCTCACAGGGAGATAATCTGACCCTGACCACCTGTGAATGGCTGCAGAAAAGAAGAAATTAACACATCACCTCCCGATGTTGGCCAAGACAGGCAAAACTAATGGCCTCTTTACTTCACTTCCTCACCTCCTCCCAGTCTCTGTTCTATAAATGAAACTGGCATCCAGACCCCGGTAAGATGGTTTTTTGGGGACCCTAACCTGCCATCTTCTCGGTCTGCCAGCTTTCCAAATAAAGTCGCTATTCCTTGCCTCAACACCTTGTCTCCCAATTTATTGGCTGTCGTGCGGCAAGCAGAACAAGCTTGGGCTCAGTAACATTATTTGTGAACTACAGATTCCTGCTTCTATGAAAATAAGGAGAAATTAGAGCATCAGTAAACCGACACAGCAATGCGTTTTGCTCTGATGGGTTTATATGTGAAAAATTTAGACTTTAAAAGGTACCAGGGCTTCCCTGGTGGCACAGTGGTTGAGAATCCGCCTGCCAATGCAGGGGACACGAGTTCGTGCCCCGGTCCAGGAAGATCCCATATGCCATGGAGCGGCTGGGCCCGTGAGCCATGGCCGCTGAGCCTGCGCGTCCGGAGCCTGTGCTCTGCAACGGGAGAGGCCGCAATAGTGAGAGGCCCGCGTACTACAAAAAAAAAAAAAAAAAATGTACCAGATGGACTTCCCTGGTGGCGCAGTGGTTAAGAATCTGCCTGCCAATTCAGGGGACACAGGTTCAAGCCCTGGTCCAGGAAGATCCCACATGCCGCGGACAACCAAGCCCATGCACCACAACTACTAAGCCTGCACTCTAGAGCCTGCAAGCCACAACTACTGAGCCCACGTGACACAACTACTGAAGCCTGTGCGCCTAGAGCCCATGCTCCGCAACAAGAGAAGCCACAGCAATGAGAAGCCCATGCAACGCAACAAAGAGCAGCCCCCGCTCGCCACAACTAGAGAAAGCCCACATGCAGCAACGAAGACCCAACGCAGCCAAAAATAAATAAATAAATAATTTTAAAAATAATAAATAAATAAATAAAAATTTAAAAGATACCAGATTTCCATACTATAAAGTTTAGTTTAACTGTTTTGAAATTTGTAACCCCCTTCCCTCCACTCACATGTGAAACAGGAAAGAAGGGGGCAGGGCACAACCTTTAAAAGAATCACAGAGCCATTGAGGACACAACAAAAACTGGTTAGAATCAATTAGGCTCAAGATGGCAGAAGACTTGACTTCCAGTGGACCTTGAGCCTCGTTATATGCTCAATGTACTACACCAGCATATGCTAAATGACACACCTACCAGCACCATAACAGTTCCAAGGATGACCATAAAAGGCCAAAAAGTGGGCAGTGGCCCAATTCCTGGAAATTTCCGCCCCTTCCCCAAAATAGTTGGAATAACCCTCCCACTCGTTAGCCTATGAAATTACTCAGCCCATAAAAAGCTAACCACCCCATATTTCCGGACCTCTTGCCTTCTGAGATGGCCCACACTCTGTCTGTGGAGTATGTTTCTGCTTTGGCCACTCTCACTTTCCAAGACAACCCCATATCCTGTGGCTATTCTCGCCTTTTGAGACGGATTCTGTGTATGGAATGTGTATCTATCTAAGTAAATCCACTTCTCACCTATCATTTTGTCTCTCACTGAATTCTTTCTGCGATGAGACATAAAGAACCTGAGATCTGAGACCAGGTGTGTGATCTCAATTAAAAGACAGTGAGTTCAAGTCCCAGTCTGAGTTGTGCGGTTTCACATGCACCAGCATGTAAAATCCTGAAATGTTTGTCTAAAATGTTTGTTTGATCAGTGCATTATCTCCCTCCACTGCCTAGAATGGTGTATGGGGACACACTAGATGCTCAATAAACATTTGTAATTTCAAATTAAGTTGAAATACTGAACAATAGCTTTTGCTTCACAGAATACTGGAAATTTTGAAATGGACTTTGGTCAAAATTATTTGAGTTTTCACAAGACCTGATTATATTTAGCAAAGTAGTTCACAAGTAATAAGCAAAGCATCCAGCATTTAAAAGAGAAATTCTATGAGTTACACATATTTTCCAAAATTTCTCCTGAACACTTTTAATGTACATTTGCCATGAAGGCTCACCCTTTATTTTTGAACTCTTGTGTCTTTATCCAATTATGTCGTCCTCCAAACACCGTTGTGCTATCATATTTTTTATCTACCCAGAGGTTGTGGTTCTTCCCCTTCTGCTGCTGAGCATTTTCTCATTGTGGAAAGCGTGAAGAACAACACAGAATCTGATAAAATAGCTTTCTACCAGTCACTCCTCCCATTGGGAAGAACATGTGTATTAGGGGAAGTCCTCCAAACTGGTGTCCAGTAGGGTAGCCACTAGTCACATGTGGCTATTTAAGTTAATTAAAAAGAAATAAAATTTAGAAACCCAGTTTCTTAGTCACACTAACCACACTGCAAATGTTCAATGGTCACAGGAAGCTAGTAGCCACCATAACAGACAGTAAAGATTACAGAACATAGCCGTCATCACAGAAAGTTCTATTGGATGGTGCTACTCTAAAGAATCCATGCTTCTGGCTGGAAATTGGCATCATTGGGATTCTTAAGTCATTGTATTCCCATAAACCAAAGAAGTTGAATGCATTTTTTGGTCATAAATTCCTTAAGAACAGGGCCTGAGTTGCTACGACTGACTCTGTAGAACCCCTCAAATGCCCTCACTTGAACAGAGGTTCTTAATGTTTTTAGATGATTCTGTTGGCTCTCCAAACTAGACTCTCTGGCCCCAAAAGCAAGTATTAGGAATGACTAGGAAATTATCTCAGAGGACAGGAATTAAAGCACAAAGGCCCATACTGCCTTATTGGGTACCTACTGGGTCAAGCATGAAGAGGTCCACTCCTTGGCCAGTGGAAAGAGCCACCAGTGTTGCACTTCCATAGAGTGCATAGCCCGCGGCTACAATGTTGCGGCCTGGCTGCAGGGCATCCTTTTCAGAAGGCTCATCCTCTGAGGTCTGCAAAAGAGAAAAGGGAAACATTACTGTCTCTGGAGAGAACACTTTGCCAGAGGCCTGCATTTCAGATCTACTTGAACCACTGAAGGAAACGCAGTTCTAGAATTTCAAGCCACAGCAAATGCATCTGGAGGAAACGCGTTGCCATGTTAATGAATGGTTCTAGCTGAACCATTGCAAAGGCCACTCTTGGACTTTTCCCTGTTTTCTGAATGTATTTGTCTCCATCCTGCCAAGAACAGCACCCCAAAGTGCTAAAACTACACCTTCTCTTAAAAATCATAAGCCATGCTCCTTGATGATTATAACGACCAAGGCCATTGAGCTCTGATTTTGTGCAGTACCTCATTCTACATACACAACAGCACTCCAAGGTAGATACCTTTATGACCTCCATCGTTCAGATGTAGAACTCAGAGCCTGAGCGATTGGATAACTCACCCAACATCAAGAGGAGCTGGAGTCAACCCAGGCAGCTGGGCCCAGAGCTCGTCACCGTCCACGTGCTGCCCCTTGAAGACCCTGCCCCTGTCTGTCCCCAAGTCTACAGTTCTGGACGTTTTCTTGAGGACGCCTCTCTCTTTGGCTAGCAGCATTAACAGTGCCAATGGGAGTGGGAATTCAGAGAGACAGGGCAAGGCAGGCATGCTGATGAAGGAAGAGCGAATGTCCTTGATGGAGGGGCAGAGCCACAACTGAGACTGGATTTCACAACCTACTTTTCCAGGTATCTCTTGAAGTGTTCGTCCCTCCCTACTTCCTTGTGCTCAAAAATGCAAGGAGGGACTTCCCTGATGGTGCAGTGGTTAGGATTCCGGCCTTTCACTGCCGTGGCCCAGGTTCCATCTCTGGTTGGGGAACTGAGATCCCGCAAGCTGTGCGGCGCAGCCAAAAAAAAATAATAAAAAATAAAGTTTTACCTTTAAACCTGTAATGTATTTTGAGATGATTTTGGTATAAAGTTTAGGCTGAGTTCTTTTTTTTTTCTCTCTGTGGATATACAGTTGATCCAGCATTAATTGTTGAAAAGACTCCTTCCTCCATTGAATTGTCTTCACAACTTTGTCAAAAATCTGTTAGCCATAAACTGTGTGAAACCATTTTTGGGTTCTCTGTTCTGTTCCATTGAACATGTGTCTATCCCTCTGTTAATATCATATAATCTTAACTTTTAGAATAACCTTATCTATATCTACAAAATATCTTGCCAGGATTTTGAGAGAAATTGAGTCAAACCTATACGTATATCAGTTTGGGGAGAATTAACATCCTTTACAATGTTGAGTGTTCCAACCCATGAACATGGTATGTTTCTCCATACAAGACATATTATTTGATTACTCTCATCAGTAATTACTGGTAGAATTACTATTCCTTTTTTTTTGAGAAATTGTAAATTATATCATATTTTAAAGTTTAGTTACCATATGTTTATTGCTGATATATAGAAATCCAATTGATTTTTGTATGTTGATTCTGTATCCTGTGACCTTGCTGAACTCACTTATTAGTTCTAGGAAGCTGGCTTTGGTTTTGGTGTTTGTAGATTCCTTAGCAGTTTTCTACATGGACCATCCTATCAACAGTTTTTCATTCCAATCTGTATGGTTTTATTTCTTTTTCTGGTCTCACTGCCCCGGCTAGCTCTTTCAGCATTATGTTGAATAACAGTGGTGAGGTTGGACATCTTTGCCTTGTTCTTGATTTTAGAGAAAAAGCATTTTGTCTTTCACTATTAAATATGTTAGCTGTTGTCTTTTTATAGATGTTCTTTATCAAGTTGAGGGAAGTTTCCCCTCTATTTCTTGCTTCCTGAGAGTTTTTGTTTGTTTGTTTTGTTTTGTTTTATAACTGAGTATTGAATTTTGTCAAATGGTTTTTCATCATTGATGGACATGCTTCTATGATTTTTCTTCTTTAAGCTTGTTGATGTGGTGGATTACACTGACTGATTTTTGAATATTGAACCAGCTTTCCATCACTGGAGTAAACCCACTTACTCATGGTATATAATTCTTTTTATGTATTATTGAATTTTATTTGTTAGTATTTTGTTGAAGATTTTGCAACTATTCATGAGAGATATTGGTCTGTAGTTTTCCTTTCAGAACTGTCTTCATCTAGTTTTGGTATCTGCGTAATGCTGGCTTTAGAAAATAAACTGCGAAGTATTCCTTTCCCTTCTCTTTTCTAGAAGAGATTGAATAATCTTTAATCATTTGGTATAATTCTCCAGTGAAACCATCTGGGCCTAGAGATATCTCTTTTGAACTCTATTTTCTTAGTAATTATAGGGCTGTTCAAATTATCTGTTTCATACTGAGTGAGTAATAGTAGTGTGCTTTTTAAAGAATTGGTCTACCTCATCTAAGTTATCAAATTTATGTGTGTAGAGTTACTTATAGTATTATATTATCCTTTTGATGTCTCCAAATGTTTTAAAATATCAGAACGACTCTGAGATAAAAAATCTAGTGCATAAACATGTGTTTCTCTGATTATTTTCCCAAGAGAAATTCCAAATTATAAAAGTATTGGGTAAAAGACCTTTGATACATATTGAAAAGTTGCCATGCAGAATCTGATAAACATAAGATAGTATTGTCTTTTCAACTTGGCCAACTTGATAGGTGCAAAAAAAGACATCTGCTTTAATTTCCATTTTGTATAGTTAATAAAGTAAATTTTTATATATTTATTGACAATTTTTATTTCTTATTTTGTAAGTTGTCTGTTTGATGTCATTGCTTATTTTTCTATCAGGGTACTCATCTTCTTATTGTTAATTTTAATAGCTTTTTATACATGAAAGATATAAATACCTTATATGTTACAAACATTTTCCTCAATTGTCATCTGCCTTTTAATGTTATTTATAGTGTCTTTTTTTTTGCAGTTTTTTTGGTAATTAAAACTATTCATTACAGCCTAATTATTTTCTTCTCTTGTCTTTATGTCTTTATGTTTAGACAGAATTTCTCCTATATCAAAACAAGATTAGACAAATATTCCACAATTTTTTTCTGGTTTTATTCCCCACCTCTGCACCAAACTTACAATCCATCTGTAACTTATTTCAGTTCCTGGAAAAAAGAAAGTTTCAACTCTCGTTTTCCCTCCAATATGGTCTTGGAACTCCCAAAATACACTTCATGTTAGTATTCTCCATTGCCATGACACTTTTCTCAAAAATCTCAGAGGAGTTTACAAATGATTTAGTGCTATCTTTCTCAAATCTTTACATTTCTCCCTATTCCACTAAAATCTTTATATTTTTCCCTACTCCCTACTTCCCTGTCACTTATAAAGGCAGTGGTGCCTCCTATGGCCACTTATCAGTAAAGTTAGTGACAATTGCAAAGGCTCAATGTGTTTGGTGGTAGAAGGTATGGGAAAGTTGATTATCTTTCTTTTAATTGAGGTATAAATTACATATAGCAAAGCACACAAATCTTAACTATACAGTTTGACGAATTTTTACATATATATAGTACATACTGATGTAACTACTAAGATCAATTTATAGAATATTTCCAGCCACCTAGCAGATTCTCTTATACCCTCTTTCAGTCACTATCACCTCCCCCAAGGTAACCTCTATTCTGGCCTTTATCATCTGGATATCAAAAGAATAATTAGCTTTGACTGTTTTGGAACTTCATATAAATGAAATTACAAAGCATGTGTTTTTTTGTATCTGGCTTATGTTTCACAACATATGTCTTTGTGATTTTATCTGTGTTGTTGCACATAGCAATAGTTTGTTCTTTTGCATTGCTATGTAGCTTTTTGTCATGTGACTATATCACAGTTTATTCATCTACTCTTATGTTGATACACTTTTTGATTTTGTTCAGTTTGGGTCTTTTAT
The DNA here is from genome assembly GCF_002837175.3 of Physeter macrocephalus. Lineage (NCBI taxonomy): Eukaryota > Metazoa > Chordata > Mammalia > Artiodactyla > Physeteridae > Physeter > Physeter macrocephalus. Next base: position 79,465,669 of record NC_041222.1, read on the forward strand.
GAATAATTTGTACACAAATTATTAGTCTTTTTAATTTTAACCACTCTGGTTGGGGGCGGGTGGTAAATGATGTCTCAGTGCTGTTTCCTTGTCCATTTCCCTGATGACTAATGATTTTGAGCATCTCTCATGTACTTATTAACGAGCTGGGGAAAAAAATCTCTTTTTTGAAGTTCCTGTTCAAGTCTTTTGCCCATTCCTTTGATCAGATTGATAGTATTTTTTTATTGATTTGTAGGAGTTCTTTATTCTGTATATGAGTTGTTTGTTGGATGTATGCATTGAAAATTTTTCCATCCGTCTGTAGTTGCCTTTTCACTCTCTTAATGTTGTCCTTTTTTTTAAATTAATTTTTATTAGAGTATAGTTGACTTACAATGTTGTGTTACTTTCTGCTGTACAGCAAAGTGAATCACTTATACATATACATATACATATATCCACTCTTTTTTAGATTCTATTCCCATATCAGTCATTATGGAGTATTGAGTAGAGTTCCCTGTGCCATATAGCAGGTTGTTATTAGTTATCTATTTTATACATAGTAGTGTGTATATGTCAATCCCAGTCTCCCAATTTACCCCTCCCTCCCCTTCCCCCTTGGTAACCATAAGTGTGTTTTCTACATCTGTGATCCTATTTCTGTTTCGTAAATAGGTTCATTTGTACCATTTTTTTAGAGTCCACATATAAGCGATATCATATGATATTTATCTTTGTCTGACTTACTTCACTCAGTATGACAATCTCTAGGTCCATCCTTAATGTTGTCGTTTGATGAACAAAAGTCCTTAGTTTCAATGAAGCCCAGTTTACTAGCCTTTTCCTTCATGGTTAGTACTTTTTATGTCCTGTTTAAAAAATCTTTACCTTCCCTAAAGGCATGAAGATATTCTCCTGTGGCTTTTTTTTCTAGGAGCTTCACAGCTTTACTTTTTACAGTGAAGTCTCTGGTCTTTAATTAATCTTTGTGTATGGTGTGAAGTAGGAGTCAAGTTCATTTTTTCTCATACCGATATTCACCTGGACCAGCATCACTTATTGAAGGGATCATCCTGTACAAATTAAACTTCAGTATTGCCTTTTCATAAATCAGGTGATCATACACGTGTGGGTTTATCTCTAGGCTCTCTTTTGTGTTCCACTGGTCTATGTATCCTTATGTCAGTAAAAGAGTAGAATATTTGTGAGGTTGACTTACCCATAATAATGGGAGATGGGATCTCCTGACCCTGTAGGGATGTTAAAACCCACACCCTTGATTTACTCAGATCAACGAGACCAGTTCCTAATTTGTGAGAAAGATACAGAGATTTCCCACATACTCCCTGTCCACACACATGCACAGCCTCCCTCATTATTCCTCTTTGTTTTTAAATCAGTTGGTTTTAAGAAGCTATTAAGACCATCAACAAAATGAAAAAGCAAAAAATATTTGGAGATCATACATAGAATAAGGGATTAATATCCAAAATATACAAAGAACTCACACAACTCAATGGCCAAAAAACAAATGATCTGACTGAATAGACATTTTTCCAAAGAAGGCATACAAAGGGCCAACGGGTACATGAAAAGGTGCTCAACATCACTAACCATCACTAATCACCTCACACCTGTCAGAATGACTAATATCAAAAAGATCATCAATAACAAGTGCTGGTGAGGATGTGGAGAGAAGGGAACCCTCGGGCACTGCTTGTAGGAATGTAAATTGGTGAAGCCACTATGGAAAACAGTATGGAGGTTCTTCAAAAAATTAAATATAGAGCTATATAAGATCCAGCAATTACAATTCTGGGTATATACCTGAAGGGCATGAAATCACTCTTTCACAGATATATATACATAAAATTAAGCAATGAAAAACAAGGAAATCCTGCCATTCATGACAATATGGATGGACTTTGAGGGCATTATGCTAAGTGAAATAAGTCAGAGAAGGACAAATACGGTATGATCTCACTTACATGTGGACTCTAAAAAAAAAAAAACAAAACTCATAGAAACAGAGAACAGATTGGTAGTTTCCAGAAGCAAGGGGTGGGGTAGGTGAAATGAGTGAAGGTGGTCAAAGGTACAGACTTCCAGTTATAAGATGAGTAAGTCCTGGGGATGTAATGTACGGCATCGGGATTAGAGTTAATAATACCATATTTGGGCTTCCCTGGTGGCGCAGTGGTTGAGAGTCCGCCTGCCAATGCAGGGGACACGGGTTTGAGCCCCGGTCCGGGAGGATCCCACATGCCGCAGAGCAGCTGGGCCCGTGAGCCATGGCTGCTGGGCCTGCGCGTCCGGAGCCTGTGCTCCATGGAGGGAGAGGCCACAGCAGGGAGAGGCCCGTGTACCGCAAAAAAAGATAATAATAATAATACCATATTGTCACACTTATTTCTCAACTGCTCATGGAACATAATCCAGGATAGATCATATCTTGGGTCACAAATCAAGCCTTGGTAAATTTAAGAAAGTTGAAATCGTATCAAGTATCATTTCTGACCACAACACTATGAGACTAGATATCAATTACAGGAAAAAAATCTGTACAAAAATACAAATACATGGAGGCTAGACAATACACTACTTAATAACCAAGAGATCACTGAGGAAATAAAAAAATACTGAGAAACAAATGACAATGAAAACAAGACAACCCAAAACCTATGGGATGCAGCAAAGGCAGTTCTAAGAGGGAAGTTTATAGCCATACAATCCTACCTCAAGAAACAAGAAACATCTCAAATAAACAACCTAAACTTACACCTAAAGCAATTAGAGAAAGAAGAATGAAAAACCCCAAAGTTAGCAGAAGGAAAGAAATCATAAAGATAATATCAGAAATAAATGAAAAAGAAATGAAGGAAACAATAGCTAAGAGCAATAAAACTAAAAGCTGGTTCTTTGAGAAGATAAACAAAATTGATAAACCACTAGCCAGACTCATCAAGAAAAAAAGGGAGAAGACTCAAATCAATAGAATTAGAAATGAAAAAGGAGAAGTAACAACTGACACTGCAGAAATACAAAGGATCATGAGAGATTACTACAAGCAACTATATGCCAATAAAATGGGCAACCCGGAAGAAATGGACACAGTCTTAGAAGATCAAAACTTTCCAAGACTGAACCAAGAAGAAATAGGAAATATAAACAGACCAACCACAAGCACTGAAATTGAGACTGTGATTAAAAATCTGCCAACAAACAAAAGCCCAGGACCAGACGGCTTCACAGGCGAATTCTATCCAACACTTAGAGAAGAGCTAACACCTATCCTTCTCAAACTCTTCCAAAAGATAGCAGAGAGAGGAACACTGCCAACCTCATTCTACAAGGCCACCATCACCCTGATACCAAAACAAGACAAAGATGTCACAAAGAAAGAAAACTACAGGCCAATACCACTGATGAACATAGATGCAAAAATCTTCAACAAAATACCAGCAAACAGAATCCAACAGCACATTAAAAGGATCATACACCATGATCAAGTGGGGTTTATCCCAGGAATGCAAGGATTCTTCAAGATATGCAAACCAATCAATGTGACACACCATATTTACAAATTGAAGGATAAAAACCATATGATCATCTCAATAGATGCAGAAAAAGCTTTCAACAAAATTCAACACCCATTTATGATAAAAATCCTCCAGAAAGTAGGCAGAGAGAGAATTTACCTCAACATAATAAAGGCCGTATATTACAAACCCACAGCCAACATCATTCTTAACAGTGAAAAACTGAAACCATTTCCACTAAGATAAGGAACAAGACAAGGTTTCTCACTCTCACCACTATTATTCAACATAGTTTTGGAAATTTTAGCCACAGCAATAAGAGAAGAAAAAGAAATCAAAGTAATCCAAATCGGAAAAGAAGTAAAGCTGTCACTGTTTGCAGATGACATGGTACTATGCATACAGAATCCTAAAGACGTTACCAGAAAACTACTAGAGCTAATCAATGAATTTGGTAAAGTAGCAGGATACAAAATTAATGCACAGAAATCTCTTGCATTCCTATACACCAGTGATGAAAAACCTGAAAGAAATTAAGGAAACACTACCATTTACCATTGCAACAAAAAGAATAGGATACCTAGGAATAAGCCTACCTAAGGAGACAAAAGACCTGTATGAAGAAAACTATAAGACACTGATGAAAGCAATTAAAGATGATACAAACAGATGGAGAGATGTACCATGTTCTTGGATTGCAAGAATCAACCTTGTGAAAATGACTATACTACCCAAAGCAATCTACAGAGTCAATGCAATCCCTATCAAATACCAATGGCATTTTTCACAGAACTAAAACAAAAAATTTCACAATTTGTATGGAAACACAAAAGACCCCTAATAGCCAAAGCAATCTTGAGAAAGAAAAACGGAGCTGGAGGAATCAGCCTCCCGGACTTCAGACTATACTGCAAAGCTACAGTAATCAAGACAGTATGGTACTGCCACAAAAACAGAAATATAGATCAATGGAACAGGATAGAAAGCCCAGAGATAAACCCATGCACATATGGTCATCTTATCTTTGATAAACGTGGCAAGAATATACAATGGAGAAAAGACAACCTCGTCAATAAGTGGTGCTGGGAAAACTGGACAGCTACATGTAAAAGAATGAAATTAGAACACTCCCTAACACCATGCACAAAAATAAACTCAAAATGGATTAAAGACCTAAATGAAAGGCCAGACACTGACGAAAAGACAACCCTCAGAATGGGAGAAAATATTTGTAAATGAAGCAACTGACAAAGGACTAATCTCCAAAATTTACAAGCAGCTCATGCAGCTCAATATCAAAAAAACAACCCAATCCAAAAATGGGCAGAAGACCTAAATAGACATTTCTCCAAAGAAGATATACAAACTGACAATAAACACATGAAAGAATGCTCAACATCATTAATCATTAAGGAAATGCAAATCAAAACTACAATGACATATCACCTGACACCACTCAGAATGGCCATGATCAGAAAGTCTACAAACAATAAATGCTGGAGAGGGTGTGGAGAAAAGGGAACCCTGTTGCACTGCTGGTGGGAATGTAAATTGATACAGCCACTATGGAGAACAGTATGGAGGTTCCTTAAAAAACTAAAACTAGAACTACCATACGACCCACAAATCCCACTACTGGGCACATACCTTGAGAAAACGATAATTTAAAAAGAGTCATTTACCACAATGTTCATTGCAGCTCTATTTACAATAGCCAGGACATGGAAGCAACCTAAGTGGCCATCAACAAATGAACCGATAAAGAAGATGTGGCACATATATACAATGGAATATTACTCAGCCATGAAAAGAAACGAAATTGAGTTATTTGTAGTGAGGTGGATGGACCTAGAGTCTGTCATACAGGCTGAAGTTAAGTCAGAAAGAGAAAAACAATACTGTATGCTAACACATATATATGGAATCTAAAAAAAAAGAATATGGTTCTGAAGAGCCTAGATGCATGACAGGAATAATGACGCAGATGTATAGAATGGACTTGAGGACATGGGGAGCAGGAAGGGTAAGCTGGGACGAAGTGAGAGAGTGGCATGGACTTATATACACAACCAAATGTAAAATAGATAGCTAGTGGGAAGCAGCCGCAAAGCACAGGGAGATCAGCTCGGTGCTTTGTGTCCACCTAGAGGGGTGGCATAGGGAGGGTGGGAGGGAGACACAAGAGGGAAGAGATATGGGGACGTATGTATATGTATAGCTGATTCACTTTGTTATAAAGCAGAAACTAACACACCATTTTAAAGCAATTATACTCCAATAAAGATGTTTTTAAAAAAATACTGTATTGTCTATTTGAAAGTCGCTGTGAGAGTAGATCTTAAAAGTCCTCATCTCACACACACACACACACACACACTCACACACACTCACACACACAAATTGTAACTACGTGAGGGGATGGATGTTGACAGTTTCAGTGAATTTTGCCAACAGCCTAAGCGAGCCTGGAAGTGAATTCTTCTCAATAGGATGCCAGACCGGCTGACACCAAGATTTTGGCCTTACAAGACAGAGAACCCAGCCATGCCTGCCAAACTTCTGACCCAAGAACTGGGAGATAATTAATGGAGGTTGTTTTAAGCCTCTAAATGTGTGGTGAATTGTTACAGCAGCAACAGAAAGCAAACGCAGTAAGATTCAAGATACACAAGGAAAGAACAGAGGGGCCTTAAGATGCCACCTGGAACCTAATTCCACGTCTGGCATTTGTGTTGCCTCCAGATTTTCAAAACAAGGCCCCATCTATCAGCTCACCCTCCCTTCCTAGGCATGCCGAGAACAGGACTGAAGGAAATGACCGATTCGGGTATTCAAGGAGGAGCCGGAGGCAGAGAGAGGTTCATGGCTTGCCTGCCACCGTGTGTCTGGTTAGTGAGAGGACCGAGGTTAGAACTCCAGGTTCGTGGCTCCCAGACCAGGAATGTCTGGAACCACCAGAGGAAGGAGGTGTTAAAGAGCATACTGTTTACTCACCTTTCTGTAGATGGCAAATATGGTTCCAATGGAGGCCAGGCAGTCGATGTTCGAAGATCCATCCAGTGGGTCAAAGCAGACCACGTATTTCCCCTACATGCACAGAGGGCAGAACACCTGATCAGGTCACCTTCCGAGCAACACACTCTGTGTACGCGGCTGTGTGTGGCAGACAGCACTGCAGCAAAAGCGATTCAGAGCAAAGGGATATCCTCGTCAAAAAATGCAGTTACTTAAGGAGTGCAGAGTGTATCAGCATACATTCACTGGGCAGCTCAGAGCCCTCCTGCCCATAAACAGATTAATTGACACCCACAGGGGGTGATGGAGGTCCCACCCACCTCTAAATAGCTCTCCTCCCACCTGCCCTGGCTCCGCCCTCCCCTCCTACCTGGGACCAGTGGGGACTCAGAGCTGCTGAGGGTGTGAGAGGAAACCAGGTCCGAAATGGGCACCTTGCAGGGAAGTGGTGGAGAAGCTGAAGATGACCTTGGACAGGTTCTACCCACGTCCACAGTAAGGTTGGCTATTGATTTACTGATACTTCTGAGCCTCCCCCCAGACAGGCTTTTTTCATTTTAGCACATTTTTACTGAAAGAAAATCTCAGAACAATGTCCCAGGGCCTCTGGGTCTGTCTTATTAAAATAGCTGGTATGTATGACTACATCAGGAGGGTAAAAATACTCCTCTGGGTTTTGCTGCATCCACCCTACCTTGCTGATGTGAAGACCAGAGACAGAGTAGGTGTGGTCTTGAGATACCATGTCCCTCATGCCCACTCACGCTGCTGTCACCGGCAGCTCGGGGGAAAGAAAACACCAGATACTTTTTACAGGCCTCCTATGTGCAAGGTTCTGTGAGAGCCTTAGTGATGGGGACTGGGGTGTCCTGGCTAATTAAACACTGGTAATCAAGCATCAAGTAAAATGGGATTCATTTTTCCCACCACTAAACTACTTTCCCCTGACTTTCCAATGAGTAATGCCCTAGCTTAATGTAAGCTTTCTTCCTTTCTTTCTTTCCCTTTCTTTCCTTCCTTTCTTTTTTCGTTTCTTTCTTTCTTTCCTTTCTTTCTTTTGTTCGTTCGTTCTTTCTTTCTTTCTTTTTTCTTTCTTTCTTTCTTTCCTTCCTTCTTTCTTTCTTCCTTTTCTCCTTTCTTTTTTCCTTGTTCAACAGAAGGTGAGGCGGGGAGGGCAGTGGAAGTCATAAACTTGGAAATTTCCCATTCTCCCTGTAGATAAGCCAATTCAGCCCATTCATTTCACACATGCATGCATTCAACAGATATTTGTTGAACATCAAGCATATGCTGGAGAAGGTTCACGAGCTGATGTGGGAACAAGCAAGGAGTATTCAAGAACTAGCGTGAAGAGCTGTGTAGCTCAGGCCATCGGGGAAAGAAAACGTGAGATTTGATCAGAGATAAATCAAGGGTCATATCGGTGGAAATTGAAAGTTGAAAATAATAGGTTTGACTTAGCCTAATTATGTGAGACAACAAGTATAACGTGCTTTGGCACAGTCCCCACCATACAGCAAGTGTTCAATAAATTTGGCTTTACTTTACTTTTTCCATCCTTTCAGCTAATCACAAGGAAATGTCACTTTGTCCCCAGGACCCACTGTACAAAACAAGGGCCAACAGGGCTTCCCTGGTGGCGCAGTGGTTGAGAGTCCACCTGCCGATGCAGGGGACACGGGTTCGTGCCCTGGTCCGGGAAGATCCCACATGTCGCGGAGCGGCTGGGCCCGTGAGCCACGGCCGCTGAGCCTGCGCGTCCGGAGCCTGTGCTCCGCAACGGGAGAGGCCACAACAGTGAGAGGCCCGCGTACCGCAAAAAAAACCCCAAAAAACTAGGGCCAACAGTCTTAGCGTTTATTTGGCATTACTGTACGGCAGCTGAATATGGGTTGAATTTTCTGGCCACCAGCTTTTTTTTTGTTTTTAATAAACTGTGAAAACATAGTGAATATAGACCCTCCCCAGTCATGCCCTGCACTAACCAAGTTTACCATTGCATTAAGGCCAGAGCAACGATCTTTAGGAATTCTTTTATGTTTTAGTCTAACCGTTTGTCAGGCATGAAGAAATCTCTGCTGAAACCAAACCCCCTTGGGGAAGGGGCTGGCAGTATACTGGGGATGAGAAGATTAAGAGAGGGTACAGTACCACAGGAACTCTACTTTTTACTGGACTGGATTTTCAAGCGCTCCAAAATGTTGGGACTTGTTACCAGTACAGTAAGTGAAAACCCATGATGAACCCCATCCACTGAGAAGTTTCGGTAAAGCACTCTGATTTATTTCCTGAATGAATCACTGCCCTATTACAGTCTGTTAGACTAGACAGCATAAGCCTTCCAACTAAAGAAGTATGCAATCCCTTGTTTGTTTCCAGAAAATAAAAAATTAAGCAATAGAAGAAAATACCAGAAATTTTAAAAAGCAAGGCAACCATAGTCTTCCCAACTCTGTTGCGCCCTCTACTGGTGAGTAGAGGAACTTCAGCAAGGCTGCCACACTCACCCTCTTCTCCTGGGCAGTGATAAGTGCGTCTTTATTCTCTTCCGAGACCAGGACGCAGGTGCTGTAGGAGGACTGGAGCATGTTGATCACCAGGGAATTGGATAACACGTCCAGTTTCTTCACCTCATCCCCTGTCACGTTCACGCTTCCCGCGATTCCGTACCTAAGAAGACAAAAGGCTGGAGGAAATCAGGAAGGGAGCCTGGACTCCAGCAAAGATGACCAGATGCTAAGATACCGCCCCTGTATCCCTCTTTTCCCTTCATGGCTCCAGAGTCTCCAAATTATAAATACGACCAAGTGCGTCCTGTCTCACAGCGCTGGTTCTTACTCTTGCTTCCTTTACACCTCAGGGATATTGTCCAAAGTCCCTCATCGTCCCAGTAACACTAACCAGAATTCAATCTTGCTAACAAGCAACCCTGCCCCCCGGGCCTGGGAGAGAGAATTCATAAAGTCAGACACATCGCCATAATTAATAACTCTAAAAAGTAAAGGACCGTGGCTTTCCAGCCCCGGAATTTCTAGTATTTATTGATTATCCTCAAATAGTGGCCTGCTGGGCTGAATTAAAATTTGTTCTGCTGTAGCTTGTCATTACTTGAATAAGAAGGAAAGTGGGAGACAGACTTAACTAGTTTAATTTGATTCTTTACCACCATTCCAAGCAATGTAAGAATGAACACTACTGTAAGAATTCTATCTGGAGGCTTTGTGTTTTAGAGGATTGCTATGCAAAGGTCTCCAGGGAATTCCCTGGGGGTCCCGTGGTTAGGACTCGGTGCTTTCACTTCCCCAGGCCTCGGTTTGATCCCTCGTGGGTGGGATCCTTCTAAAATCAGTCAGATCACCCCTGTCTCTCCCAGAGTCCCCAGGTCCTCCACAGTGGGTTTCAGGCCACACCAAGGAAGGCCTGGTCCCACACTGGCCTTGCCTCTTGGCCCTCTCACCCTCACTCTCAGCCTCTGGAACCCAATGGGCACACACCTGCCTTACACAGACCCTTGGGTTCCCTGTCCCCCACCCCCCATGCTCTTCTCTCCATGAGCCACATGGCTACCACCCCCCTTAAGCCCTTCTCATGCCAACAGCCACCAAGGTCCTGAGGTCACCAGCAGCCAGCAAGCTGCTTCTCTCCTCTCCCCCTTCACTCATGGTATCCCCCCCATGGGAGTGCTTTCTGCCCACGGACAGCTTTCTTCTACTTGCCCTCCTAACCTCTTCCAGAAGCTTCCCTGGTGCTACACACACCAGATACAGCCTTGTCAGCCCTTCCAGAGCAGCTCACAATCTGTCTGTGGGAATGTCCTTCCTGCTGGATTATCTGCTCACCGAAGGCAAGAGCTGTGACTCACTGTACTTGTTTCCACAGTACTCAGATGCTCAATATACATTCACTGAATTATGAAGAATGGATGGCAGGAAAGTAATTCCCCCCTCTCCTTTTTGTTAACGCCATTTATTTGTTGAAGGAATCCTCAGGCGGCTCTAACAGGTAGCCAGGGTTGAGATCCACTGATTCACCCTAAGCCGGGGCGGGGGACAACTCATTTCCCACCCTTTTCCCTGATTGACAGCCTCTCCCCTCCCCCACAGATACCCCCATCACTTGATGTCCGATGTGATGAGATCTGCCTTGGAAAACAATACTGGTGGCCTCACCTCAAAGACTGTACCTTCTAGTTCAAAATAAAAGCAAACAAACACACAACAGCAACCACAAAACTGGGTTATGTTGCATCAGAATTTAAAGGATCCACAAACCCAGTCCTGTTGTTTAACTGGAATCTTGATACAGCTTCTACTGGAGAATGAAGAGTTGGGGTGCCCGAGGCCTGTGGGTGTTGGAGAAACAGGCTCTCTGTCCTGTGCTTTGCAAACACTTCCTCCACCTCCACACAAACCCCACCCTTATCCCCGCCCCTCAACCCACCCTCTGCACCCTCCCTGCAGGGCATTCTGCTCTGCTTACCCCCTCCCACCATCCACACCCTTCCTTTCAGAAAGAATGGAAGATCATCACAATGAGATCTAATCACCTGACAACTGCTCCAAGTTAGATCATGGGCAGAAAAGTGCTTTTTAACCCATAAGACAGTATTTTTTAGATCTTAACTAACATTTAAGCTTTACTGATAATTTTTTAATGGATTGTTCTGCTGTTTTGACATTAGAAAGCAGTGGAGAGGATTCCAGGTGTGGTATTCTAGCATTCCCTTCTTCCTACAGCAAGGAGCAGAGAAAAAAGAAGAAAAATATGAGACTTTCTGATCCGTTTTGCATTTATCGAGCAGGTGCCTAGAAATGTCTTCCCAAAAAGAGGAGGCAAAAGAATGAGGGGCTTGAGGCCCCCTAAATGGGAAAGTGGCAGGAATTTGTTAAAGTTCCATTTTCATGAGCAGAATTGCTCTGGGATAGGATGCAACCTTTTAGCTCTTTGATAAGCAATTCCAGGGTCCTCTTAAAATTATCTCAGCATCTTATTAGAAAGAAGGAATTTCCAGCCAATGAACTTCTCCCACTGACACTTTGGGTATCTATTACAGAGGCACCCAGGGAAGGATGACTCCTGAATTGGCAAAATACGTGGTCTCTGCCTTACGGAGGATACCTGCCTCAGCCTCCGAGAAAATGCGAAATCCTGACGTCTTGTTTCCACGGGCTGCGCCTGCCACCTAGTGGTACGTTAGCGACATCGCCCTGTTAGCCGGCAAATTTCCCCAGGTTCGGGCTTGGAACCACAGTAATACGGAGCATTTATTATGGAGCTGGCACTGTCGAAATCATCATCACGTGGACCTACTAAGCCTTACAACTAGCCCTACGAGTTAGGTGCTATTAGTATCCAATCCGTTTTACAATTTTACAGGCCCTAGCGAGAGTAGATCACTGACCATGATCACATGGCACAAAAAACCAAGTCGGAGGAGCACCTGAATTATCCAATCGCTGAGTCCAGGTCCTCTGGACACTCCATGGCCACAAAGTCAGAGTTCCGCAGCGATTAGCACAACCCCACCACAGCAGCCCCTGCCCAGCCCAGCCCCTCTGCACTGGGGGTAACGTTTTTTTTTATTTTTATTTTTTGCGGTACGCGGGCCTCCCACTGTTGTGGCCTCTCCCGTTGCGGGGCACAGGCTCCGGACGCGCAGGCTCAGCGGCCATGGCTCACGAGCCCAGCCGCTCCGCGGCATGTGGGATCCTCCCGGACCGGGACACGAACTCGTGTCCCCCGCATCGGCAGGCGGACTCTCAACCACTGCGCCACCAGGGAAGCCCAGGGGGGTAACATGTTAACATGGGTAACACTGAGAGGTCAGCAGGCAACCCAGGAAACTGCTCTATGCGTAGCCCAGCTCACCACCAGACAGGAGCAGAACAGAGGCAAGTAGCTGTGTCTCACCTTCATGAAGGTCTTTAAAGGTAGAGCTGGCCATTATTGCCAAATGAGGTACTCATACAGTTATAGCAATACACAGAGAGGGGGAAAACCAGTCACAATCACCTTTAACTTGGAGCTCATTACTGAGTCACCAAGCATTATATAAATAGTCTGTAATTATCACATTTTTTTGTGTTAAAAGTACTAAGTTGTTAGAATAAATATTTCAAATTATTGGACTTCGTTATTTCTTCATTTTGGAATAATAATAATAATAACAACAATGGGTCTCTTCATCTTCTGAGAGGACCTCCACTGCAATTGCTACCAGGAAAATGGAAGCCCAGAGAAAGACTGCTTCTTTTCACCACAGACTTAAACTGGACCCTTGGCTGTGAGAATCAGCAGCTGTAGCATGAACTTGGGTAAAGCACCAAGAGAGCAAAGTGGAAGAACACTCTGCATTCCCTCCTCCCGGGCCCAGCACCTCCCAACCTCCTGCACACCAAGTGGAGAGAAGATTGAGTCACAGAGAAGAAATAAAATATTGTTTTAAAAGCAGAAGACTCTTTTCAATGGTGAGAAAGGAGATGGACAACGGACCCTGGGATTCAGTAAATGATTTCTACCTCCTACTGACTATGGGCAAAGGTCATGGTAATAAAACGCTCATATCTGCAAAGGGCGTCAAGCGTCCTATCAGGTCTCCTGACGGTTGCTTTGTGCCAGTGAGAATGCAAGCACAAGTCACGATAACTCAGGATATGTTCAAATGGAACAAGCCCCTGAGCTTGTTATCATTATAATACATGGTAACTGGGAAAATTATACATTTTTTCTCCTTAGCATGTCTCCAAGTATTTTGTTTCTTTCTTGAAACAAATCAAAGGCCCCTTTATCAAAGCACACCTGGCAGAAACTTTAAAGGCAACTTCCCTCCAGGGCGCACGGGCTAATACTTCTGAGCCCCTTTCGGCCCAAGCACCTACAGCTCTGCCCACCCGCACCTGGGCCCCCCTCACTGCGTGTCGTCGGGGGGGGGGTGCGGGTAGACTCACAGATGGGCCAGGCCGGCCTTGCGCACGGCCGAGGAGATGGCTTTGATGGCCGTCAGCATGGAGTTGATCAGCTGTGTGAGCTCTCCGGTGCCTTTGGCCTGACGCCCCTTTTCCATAACGTAGCGGGTCAGGGTGAGCATGTCCGTTGCGAAGGGGCTTCTGTCCCCCATTGTGGCGGGTAGTTTTTCAAATCCTTTTCTCCCTGCAGAAGAAAGCCTTATCTCTAAGGGCTGGTCAGTGGCTCTGCGGTATCAGAGCTGATTAGAAATCTGTACTGGCTGTGCCAGGACCTTTAAGGGAAAGTGCCCCAGGCCACGTGGTTGAGATAACTGGGCGAGTCCTCAAGGAAACCTCTTGGGCCTGGCTGATCTGAAGGCTGCCAAGCTGTAAATAGAACCGGGCAGCTGGGAAACACAGACCTACTTTTTTTGACGAAACTTTTTCTTTAAAGATCCTAAGAAGCAACCGTTTAGTAAAGGTAAGAGATGAGAATTCCAGCCACTAAAAAAAAAAAAAAAAAAAAAAATCCATAAAACCCTCTTATTCAAAGACTCAAAAGGTTTCTTCACATGTATCTACTGCAGGGCCCCATTCCCTCACATTGCAGGAGGCAGATTGGCAGATATCTTACCTGAGGTATAGGTCACATAACAAAATAATGGCAATCCTGGGACTTCTTAGCCAGGGTTCTTTCATATGTTTGAAAAGGATGCTTTTAAATTCCAAAAAGCATGTATGATTGGATGGATATTTATAATAAGTATTCAAATCTGGAAGAAAAAAATATTCCTAGTGTCTAGCACTAGGGTTATTTTATTAATTCTTTATTTTTTCAATTTCTCTAGATTTGCATTTTTATAGCAAAAATGATGCTTGCTTATTGAAAAGGAAACACTACAGAACCAGCCCATCCTCCAACCCACTGCCAGAAATAACTGCATTAGAGGTGGTGGGGGTCTGTATTTGTAAACAGGGGAGGAGGTCTGCATAGGGTGGTCCAAGCACTTTCTCTAGGGGCAGAGACACCTGGCTCCGAGTCCCAGGCTAGTTGTACAGTTTGGAAAGCTCCTGAAGCCTCAGTTTCCTCACTTGTAAATGGTGATAGCAATAAAACATCTACCTGACAGAGTGGTTGTGAGGATTAAAGTGATAAGATGTGCCTGTCATAGTAGGTGCTCAATACTTGCTAGTTGTTATTACCCTTCCAATTTGTTGATGTATGTATAACTATCACGTATACATATACAATTTCATTTTACAAAATAGGACAATATGCACATTGCTGTGCAAGTTGATTTTTTTCCTTTGACAGTTACTTCAATCAGAATGTGTTTAGCTGCAAGTAATAGCAAACATAGAGTGATTTAAATATGTGGGGTTCATTAGTCTCATATTTTCTCCAAGGCAGCAGCTGGCATTCATTTAGCTGGTCAAAAGTTCCATTAGTAACCCCTCTCTGTCTCTTCTCCGTAATCCTCGGTCGGCTGGCTTTTGCCTCCAAGCTTATCATCTCACGGGCACAAAATGGCCACTACAGCTCTGAACATCTGAAGACCAAAAGAAGGGAGAAGGGCAACCACATCCGTTCCCTTTTATTAGGAAAGAAATAGTTCCCCAGAAACACCCTCTGCCTACCCCGCACCCCCACCCCAAGTAGCCTTCCACTTTTGTAGCATTGGCCAGATTTACGGCATATGATGAGGCTTTGCTGCAAGAGTCAGGCACTGATATTGAATTAACCAGTCGGAAGTGTCTTCCACAGCAAAACATCTGGGAAATACATCCGTGTTGTCACACAGAGACATACTGCTTTCCCACGTGTGGACAGTAAGATATTTTTGAAATATTTGCTCCTCAAACAATGCTGCACCAAGATCCTTACCTTTGTGTATGTGCTTGTGTGAGGGCTTCAGTAAGATACAGCCTTAGAAGAGGAGCTTCTATGTCAGAACATTTTAATTTTGACATCACCAGGGTCTAAATTGGAAAACTTTCTTTTTCTTCCCCAAGAGCTTCTGGAAATTGTGAAGACTGTAGAATGGAACTTTATTTGATCCTGATGTTTCATGTTGCCATCAATAAATAACTCAGTTTTGTCTTTCACATGGGAGATCAACCATGATTCTTCAGGCATAATTATAGAAAGAGCAGTGGCTGGATATTAGGAGTTCTGGGCCAGTAAATGGCTACAAGATAAAGAGAGTGGCCTGGCTGATTGGTTTCCAGATTTCCTTTGAAGTCGAATGTCATCATCTGATTAAGAGGGTTTCCCCTCTTTGTGGTGGTACAAAACGATGCCACTCAGAGTGGACTGTCACATCTTCCCTAGAGAAATGAATTGTATGTTCACACCAAAACCCATTCGTGAATATTTATAGCAGTTCTATTTATAATTGTCAGGAACTGCTAGCACCCAAATGCTCTTCAATGGTGGTAAAGAAACTGTGGTAGATCCATAAAATAGAACACTATTCAGCAATAAAAAGGAACAAGCTATTGTTACATGTGGCACTGGGACTAATCTCAAAGGCATTATGCTGGGTGAAAGAAGCCAGTCTTAAAAGACTATATGCTGTATGATTCCATTTATATGATATTCTCAAAAGGACAAAATTAGAGGGCTTCCCTGGTGGCGCAATGGTTGAGAATCTGCCTGCCAATGCAGGGGACACGGGTTCGAGCCCTGGTCTGGGAAGATCCCACATGCCACGGAGCAACTGGGCCCGTGAGCCACAACTACTGAGCCTGCGCATCTGGAGCCTGTGCTCCGCAACAAGAGAGGCCGCGACAGTGAGAGGCCCACGCACTGCGATGAAGAGTGGACCCCGCTTGCCGCAACTGGAGAAAGCCCTCACACAGAAACGAGGACCCAACACAGCCAAAAATAAATAAAGAAAGAAACTTTCATTTAAAAAAAAAAAAAGACAAAATTAGAGAGTTAGAGACCAACTTCATGGTTGCTGTGGATAGTTGGTGTGGGGCAGGGAGGACAGGATGGGGAATTTTTTGCCTGATGGAACTGTTCTGTATCCTGATTATGGTGATGGCAACTTGAACCCATACATGTGTTAAAATTCAGAGAACTGTACATTTTTTAAAAGTCATTTTACTGTAAAGTGAAACTCTGTGCCTATTAAACAATAACTCTCTCTTCCCCCTCAATCCTTAGTCCCTGACAACCAGCAATTCTACTTTCTGTTTCTATGCATTTGATTATTCTAGGTACTTCATATAAGTCAAATCATACAATATTTCTCCTTTTGTGGCTGGCTTATTTCACTTAGCATCATATTTTCAAGGTTCATCCATGTTGTAGCATGCGTCTGAATTTCCTTCCTTTTTAAGACTGAATAATATTCCATTGGTGGATATACCACATTTTGTTTATCCATTAATCCAGCGACAGACACTTTGGTTGTTTCCACCTTTTGGCTATTGTGAATAATGCTATCATGTCCACAGTAGGACAAATACATGTTCAAGTCCCTGCTTTCAGTTTTTTGGGGGTATATACATACAAAGAAGTAGAATTGCTGGATCATATGGTAATGCTATGTTTAACTTCTTGAGGAATCACTGTACCATTTTCCACAGTGGCTGCACCATTTTACATTCTCACCAGCAGTGCACAAGGGTTCCAATGTCTCAACATCCTTGCCAACAGTTGTTATTTTCTGTTTTTTTGTTTGTTTGTTTTTTTATTTTTTATTTTTATTTTTTTTGCAGTACGCGGGCCTCTCACTGTTGTGGCCTCTCCCGTTGTGGAGCACAGGCTCCGGACGCACAGGCTCAGCGGCCATGGCTCACGGGCCTAGCTGCTCCGTGGCATGTGGGATCTTCCCAGACCGGGGCACGAACACGAGTCCCCTGCATCGGCAGGCGGACTCTCAACCACTGCGCCACCAGGGAAGCCCCTGTTTGTTTTTTTATAACTAGCATCCTAATGGGTATGAAATGGTATCTCATTGTGGCTTTGATTGGCATTTCCCTAAGGATTGGTGATGTTGAGCATCTTTTCATGTGTTTATTAGCCCTTCTAGTTAATTTTTATTATGTATTTGTTCACAAGAGATTGGAAGTAAACAATCAAACTAGTGCTTCAGCACAACTGTCTGGAGAATCCCTGGTGCCCAGCACACTATGGATGTTAAGAATGAGCAAGACTAGATAATTTGGGAGTCAGAAGGGAGAGTATTGGCTGGTGTCCTTTATGAGCAGTCAACCACTCGTCCATAAAGGGATCTGAGGGAGGGGCTGCTACTTCTGTCACCGTCCAGCCCAGGCTGACAGCCGGTACAGCAATCCCACCACTTTGCGGCTGCATTTAAATGTCAGAAGTGTGTTACCCAATGGTCTAAAATTGCAGCTGATGACCTTTCAGCAAATGCCAAAGTTCTTTCAGGGCACAGGACAGGGTGGAAACTGAAAGAGCAGCTGTGGCGAAAGCCCAGAGGAAGGTAGAAGAGCAGCCAGCTCACATTTATTTCAGTGCCAAGGATACACTGGTGACCACAAAGCTATCTATGGCTTTGCTCTGCTTAGTGAAAGATGCTCACAGGACTGCGTCTAACTAAATAAGGTCAAGCAGACCGTCCTAATGGCTGGGGCAAAATCTTGTTCCTGTCTCAGGGCCCTCCACCCAAAGACAAGGATCTGGAATGTGCCTCTAGAATATCAGCTGAGGGACCATTCTTTGTTAGCAAAACTCTGCTAAAATGCTTTATGTAATCCCAACATAGGTTTTTTGGTTTTTGTTTTGTTTTTAATATTTATTTGTTCATTTGGCTTCATCTGGTCTTAGTTGCAGCATGCGAGATCTAGTTCCCTGAGCAGGAACTGAACCCGGGCTCCCTGCATTGGGAGTGTGGAGTCTTTAACCATTGGACCACCAGGGAAGTCCCCAACATAGGTTTTTGTTTTACTTTGTTTTTGAAGTTTTCAATCAGAAAAGGTTTTATTATAAGAAATAATGCTGGGCTTCCCTGGTGGTGCAGTGGTTAGGAATCCGCCGGCCAATGTAGGGGACATGGGTTCGAGCCCTGGTCTGGGAAGATCCCACATGCCGTGGAGCAACTAAGCTCGTGCATTACAGCTACTGAGCTTGCACTCTAGAGCCCACGAGCCACAACTACTGAGCCCACGTGCCACAACTGTTGAAGCCCGCATGCCTAGAGCCCATGCTCCACAAGAGAAGCCACCACAGTAAGAAGCCCGCACACCGCAGCCAAGAGTAGCCCCCACTCGCCTCAACTAGAGGAAGCCAGCGGGCAGCAACGAAGACCTAACGCAGCCAAAAATATAAATAAATAAATTTGAAAAAAACGAAAAAAAAAGGAAATAATGTCATCAGGTAAAAATGCAAAATTTACAATTATGGCAAAATGTTTCAAAATATCTACACACTTGCCCCCATAGGACTACAGTACTTACTATATACCTGAGCACTGAACATTGAGTGCCATTCTAAACAGCTTCACATAGGAACTCTGTTTCTTTGCAGATCACACCTTCCTTTTCTCATGTGCCAGTGAAACCAGCTTGATGCTTAAGCATCAGCTTTGTTGGATAACAGAAAACAAAGATAAAAAATAAAGAATACAATTTCTGCTTTCCTATAACATAGTTTTACCAAGATACCAAGTCTAGTTTTCAATGTATAAAAATATGTAGGAAAGTGCTATATACATTCTTCAAATGCAAAAATAAAGTTAAAGTGGGACTGGCATATGTTGGAACTATATTTTAATTCTTGGTACCCATTGCACCATTTACTTATATTCTCATCATACTACGCTTTTTAAAAATAATAATAATAAGGCTTTATCTTTTAGAGTAGTTTAGGTTTACAACAAAATTGCAAGGAGGTACAGAGATTCCTCATTTCCCTCTGTACCCACACATGCACAGCCTTCCCTGTTATCAACATCACTCACCAGAACAGTATTTCTTTTTTCCTCTTCTTTTTTTTTTTTTTTTTTTTTTTTTTACAAAAATGAACCTACATTAACCCCTCATTATCACCCAAAATCCATAGTATACCTTAAGGTTTACTATGGGTGTTGTACATTCTGTGGGTCTGGACAATTGTATAATGACATATATCTATCTATCATAATATCACACAGAGTAGATTCACTGCCCTAAAAATTCTCTGTGCCCTGCCTTTCATCGCTCCCCACCACCTCACCCCTAGTGACCACTGATACTCTTATTGCCTCCATAGTTTTGCTTTCTCCAGAATGTAAAATAGAATCATACAGGAGGTAGCCTTTTCAGATTGGCTGCTTTCACTTAGTAATATGCATTTAAGATTCCTTCATGTCTTTTCATTGCTTGATAGCTCATTTCTCTTAGCAATGAATAATATTCCATTGTCTGGATGTACCACAGTTTATTTATTCATTCCTCTACTGAAGGACATCCTGGTTGCTACCAAGTCTTAGCAATTATGAATAAAGCTACTATTAACAACAGTCTGCAGGTTTTTGTACTAATGTAAGTTTTCAGCTCCTTTGGGTAAATACCAAGGAGTATGATCATATGGCGAGAGTATGTTTAGTTTTAAAAGAAACCTCCAACTGTCTTCTGAAGTGGCTGCACCAATTTGCATTCCCACCAATTTTGTATGAGAGTTCCTGTTGCTCCATATCCTCACCAGCATTTGGTATTCTGGATTTTGGTCATTCTAATAGGTGTGTAGGAATGTCTCATTGTTGTTTTAATTTGCATTTTCCTGATGACATATGATGTGGAGCATCTTTTCATATGCTTATTTGTCATCTGTGTATCTTCTTTGGTGAGGTGTCTGTTAAAGTCTTTGGCCCATTTTTTAATCTGTTGTTTTCTTATTGTTGAGTTTTAAGGGTTAACAGTCCTTTATCAGATGTGTCTTTTGTAAATATTTTCTCTCAGTTTGTGGTTTGTCTTCTCATTCTCATGATACTGTCTTTCCCAGGGCAGAAGTTGTTTTTTTTTTTTTTGCAGTACGCGGGCCTCTCACTGTTGTGGCCTCTCCCGTTGCGGAGCACAGGCTCCAGACGTGCAGGCTCAGCGGCCATGGCTCACGGGCCCAGCCACTCCGTGGCATGTGGTATCTTCCTGGACCGGGGCACGAACCCGTGTCCCCTGCATCGGCAGGTGGACTCTCAACCACTGAGCCACCAGGGAAGCCCAAAAGTTTTTAATTTTAATAAATTCCAGTATATCAATTATTCCCTTCATGGATTGTTTATTTGTTACTGTATCTAAAAAGGCATCACCCTACCCAAGGTCATCTAGGTTTTCTCCCATATTATCTTTTAAGAGTTTTAGTTTTGCATTTTACATTTAGGCCTGTGATCTACTTTGAGTTAATTTTTGTGAAGGGTGTAAGGTCTGTGTCTAGATTCATTTTTTTGCATGTGAATGTCCAGTTGTTCTGGCAATATTTGTTCAAGAGACTATCTTTACTCCATTTTATTGCCTTCTCTCCTTTGTCAAAGATCAGATGACTATATTTATGGGGGTCTATTTCTGGGCTCTCTATTCTGTTCCACTGACCTATCTGTCTATTCTTTTGCCAATACAGTACCACATTGTCTTAATTACTGTAGCTTTTATCATAAGTCTTGAATTCAGGTAGCAACAGTCCTCCAACTCTTTCTTCTCCTTCAATATTGTGTTGGCAAATCTGGGTCTTTTGTCTCTCCATATAAATTTTAGAATCAGTTTGACAATATCCATAAAATAACTTGCTTGGATTTTGACTGGGATTGCATTGAATGTATAGAACAAGTTGGGAAGAACTGACATCTTGACAATATTGAGTCTATCCACTGATTTAGTTCTTTGAGTTCATTCATCAGAGTTTTGTGGTTTTCCTCATACAGATCTTGTACATATTTTGTTTGTTAGATTTGTACTATTTCATTTTTTTAGGTTCCAGTGTCAACGGTATTATGTTTCTAATTTCAGATTCCACCTATTCATTATTGGTATATAGGAAAACAATTGACTTTTGTATATTAACCTTGAATCCTGCAACCTTGCTATAATTGTTTAATAGTCCCAGGAGGGGTTTTTTGGTGTGTCAATTCTTTTGGATTTTCTACATAGACAATAATGTCATCTGTGAACGAAAGCACTTTTATATCTTCCTTCCCAATATGTATATTTTTTATTTTCTTTTATTGCCTTATTGCATTAGCAAGGACTCCCAGTAAGACATTGAAAACAAGTGGTGAGAGGGAACATCCCTGACTTGTACCTGATCTTAATGGGAAAGCTTTGAGTTTCTCATCATTAAATATGATATTAACTGTAGGGTTTTTGTAGACAGTCTTTATCAAGTTGAGAAAATTCTCTTCTAGTCCTAGTTCACTGCGAGTTTTTATCTTAAATGGATTTTGTCAAATGCTTTTTTTGCATCTATTGGTATGATTTTGTGATTTTTTGTTTTCAGTCTGTTATGTGATGGATTACATTATTTGATTTTCAAATGTTGAACCAGGCTTGCATACCTGGATAAATCCCACTTAGTCATGGTATATAATTATTTTTATAAGTTTTTAAATTTAATTTGCTAATATTTTGTTAAGGATTTTTGCATCTATGTTCATGGGAGATATTGGTTTGTAGTTTTCTTTTCTTGTAATGTCTTTGCCTGGTTTTGGTATTAGGGGAATGCTGGCCTCATTGAATGTGTTAGGAAGCATTTCCTCTGCTTCTATCCTCTGAAAGAGATTGTAAAGAATTGATATTATTTCTTCCTTAAATGTTTGGTAGAATTCACCAATAAACCCACCTGAGCTTTGTGCTTTTGGTTTTGGAGGGTATTAATTATTGATTCAATTTCTTTAATATAGGCCTATTCATATCATCAATTTCTTGTGTGAGTTTTGGCAGATTGTGTCTTTCAAGTTATTTGATCCATTTTATCTGAGTTATCAAATTTGTGGGCATAGAGCTGTTCATAGTATTCCTTCATCATCTGTTTTTTTTTTTAATTCATGTATTTTTTTAAACACGTTTTGCTTTTTATTTATTTATTTATTTATTTATTTAGCTGCATCAGGTCTTAGTTGTGGCACGCAGATCTTCATTGTGGCATGTGGGATCTTTCGCTGCAGCCCATGGGCTCTTTGTTGCAGACCATGGGCTTCTCTCTAGTTGTGGCATGCAGGGTCCAGAGCGTGTGGGCTCAGTAGTTGTGGCATGTGGGCTTAATTGCCCTGTAGCATGTGGGATTTTTGTTCCCTGACCAGGGATCAAACTTGTGTCCCCTGTATTGGTATGCAGATTCTTAACCACTGGGCCACCAGGGAAGCCCCCTTCATCATCGTTTTAATTTCCAAA
Organism: Physeter macrocephalus; assembly: GCF_002837175.3. Lineage (NCBI taxonomy): Eukaryota > Metazoa > Chordata > Mammalia > Artiodactyla > Physeteridae > Physeter > Physeter macrocephalus. The sequence continues at coordinate 79,488,485 of NC_041222.1, forward strand.
GGATCTGTAGTAATGTCCCATCTTTTATTTCTGATACTAGTAATTTATGTCTTCTCTCTTTTTTCTTAGTTAGCCTGGCTAGAGGCTTATCAATTTTATTGATCTTTTTAAAGAACCAGGTTTTGGTTTTGTTGATTTTCTTTATTGATTTCTAATTTTTACTTTCATTGATTTCTGCTCTAATTCTTATTATTTCCTTTCTTCTGCTTACTTTGGGTTTAATTTGTTCTTCTTTTCCTAGATTCCTATGGTGGAAACTTAGATTGATTTTAGATCTTTCTTATTCTCTAATATATGCATTTAATGCTATAAATTTCCCTCTACGCACTGCTTTTCACTGTATCCCACAAATTTTGATAAGCTGTATTTTTATTTTCATTTAGTTCAAAATATTTTAAAATTTCTCTTGAGATGTTTTTATTTCATCCATATGTTATTAAGAAGTATGTTATTGAATTTCCATGTATTTTGGGATTTTCCATTTATCTTTCTGTTATTGATTTCTAGTTTATTTCCACTGTGGTCTAAAAGCAGACATTGTGTGATTTCTATTCTTTTAAATATGTTAAGGTGTGTTTTATGGCCCAGAATGTGGTCTATATTGGTGAATGTTCCACGTAAGCTTGAGGAAAATGTGTATTCTGCTGTTGTTGGATGAAGTAGTCTGTAGATGTCAATTATATCTTGTTGATAAATGGTGTTAAGTTCAACTATGTGCTTATTGATTTTCGCCTGCTGGGCCTTTCCATTTCTGAGAGAAGAGTGTTGAAATCCCCAGCTATGATAGTGGATTCATCTTCCTCCTTACAGTTTTATCCATTTTGCCTCATGAAGTTGGATGCTCAGTTGTTAGGCACATACACTATTATGTCTTGTTGGAGAATTGACTCCTTTATTATTATGTAATACCCCTCTTTATCCCTAATAACTTTCCTTACTTTGAAGTATGTTCTGACATTAATATAGCTACTCCTGCTCTCTTCATTAGTGTTAGCATTATATATTTTTCTCCATCCATTTACTTTTAATCTATATGTGTCTTTATATTTAAAGTGGGTTTCTTGTAGACAACATATAGTTAGGTCATGTTTTTGATCCACTCTTTTAATTGGTGTATTTAGATAACTGACATTCAAAGTGATTATTGATACAGTTGGATTAATGGAAAATAGTAACCATATTTGTTACTATTTTCTATTTTTTGCCCTTGTTCTTTGTTCCTGTTGTTGTCTTCCTTTCTTTTTCTGCCTTTTGTGATTTTAATTAGTCATTTTATATGATTTCCTTTTCTTTCCTTTCTTAGCATATCAGTTATACTTCCTTTTACTATTTTTAGTGCTTTCCCTAGAGTTTGCAATATACATTTACAACTAATCCAATTTCACTTTCAAATAACATATACCTCTTCATGGGTAGCTGTACCTTATAATAACAAAATAATTCTAGCGGCTTTCCTGGTGGCACAGTGGTTGCGAGCCCACCTGCCGATGCAGGGGACATGGGTTCGTGCCCCGGTTCGGGAAGATCCCACATGCCGCGGAGCGGCTAGGCCCGTGAGCCATGGCCGCTGAGCCTGCGCGTCCGGAGCCTGTGCTCCACAATGGGAGAGGCCACAACAGTGAGAGGCCCGCGTACCGCAAAAAAAAAAATAATAATAATAATAATTCTAATTCCATCCTCCTGTCCCTGTATAATTGCTATCATTCATTTCACTTATATGTAAGCATACATAAGTGCATATATATGATATATACATAAGCAGATATAATTGAATACATTGTTGCTATTTTGAACAAACTGTTGTCTGTTAGATCAATTAAGAATAAGTCATAATTGAATACATTCTTGCTATTAGTATTTTGAAAAAACTGTTTTCTGTTAGATCAATTAAGAATAAAAAATAAAAGTTTTTATTTTACCTTTTTTCCTTCTTCAACACTCTTCCTTTCTTTATGTAGCTCCAAGCTTCTGACCTATATCATTTTCCTTCTCTCTAAAGAACATCATTTAACATTTCTTGCAAGGAAGACCTACTAGCAACAAATGCCCTCAATTTTTGTTAGTCTGAGAAAGTTTTTGTTTCTCCTTCACTTTGTTTTTTTTGAAGTCTTTACTGAATTTGTTACAATATTGCTTTTGTTTTATGTTTTGGTGTTTTGGCCATGGGGCATGTAGGATTATGGCTCCCTGACCAGGGATCAAACCCACACCCCCTGCATTGGAAGGCAAAGTCTTAACCAGTGGACCACCAGTGAAGTCCCTCTCCACTTTTGATGGATAATTTTACAGGGTACAGAATTCAGAGGTTGATGGGTTTTTTTCCTCTAAACACTTTAAATATTTCACTCCAAGTCTTCTTGTTTGCATGGTTTCTGAGGAGAAGTCAGATGTAATTCTTTGTTCCTCTGTAGATAAGGTGTTTATTTCCTCTTCTGGCTTCTTTCAGGATTTTTTTCTTTATATTTGATTTTCTGTAGTTTGATGATATTAGGCTTAGGTGTGGTTTTTTGGCATTTATCCTGTGTGTTATTCTGTGAATATCCTGGATCTGTGGTTTGGTGTCTGACATTAACTTGGAGGAAATTCTCAGTCATTATTATTTCAAATATTTCTTCTGTTCCTTTCTCTCTTTCTTCTTCTTCTCCTGATGTTCCCAATATGCATGTTACATCTTTTGTAGTTGTCCCACAGTCCTTGGATATCCTGGTTTGTTAGTTTTTTTTTCCAGTCTATGTTTTTCTTTGCTTTTCAGTTTTCAAAGATTATTGATATATCCTAAGGCTCGGAGATTCCTTCCTTAGCCATGACCATCAAATTCCAATCAAAGCCATTCTTCATTTCTGTGACAATGTTTTTTTTAATCTCTAGTATTTCTTTTTGGTTCTTAGGATTTCCTTCTCTTTGCTTACATTGCCCATCTGTTCTTGCATGCTGTCTATCCATTAGAGTCCCTAGCAAATTTATCATAACTGTCTTAATTTTTTTTTGAATTTTATTTATTTTTGGCTGTGTTGGGTCTTCATTGCTGTGCACAGGCTTTCTTTAGTTGCAGCGAGTGGGGGCTACTCTTCGTTGCGGTGCATGGGCTTCTCATTGAGAGGATTCTCTTGCTGCAGAGCACGGGCTCTAGGCGCGTGGGCTTCAGTGGTTGCAGCCCATGGGCTCAGTAGTTGTGGCATGCAGGTCCTAGAGTGCACAGCCTTCAGTAGTTGTGGCACACCGGCTCAGTAGTTGTGACGCACGGGCTTAGTTGCTCCGTGGCATGTGGGATCTTCCTGGACCAGGGATTGAACCCATATCCCCTGCATTGGCAGGCGGATTCTTAACCACTGCACCACCAGGGAAGTCCCATCATAATTGTTTTAAATTCCCAGACTGGTAATTCCAACATCGCTGCCATGTCTTGTTCTGAAGCTTGCTCTGTCTCTTCAAATTGTGGTTTTTTGCCCTTTGGTTTGCCTTGTAATTCTTTCTTGATAGCTGGACATAGTGTACTGGATAAAAGGAACTGCTGTAAATAGGCCTTTAGTAAGGAGGTGGTGAGATGTGAGGGGATGGACCTAGTCCTGTGATTAGGTCTCAGCATTTAGTGAGCCTGTGCTTCTATATTGCGAACTTCACAAGTGTTTCTCCGTTTTTTTCTCCCCTCTTAAGTGGTATGGGATGGCTAGAATTGGCTAGAGTTGGGTATTTCCCTTCCCCAGGTCAGTTAAGACTGATAATCCTTGATTGTGTTGCTCTAGTTAACTAATTTCCCCTGAGGGCAGGCCTTGTTAAGAACAGAGTGCTCTGGTGTGTTTCAAAATGTTTCCTTTTCCCATCCGCAGCCAGTAGCCCAGTATTTTCTCCAGCATTCACTGTGGGATCCTGGTCAAGCTCCTGGAGGTAAAACTCACAATCCTGGGGGGCCCCCTGTAGGTTGCCCTGGAGTTTTTAACTCTCAGAACTGTCCACGCTGAGCTTCCAGCAATTTGTTAATTACAGTTCGGGCTTTAGACCCCAGCACTGGCTCCTACAGCAATTTCCCTTCGTGAGTCTTTGCTCTGGTGAGACGTGACTGCCTGTTTTCACCTGTCTCGCCAACCTTGGGGACAATGGTTTGCCCTGTGTCCTTCCTTCTCTTATGGACCCAAGAAGAGTTTTTGACTTTTCAGCCTTTTCAGCTTTTCACTTGCAGTTAGGCTGGAGTGGTGACTTCCAAGCTCCTGACAATGCAGAATCAGCCCGGCATATGCCTTTTCATGTAACCTCAACATCCCTGTGTGTAGCATGGCAGATATCTTTGAGGTATCTGCTCAGCCCATGATCCCCATGTCTCTGGCTGCAGCTGATTGGATCAGAGGTAGACATTTGATATAAGGTGAGCCAATCAGATTTTCTGTCCTGGGAACTTAGCTTGAGACACAGAGACACTAGTGAATTGGATGATAATGCTGGAACTAAGAAGGATGTGTCCTTTGTAAGCTGTCCTCTGCAGTGGGTACTGGACTTCATGAGATCCCCTTGAATCTTTCCAACAAATTCCCTTTCTGATTTAGTTGGCCTAAGTAGGTTATTTACAGCGAATATGGTGGCCTTGACTACAACAATAAGTACTACAATTAACATTTTTTTAATGAAGAAACTGAGGTTCAGAGAAGTTAAAAAAAAAAAAAAAGCTTACCCAAGCTCAGTCTTAGGATGGCCTAGGTTATGTTGCAGTAACTAATAAGCCTGAAATCCTAGTAGCTTAGTACATCAAAGGTTCATTTCTATTTCACATCACAACCTAATGTAGACAGAGTGGTGGCTCAGACACTCAGGCTTTTGTTCTGTTGTAATACTGTCATTGAAACGCACGACGTTTAATGCATGGAAGAGAGTGGATGAAGGATTATTCATTGGGTTTTCAAACTAGAATTAGTATACATCATTTCCACCTACATTCCATTGGGAAAATCCTAATATACGTAGAGCTTAAGAAAGTCCAGACGTTTCTTAACATCTGATATAACTTGCTATAATCTTGGAATTCCAGTCCAGAAAGACCCAGGGTCAGCTAAGGGAGGAACTGTTTTTACACAGAGCCTAATAGAAAAGTGCTTGTTTGCAACAAATTGTATTTCCTAAATCTTGTTCTTATGATGAATCCTTTTCTTTATGGTAATTAAACCTTACAAATTATTATATTATGTTAATTCAATGAAGTGTTATGTTTTTGTAAAAAACTTATCACTGAGTAATAATATAAACGTTAATTTGTGCCTCAGATGCTTACACCCATGTACAGGAGGCCAAGAGGTCCTAGATGGGTACCACCAATAATATATCACTTCTCCAGTTCCCAGGAGGGCTTAAAAGCATTGCTCATGTTGATTCTGCACACCCAGACCTGAACAGACAACACACAGGAGAAGCGATTCATTAACTCTGAGTTTAGTGGCCAGACTGCCTGGGTTCGTATCCCAGCTCTGTAGCTCAAGGGCTGGTGACCTTGGGCAGATTACCTCACCTCTCGGTCCTCCATTTCATCAACTGCAAAATGGGTTATTCACAGTGCCCAATTCATAAGGTGGTTATGAAGATTAAATGAGTTATCTAATGTCATATGCATTAGCTGTTATTATTATTACTGTTATTTGGCACAAAGCAATGAAGACTTTTTTTTTTAGAAAAAGGAAGAATATGTTTATTTCTCCTCTATCCACTCAAAATATATCGTGACCATCTGTGGCATTACTGAGATAGCATTTTGGTTAGGCAGCATAAGGCATTACACAGCATTTGATGGTGAAAATATCCATACTTTTAATTTCTATGTCTAGGAATATCTGATGCACAGTCAGAATGGGGTAGCGCCCTGTGAGATCAAAGGTCCAGATAAAAGGCATTTCTATTTGGTGTGGGCAAGGCCAGCTCTTCATTTGGCAGCGTGCTTCTTATACAGCTCCAGGAACTCAGTCACGTCTTCAGGAGACCCCAAGATGATTGGCGCCCTCTGGTGGATGTCAGTGGGAACAATGTCCAATACAGCTTCCTTCCCAGTGGTAGCCAATCCTCCTGCCTTCTCCATGACATAGGCCATGGGGTTACATTCATACAATAGTCTCAACTGGAAAACAAGAGCAGCATTCTCAGACCAGAATAGATTACACAGAAAAGAGATCTGTTTCATAGAAAAATAGTGCAGAGCTGATCAAATTAACCGATACTTTCCCTTACTTTCCATCACAAGGTTGCATCTAAGACCAAATGGTTAATTTAACCATTTGGTTAAATTAAGCCATCCATCAAGAGCCAGCAATAGATTGCCTGATGCAAATGTGAGGCAGACCACCTGGGCTTAGGACCGAATGACATTTTGGCAGAACCGATGTTTCCCTTCTCTTTATAGCACGGAAACTGGACCTAATGAGTGATTCTGTGTGTGTTTTGGATGGAGCTTTGCCTATTCTATAAGCATTTAAAAGTCCATGGTAGTGTCTGGCTGCAGACATCTGGAAAGCAGACTGGCTCCTCCAAACAGTATAATATTGTTTGCAACTCTGTACACATTCTTTTTACAATTCTCCTAAGGCTTGAGGGTTGGGATTTAGTATGTTATACATCTTGGCATTTACTTTTAAATATTAACTTTTTTATTGTATGCATTTTCATGCAGTCTGCCTAGTGAGTAGACAGCTTTTTGCAGGTGTTTCCTGACTATTTCCATACAGGTGTCAGGGTCAGATTCGCAAAACTGAAAAAAAAGAAAAAGGAGGAACCTCAATATTTGTGTTAAGGAACAATTTTTTGAGGCATTAGAGAAAAGCGCTATAAAGCAGGCTAATCACAGGTTGGGATGCCCGAGGTAGGTGGCTATGGTAAGAGTGGGTGTTTTAATTGTTTTCAGTGAACTGGACGCCACATGCCATAAACAGAGATCTGAGCATATCTGAAATACATCCATTTCTAACTATGGGGATTATTCCTATTCTTTCTCTCACATTAAAAATAAAATAAAATAAGAAAAACCTGTCTGTCCTTTGGGAAAAACAAAGGGACAATACTTGAGAAGGAAACACACTGTCCCTCTGTGTCGAAGAAGAGTGGGTGTCCCTTCACCAGCATGAGCAAGCACAGCCCACCCCATGGCTTGTAAGAAGGTTGTGGGCATGAGACCAATGCATCAGTTACAGCTTACCTGAAAGCTCTAGGTGTCCCCAGAGATGCTTTCCTTCCCTAGAAAGGTAGCATTTTCTAAGCAGCAAATGTCAGCTCACTAGTCATTTCAATTTTATGCCTTTTGAAAACAATCAAAGAAAACCTCTTGTTTGGGATGCATATGTGATTTGCTGCCTTGGTAATGAGGCTGGACTGTTTCATTTCATTTTATGAATGGCATTCATTTTGCCCAAGCCAAACCATGTGTATCCACTGGAAGCAGGAAGCACTTTTAGTACCCTCTGACCATAGCATCATTACTTATCTTTAGCAGTGGAAGGGCTCTCAAGAGATCATTTTTAGCTGATATCGCCTGGCTTTAACCAGGACAGCCTTTAATCTAGAAAAGAATATGCCACAGACATCCTTGGCACCCCACTGCAGAGCATAACAGCTACCATGACCTTTCTTTCTTCCTCAGTCAAATCCCCCAGGCTGTAAATGAAATCCACTGCTTCTCAACCACTCTTCAGGGGATTTATTTACCTTTCCGTTGGGGCTTTTCTTGTTAGCTGGGTACAAAAAGATCCCTCCATAGACCAGGGTGCGGTGAACATCAGCCACCATGGAGCCCACGTACCTGGCACCGTAGGGGGCTGAGTTGTCCTACAAGGTTAAGACCAGCAATTGTTAGGGTTACAGAAGAGAGAGCTCTCTTCATGTCCTCTATGCTTATTTGATTCAACAATCAAACAGAGCACCATCAAGGTGTGTGTTTGGGGCTGTGCTAGGAAATGTGATGAAAATTCTGTCCCCAAGCAGCAGAAAATGGAATAATGGAGACAGCCTCTTACATCTTACAATAACCCAAATTACCTGAGGAGGCCCTAAGGAGGGTATGGTGGATTCAGGCTCTGGGGTGGGGCAGGCATTTAGCAGGACCCCGAAGGAGAAGAAAGATTTTGCAGAGCTAAGGAGAGGGGGCAAGGGTGGGGTTTTCATCTCTGCAGGAGCAAGAACTGCCCAGCCAAAGGTAGGGCAACTAGAGAAGCACATGCAGTCTGCCTTGGGCCCTGGGAGGAGCCTGGTGCAGCTGGGGGCAGGAAGGGATCTCTAGGGAAAGGTGGAAGGAGAGATCATAAGGCTGGAGAGAGAGGCTGGGGCCAGCTTGCAGGGCCCTGAATGCCAAACTAACAACATCTGGGCTTCTTCCTCAGAACACAGCAGACTTCAATGGCATTAAGCAAGAGTGAAACTGAGTGAGGCCCGGGCTCCCAGGCATGGAGGCCCTTTTGTCCCCCATTTCTTGTAGGCAAGACTCCAGCCTCCATGACCTTCCCTGAGTTCAAAGGGCAGATTTAAACAGTTGCTAATCAAGAGAGGAACGGTCAAGAAACCACCTGAGGCAAGATTAAAGGAACCAGAGAAGCTCAGTCAAGATTAGGAAACCACCTGAGATGAGATTAAGGTGGAGCAGGCCCTGCTCACACCCTGATCTTGTCAGAGACCCCAGCTCGAACCACTGTTATATAACCCTCATCAAATCCTCCCAGGGTGGGACATATAGTTTTCTTCCTTTCTTTTTCTTTCTTTTTTTTTAATAAAACTTAAAAAAAATATTTATTTATGCATTTATTTATTCTAGCTGCACCGGGTCTTAGTTGCGACATGCAGGATCTTCACTGTGGCATGCGGGATCTAGTTCCCCGACCAGGGATTGAACCCGGGCCCCCTGCATTGGAAGAGCAGAGTCTTACCCGCTGGACAACCAGGGAAGTCCCTGGGACACATAGTTTTCGAGGGCAGGAGCCCACTGTGTCCCCCTTTGCCTGGCAAAGCAATAAAGCTATCCTTTTCTACTTCACCCAAAACTCTGTCTCCGAGATTTGATTCGGCACCGGTGTGTACACAGAGGCCGAGCTTCCAGTAACAAGAGTAGGACAAGATTGGATATTCCTACATAGAACCATCTCTACAAACAGCCATTTCCTCTCTTCGTGTTCAGTGATCTGTAACCTCTTTAGAGAGATGCCATGATGGATGCTCTCAGTCTAGAGATGACTGATAGAAATCCTTCAGGTGCTACAGGGCCGGGGCCTGGGGTGCAAGAACCACGCTTCGTACCAACTGGGATCAGGGACCCCGGCAGTGAAGCAAGTTTTATTGCCATGACTTCATTCATCTGGCGGACTTTACAGTCCTGATTTTCTTCTGCCAAGAGAAAGTGGCAAAGGGGTTGCTGTCTCAGGGCAGAGGTTCCAGTCCCCAGCACAGTGGAATCCACCCACTTCTGTCCCTGCCGCCTTTCTCTCCAGGGTACATCATGAATCAACACATAACTCAGGGGCCCTCCCCCAACCCCGACCCCGCAGCCCTCACTTACCGGGGGGAACTTCTTCCTCTGGACATACTCCATGACAGCAGGGTGGAAGTCCTTGCTGTAGCCCTCATTGAGGCTGTAGATGCTCCCTTTCTTTTTGATCTTCACATCCCTGTCCACCAAAATGAACTCTCCAATGGCCTGTGAAACAGGAAGGAAAGGTGGAGCCGTGACATCTCCTTCAGGCCTGTGGGAGGGGGTGGCGTGAGGCCTGTGTCCTTCAGCACAAAGAGCTTGGTTTTTATTTTTTTTTGTTTTTTCAACTGAGGTATAATTGACATAGCATTATGTTAGTCTCAGGTGTATAACATAATGATTCAATATTTGTAACATTGTGAAATGATTACCAGCAGGGGAGTTTCTCCTTGGCCTGGGATACCCATGCCTTTGAAAAAAAAAAAAAAAAATTGGTGCAGACAGGAGGTAGGATCTCAGGAGAGATGGGCAGCTGAGTTACACCGAAGTGTTCATGGCTGCTCTTAGCTTTCCATTCTTTCGTTTCTATCTGGATGTCATTTTACCCAAGCACCGTGAGTTTCGAATCACAGCATATATAGCTTCTGGTGCCTTTGCTCACTGATCTACAGAGTGCTTCTCAGAACTCAGCCTTCCACAAAGTCCCAGTGCTAAGCTGATGCCTTTAAGGCTTAGGTTCTTCAAAGGAGATTCGAACTTTGGAGTAAGGTGTCACATAACTCCTATAGCTCTGGACTGAGGACTGTTTGGAGCTCCTACACGTCCCTGATAAGAGAGTGATTGAGGCTCCGCCCGTCTGGGTTGGGAGGTTGCTCCATGGAGACAAGAGTTAAGAAGGGAGGTCCCACCTTGGACACATCTCTCCCCAGCCACTTATTCCCGTAGCAAAGCTTGGTTCCTGCCAATATGGAGCATGTTGGAAGTAGAGAGGAAGTGGGGGAGGGAGAGAGGAGGGCAGGGGGTGAAAAGAGACTAGAATTAACAGTGGTCACTGAAAGGTATCATTGTGAGTGATTCTTTTCTTTTTTTCTTTTATGATTTTTTGGTAAAAGTCTGGAAAATGAAGCCATCACACAACAGGTGCTCATGAAGCCATGCTTTGCAGGCGCCCCGCCCTGGTATCTGGCCAGAGCATCCTAGCTGTGAAGGAGGTTAGTCTCTTGTACATGAGAAAGAGACTGAAAAGCTTTTCAAACCTTAAAGCCTGCTAGAAATGCAAATAAAGCTGTTGTGGTCTTCTTAGCAGAAACTGTCAGCCAAAATGAAAAGAAAGCACTAAGTTGACCCCCACCCTGCAGGCATTCATCAGATCTGGGAGGTCAGCCAGCAGGGGGTAGCGCAGCCTCCAAACACTGAGTGGCCATTAAGTGTGAGGAGGGCAAAAGACTATCAAACACACAGAAACTTACTCCCGGACACAAGGTCTGTAATCTGGAAATAAGAGATTTCATGTTTTCTACACATCCATCAACTGAAAGGTAACAGAGAAGTTACCAGAAGAATGTCTGGGGAAGCGGTAAACACCTGCTGAGAGGATAAATCCAAAACATCAGTGATTTCGGAAACTGTACCCTGGGCTCAGAGTGAACTTCGCTTAGGTTCTGCCACTACTTTACCCTGAAATCACCTCCTTTGGAGGCTTAAACTTGTGCTGTTTCCCTACCCTTGTTGATTTATTAAGCACGGGTGCTTCGAAGGAGGCAAAGTCCAGTTGTGCAAGCGTGCGGGGGACAAAGGCAGCCTACATTCTGATTTATCCCACCCACCACCCACGAACCTCGAGGCCCCACCACCAGCAACCCGCCCCTCACAGGATTCTAGCAGCTGATTGTACCTGGTGTTCGGTTTGTCAGCAAAAAGCACCAAATAAATAGTGCTTTTTATGTCTTTTATGCATAAAAATAATGCTTTTTATGCATTAATAGTGCATTAATGTCATCTGAGGACATTTCTAAAACTGAAAGGTATTTATAACCTCAATTCTTTTTCCCTTGGGACACTGGACCAAATGCATAATGAATGTGCCGACCTACGGAAGATGATTCTATGGAGTCCATTTCAATGGTGGGTTTAGTTATGCCAAATATGTAAAGAGATTTCTTTGCTCAATTTATCTGCTCTGTCGAAACTGTCATCTAACAGAATAAATAAAGAACTCCAATTAATACACATGTGGAAGAAATTATCCACAAATTAAAAATTGTTAATGAATATTTTTCATGGCAACTTGGGCTCCTCTCCATGAGGAATTTGTTTCGTTTTTTGTTTTCTGGCCGCACCACGTGGCTTGTGGGATCTTAGTCTTGTCAGGGACTGAACCTGGGCCCCAGCAGTGAAAGCGCCGAGTCCTAACCACTGGACCACCAGGGAACTCCCGAGGGAGTTTTTCTCTATAAGTTGGACAGACTAAGGAATTATCTTCATTTCCTTCTTTATTTTCACTTCCTTGAGTTCGTCAAAGGCTTTCAAAACCACAAGGGCTCACTGAAGGTTTGCGTGCACGTGCACATCAAATGAATTTCGGAGCTAATTTTGAAGAAATGAGGTGGTCCACTGCTTCAGCTGGGACACCCATTCACCTCAGGAAAATAAGCTAGTAATGGATAGCGTGGGTGGCAAACGGACCATCTATGGGCCCCATCTGGTCCACAAATGTGTTTTAGTTGGCTAGCACAGTGTTTTACACATCCAGAAACATTACATTTTCTAAAAATCCAGTGTTTCTTGAAACACTGGAAGCCTTGGCAAGACTGAGCCGCTATTCCCAAGGAGTAACAACTGCCAGACCTCCCCAGTTCCCCAATGCCCTGCCACTGCCCTGCCACCACCCTGACCATCCTTTCCCAGCACACTCCACTCATCTGTGTGGCCTGCTCAGCCCAGTGCGTATCTGAGTCAGCTGAGTCATGTCCACTCTAAAGAATTCATCGTGGAAGAAAGACTCCTTATGCTCTGGACAGACACCATTTCTCACCTCACTAGTCTTCTCACGATGGTCCCTCCATCTCCCTTCCGCCCTTCCCCAACCCATCATCTCTGCCCCTTCATGCGCCTCACCTTCCACCTCTAGGTACTGCCTCTCCCCCCACACACACACCATAAACACTCACTCACAGCCACCAGCGAAGCACCCAGCTTCCCCTGGGGTCTCTCACCGGGTCCAGCATGAAGCAGTTGACTCCATTCGCCATGGCCAGGACCAACATGGTGGCACTGCCATACAGTGCATAGCCAGCAGCCACCAGGTTCCGGCCGGGCTGCAGAGCATCCTTCTCGGAAGGGTCATCAGTTGAAATCTAGGACAAGAAAGAAAACAAAACACGTTTTTGTTGTGTTCTGTTTTGTGGTTCTTTTTTGCAGTTCATCCATTAGCAAGATGCGTTATCAAGGTGCTCTCGTAACGAAATAGGGCTTCTTCCTAGAGAGGCCTTCCTCCTCACATCAGTAATATCCTGATTATATTACCACAGCGGCCTTCCCACCAACCCCCAAATTTCCTGCATCTGGATCCTTCTTTCCAATCAGGGTCCTCCTCCAATTTTACTAATTTGATATTCTCTCATCTCTCCATTATCACTCTCAAAAAAAGAACATGCCTCCTTGTCAGCTCCTACTAATTTAATCTTATTACAGTCATCACTGTCTTTCCCCTGCCTACTCTATCTTTATTTAAACAAATTAAAACAGGGCTGCAGGGCTTCAAGTCTGGTAAGGAAATCAATTTCATGAGCTCCTGCCAGTTGAAGCACATACTCCAGTGAGCAGTGTGGTCCATACTCACACATCAAAGAAATTCTCAGAAATAGGGCAACTGAGAATCTCCAGAGTTGTTACAGTGTAGGGCAAATGCTTTCCCTTTTTTTGACCATGATTCACAGTAAAAAAATACATTTTGCATCACAAACCAGTACCAACACACATGCACCCGCACACACAACTACAAAAATTTAATAAAACAATACTTAGGGCTTCCCTGGTGGCGCAGTGGTTGAGAGTTCGCCTGCCGATGCAGGGGACACGGGTTCGTGCTCCGGTCCGGGAAGATCCCACATGCCGCGGAGCGGCTGGGCCCGTGAGCCATGGCCGCTGAGCCTGCGTGTCCGGAGCCTGTGCTCCACAACGGGAGAGGCCACAACAGTGAGAGGCCCGCGTATCACATACACACACACACACACACACACACACACACACACACACACACAAACAACAACAACAACAACTTACATTTAGAACATGACATGTACTCTAATCTTTTCTTTGTTTTTTATTAAAAACACAGCCCACTGGGTCGTGTGACTCAGTTTGTTCCCTAATACTAAGGAAAGGAAAAACTTAAGGGCATGGCTCCTAATCAATGATTACTAACTGATAATTACCTTCTTAACACTTGACAATTGGCTTCTATGATTCTCAAAACAGCCTCAAACAAATCTTTCAGCTTGAATATTCTCTATTTGAATTTAAACAGAAATGAAAATGGGCAGTTTCTGCCAATTTGATTTATTTGTTCCCCAACCGCAGATTCCAGGGGCTGAGAATAAGTAAGGGCATCTATCTATATCATGATACTAGAGATGGAGGTCATCTCAGCAAAAACATTCCTGGTATGGGACTTCCCTGGTGGTCCAGTGGGTAAGACTCCATGCTCCCAATACAGGAGATCTGGGTTTAGACCCCTGGTCAGGGAACTAGATCCCTCATGCATGCCACAACAAAGAGTTCGCATGCTGCAATTAATAGTCCACATGCCGCAGCTAAAGATCTCACGTGTCACAACTAAGACCCAGTGCAGCCTAAATAACTAAACAAATAAATATTTTAAAAAAGAAATACATTCCTGGTAATTTCTTCCTATAACTTTTGAAAGTGTGGTCCAGAGACCATGTACATCAGAATCACTTGAGATGCTTATTTAAAATGCAATTCTGGGGCTGCAGCCTTGACTTACTAAGTCAGACTTTCTAAGGTGGGCCCTGGGAATCTGTATTTTACCATGCACCATAGCTGACTCTTGCACTGAAGCTTAAGAACTACTCATGTAAAAGGAAATGTCAAAAGAGCCATTTCTCTCTTTTTTTCCCCTTGTCTCCAATCTTTGTGTTTAATAGTTTTCATCTAGGTGGTTGGTTGCTTGCTTGGCTGGTTGGGTTGGGTCAAGTTATTTAATTTAGTTTGGTTTGTATTCACAGGGTAGTGCTTTGCCGCTAAATACAGATTAAACACAGTATCAAAAATTTGAGTTGTTTCTCAGACTCCAAATTTTGCCAGTGTACAACCTTGAAAAAGGAACCAGCTTCCTTCAAAGCCAGTGACATAGTGGGAGGAAAACAGTCAAGCTCTAACCGCTTCCTCTGTCATAACTACTTAACACTGAAAGTGCAGCACAAAATAAGACAAAGACAACATTTAAATAAGTGAGTTGACTGGAAGCCCCTAGGCTTGGAGTAGTCAGTTCTCCAACAGGAAAAGTCCCCCAGGGATTCACCTCATCCAGAACCACCCATGTCTGTCTGTGGCACAAGGATGAACAGCCTTTCCCTGAAACACTGTCACCAAATAATCTCAGCCTTCAACTTCCTTGCATGGAATAAGAAACGGTAACATTATCTATGATCCATATACTCAAAAGAAAGACAAAATAATTCCATCTAGTCATTAATTTGGAGGAATACTTTTCTGCCCCGACCCCCTTTCTAATGCATGAATTCCCTCCTCCAAACCCTCAGCAATGAATGCCTTTGTTCCAAGGGAATCCACTACAGTCTCATGTGGATGCTCATGGACCAACGTGCATAAAGCACTTGACAAAATTAAAAAGCCTCTGGACCCTACCTTTACTTATCCCAGGCCACCACCTGCTGTAGGTGTTGCTCTGTTTTAATCCATGTCACTCCATATAGAGTATGAAAGACACCATGGATTCTGGAGACTTGAGGTGGTGCAGGAGAAAGTCAGGCAGAAGTGGGGTGGGGCTGTCATATCATCAGATGGTCTTCCTCAGAGCGGCAGCCAAACCCTCCCTAGAAGGTCTCATAGGGCATATGGCAGAGTCTCCAGTAACTCAGCCAATATTGTTCACCTACTATTGTACCAGGCTGCCTAGCAGACAAAAAAATATATAAGAGAAGGTCCCTGCTCTCAAGGCATTTATAATCTGCAGTGAACATCCATTGACTTTGCCTGGCCAGCACCCATCACCCTTCTGCTGATAATTGCACCTTAACCTTCCTCAAAATACTACCCCCCTGGCCCTCAGCTCCAGGAGTGAGCACATGACCCTGGTGTGGCCAATCAGATCACTGCATGCCTCAGGCCACAGTGATTGGTTGAGAGATGGAGACATGACCTAAGCCAAGACAATCGGGGCCAATGAGATGATATTCTTGTTGGAATTGTTGGAAAAGAGGTTTGCATCTTCTGTTTGAGTTGCTGAAAGGATTGGATGTGGGCCCAGACCTACTGGGAGCCATTTTGCCACCAGAGAGGAGGAAGCAATAGAGATGGAGAGGAAGTGTGTCCTGTTTATGTCGTCTGAGTCCTTGAATGTAGCTGTATTACCCACTGGACTTTCTAGTTACATGAACCAATAATTCTCTTTTCCTTTCCTCCCTCCTTTCTTTCCTCCCTCCCTCCCTCCTTTCCTTCCTCAAGCTAGTTTGAGTTGTGATACTCTCTGTTGAATCTTAATACACAAAACACGACAAGTAATATTAATAGCTACCATTTATACAGCACTTTTTATGTGCCAGGCACTATTTTCATTGCCGTTATGCTTAATTTTCAGTATCTCCCCTTTATGGATAAGGAAACAAGAGGTTACCTTGCCCAAGGTCCCACAGAGCTAGGTCCCACATTCCATATGGCTATTACATCTCCCTGTGCCCAGTTAAGGGAAGTGAATTGGATTCTGAAGCTGCTAGAGCTCTTTTGAAACTCTGCTTTTAGTCGTGGGGACTGGATATTTTTAAAGGGTGTTGAAAATTAGAATGGTATCCAATAGAGGGTGACCACACTAGAGAGGTCGAAAAGCCATCTCACATGAAAGATATTCAACTTGAAGAAGATTTAAAAGAAGGGGAGGGGAGGGAAAAAAGCCATTTCCAAGCATGTAAAAGAGTCTTATTTTCTGATGCTCCAAAAGGCCATATGAGCAACAGGGAGATAGATTTTGACCCAATATTTGGACAAACACTCTAGAATTCTACCTTTTCTGAATGTCTCCAGCCAGAGGCGGGGTGACCCTTCCGGAGGTTCTGTGGCAGGAACTTCGTAGAAACAGTGGACCACAGGCCCTAAGAGATCCCTTTGGAGCCTATTTCCAGGCACCATGTGGGCAAGACCAGATCACTGTTTCCGAGTTCCAGTTACCAACTAATGTTATGCCACTGAGCGGGTGCACCAGGGAGCTGAATTCCAGCCCAGATCCAGCTCTACAGAAAGCAGAAAAGGTCTCCTTTAAAGCATCAGACGGTCAATATTTATGACCCATAAATCCTCAAACAATCAATAAGGCTTTTGAAAACTGAAGCGACTTAAAGGGAATGTGACACTCATCACCTCTTTCGGTCTTTTAAGAGAGTCACTTCAGGTTTATTGAGAAGAGTGTGGAGACTCATTGTTGAGTTGTTCTAGCATTTGTTAATTCCAGTTGCTGTTGCAGGCTGTTTTGATTTTTTTTAGTTGATAGCCAGTGTCAGTTTTCTAGGGTTTTTTTTTCCTTAAAAAGAGTCTTTATTTGGGGGGTTAAGGTGGAAACCGGGGCTGGCAAACATTAGTGTTGCTTTAGCTTTGATTGAGTCATTACCAGAAGTCTTCCTCTACATGAAGAATTTTGCTGCAAACTTTTCTTGCTATACTATATAGATCTGATAACTTGCAGGTAAAATTACATGCCTCCATGTCTATAACAAGAATGGGATGTTTCATGGTATGACTTGGAAAACAGATTAATTACTGCCTTTGTCTTTCTGGTATGAGTATTAGAACTTTCAGTTACTCAGATTGATCTGCCTCCCGGCCAAGACAAACGCAAAATACATTTCAATGAGGAAAGAGAACTGTCCCATGGTGGTCCTACTTCCCATGTTTGAAAGGAGATTATGTGCAATAGTAGACAACAAGTCACTTTGAAAAACAAAGCACAAATTGCGGTCTCACTTCTTAAAAGTTATGGCCTCTGTATCCCAGAATACGAAAGTTGGAAAGGGCTCAGCCTCAAAGGCATCTGTGAGGTCTTATTTCTAAAATAAACAAGAAGGCTGAAGCCAAGATGACATATTTTAGATTTCATCATTTTTTATGATGGGCCCACGGCTATTCATTCTATTTTTCACTTGTATATATTTGGATGCACTTCCACCAAACCGCCCCCCTCCACCCACAAACACACACACACACTTAAAGTAAGAGAAGGGAAGAGAGACTTTTGAGGTAGAGTTACCTGCTCAGGTCACCCAAGTAGAAAAGACCCAGGGCAGGAGCCTGGATCCCACACTGTACCAGTGTGCTTTCTATAATTTATAGCAGAGTCAGCAAACTCTTTCCATAAACCAACAGATAGTAAATATTCTAGGCTCTACTGTCACACAGTCTTTATCAAAATCACTTAACCCTGCCTGTGCAGTGCAAAATCAGCCAAAGGCAACATAGAAAACAAGTGAGCTGACCATATGGCATTAAAACTTTATGGACAGTGAAAATTAAATTTCATATAAATATCACGGGTCATGAAATATTATTCTTTAGATTTTCTTTTTAGCCATTCAAAAATTCAGAAGAGTTATTTTTTGCTCACAGGCCATAACAATCAGGCAATGGGCTGGATTTGGCCCGGGGAGACCATAGTTTGCAGACCCCTGATTTAGAGGATTTAAAGGACAATTTTGATATAAGTACTCTCTATCGTTGTCACACTCTCACAATTTTCAGTCACATAGTTACATCATTGCAGCTACCCTACACTGTCTCTTTTGTTTTTAATTTTATTTTCTGTCACAAAAGAAAGCAAGGTACAGTTAAAAGAGTGAAATATCTTTCTCTTCCCACCCACCTTTTACTACATTTTCTTTTAACAACCTAATAGATTTTCACTCTGCAGTTAAGGCTGGAAAAAGTCAGAACTTGACATATAAACCTATTTCAAGCCTCACAAGGTTTCATGATCTACATTCTGGCTGTGCCACCAATAGTGAAACAGGACTGGATGTTCAACCTTAACTCTCCTTTTGGTCCCAAACCAGGAGCTTGATCCATTGCATTTTACCTTTCTGTAGATGCCAAAGATGGTTCCAATGGATATAAGGCAGTCGATGTTGGAAGATCCATCAAGAGGATCAAAACAGACCACATATTTACCCTGAGCAAAAAAAAAGAAAACACAACTTTACATTTTAAATGAACACATTGGGACTTCCCTTGTGGCGCAGTGGTTAAGAATCCGCCTGCCAATGCAGGGGACATGGGTTTGATCCCCGGTCCAGGAAGATCCCACATGCCATGGAGCAACTAAGCCCGTGCACCACAACTACTAAGCCTGCATGCTGCAACTACTGAAGCCCGCGCACCTAGAGCCCATGCTCCGCAACAAGCAAAGCCACCGCAATGAGAAGCCTGTGCACTGCAACAAAGAGCAGCCACTGCTCGCTGCAATTAGAGAAAGCCTGCGCACAGCAACAAAGACCCAATGCAGCCAAAAAGAAAAAAAAAACAAACACATTGTAACGAAATAAAGAGTATACACTAAGGGGTTAAAAGAGGGAATCTAGGCGAAAATTCAAGAAATGTGTCTTATTTATACTCTGTCAGGGAAGGTATGAGGTGGTATACAGAGTGAAAATAACAACAACAAATATATATCAAAAGATCATTAGGCAGAGAAAACACAACTTAGAATAGGAGTCATAGATATAGATAAAGGTGACGAATACAGATAATTAAGTAATAATTTCCTATATCATTGATTTGAATGAATCATAATTTTGGTTTGAGTTTCCTGGCAGTCAAAGGAAGAAGAGAAACAAAACTTTATTCATAAGGGCAAAACATAATATCTTAGGTGAAGCAAAGACAACATTAAGATCTCTAAGAAAATTACCATGCAGTTCTTATAGATGACACTTGGGGTTACAGTGCACAGAGTTCTCAACCATATCCCTACTGTAATTCCCAAAGGAAATAACCCTCAGCTGTTGTAGGACTACTAAAGACTCATTCTTTGGACAGGATTTTCAGGGGTATGCGAGAGCTGCCTGGAGTCAGCTCTCAAGGGCCAATGGTGCACATCTCTTCCCAACTCTGTTTTCAGTGATGTCGTGTTGGTAGCCTAAAATCAACTCTGGGGGACCATTTGCACAGTTGAAAGTGGCAAGCGCTACAAATCAGAGGGGTTTTTTTCTAACAGAGAGCCAGTTTACCAGCACACTACTGGAGATTTTCCACCTCCAAATTAGCCACTTTAAGAGGTGGTTTATAAATTTCTGCATCAAATTAAGGCAATTCTTTGATTCCCTGACCTCTTGCTCTTAACAAATCACCTTGGTTGATGCAGGAGAAACTGTCATCAGGAAAACAGGAACACGCTTACCACGAAGGCACACTGTAGTCAGAGGAGTTGGGCAGACCAATAGAGAATACTAAAAACAAATTCAATCCACATGCCTAAAACTGCCAAGTACCTTCAGAAGCCCAGCAGAGAACAACATGAACTTTGAATCTGACACGTAGTGTATTTTAAGAATGATGTAAAACAAGTTAATCAGATGTGGCTCCCCATCCCTCTTATAAAGGTCAGACTGGATATCAGGCAGTCTCTTTAAATTCATCTTCTGACTGATTTTTTTCTCATCCTACTCCTTCATGTCCCCAGTTCATCTCAAACAGGGAAAGATAGTAACCCATCTGAAATGGGTTTTTTTGTTGTTATTATCATTACATGATTTTCGTTGTTCAGTGAAAGCTGGATATACTCTTTCATTCACTTTTTCAACAATAATTTATTGTTGATCCCCTACAATGTTGTGCTAGAGGCTGGGATACAGAGAAAAATATAATTCATTCTCTACCCTCAAGAAGCAACCAGACCATAATTGAGCAGGACCCTACAGGGCTTTCTTAAGACAGATTCAGGAACCTTTAGTTCCTCTTCATGGGGTATATATAATATTCTGAGCCATATCCTTTAAGCTGTTTTGCAGATACTGAATCCCCCACAGGTGGAAGAAGTTAACTACATGATGACCAGACTAGAAATGACAAAAGATCCTCCATCTTACACAGTTCTTTTTAAGAACTGGCCTCAAGGAGATGGGAAAAACTGACCCTGGAGTTGAAGATTAGCTGTACTTAAAACAATCAAGATGACACTGATCAGACCACCACATGGCCAATTTCAAGATGATTATCAGAGCTAACTGTGCTGTTCTGCATGTAGCCCCCTCCCTCTGCTTATACACCCCTGAAACTCCCCTTTAAAAACTCTTGCCCCCAGATGGGCAACAGGGAGTTGGTTCTTTGGGACGTGAGTCCACCTTCTCCCCAGGATTGCTGGCTTCCTCAATAAGGCTATCTTTCCTTTTACCCAACACCTGTCTCTCAGTATTGGATTCTTGAGCATCCTGAGTTTGGTAACAAGATTAATAGGATTCCAATGGATTCCAATGCATGAATCACTGATATGAACAGCTTAGATTGGCAGGAAGGTTGGTTATGAAGGTTGGGAATTGGGTGGATGGAAGGACGTAGTTAACAGAGCCAGACTTTGAAGAGCCTTGAACATGACAATAAAAAGTTAGAAGTGGAGATGAGTATGAGTATATTTGAGTCTCTCCCATGTACGAGCATGCAGGAGAGATGATAACGGCATGGACTGTGGTGGAAGTGTAGATAGGAGAGGACAGTTTGAGATATGGCAGTGAAGTGGAATCTGTGAAATGATGACTGATGGTTCAGGAGGGATCTAGGCTGTGTCTTAGGAATCCAGCTTGGCTGAACAAGTGGAGTTATTTATGAAGCCAGAAAGAAAAATGATTACATTAAAATCCTCAATAGTGTAGGAGCAGACCCACCCTTTTCTCAGGTTCTACTATTATGGCGTGTTTATCTTCTTCCGACACAAGAACACAGGTAGCAAAAGATGACTTTAACACATTAATAACCAGGTCATTGGAGAGGACATCCAACTTCTTCACTTGATCACCTGTCACGTTGGTAGAGCCAGCAATTCCATAGCTACAGGGAAGAAAAGATACAAAAATATAAGCCATGACCACCAGAATATGTCAATGCATCAATAAACTCACTCAAAGAGGGCATTTGGTAAGATTTAGAAGAAAGGAAAGAAGACACATGATTTGGGAGCAATAGAATGAGAAAGATGGTCATCCATCTGGATTGGCCCCTGGAGGGAAGGAGATATTGTCATTCACCTGTCCAGTGCCTATCATGGTGCCCAGCACACCTCTGTGATTAAATCGATGTTTCTCAAGTTTTTTTTTCATTATGGCCCCTAAGGAGGTTTTTTTTCCCTAACACACTCCCCCATGAAATTTTAATATTGCAGATAAAGTCTGTATCTGTTTATTCACTGTATGTACATATATTTCACACCCAAAAAGATTGATTTTTTTTCACCTGCCCCAAGAACCAATTTTCACTCCCGAATGCATGAGCTAATGCATAATGAACCGGTTGACAGACATAGCAAGCAAGGAAACCCTCTGGGTGGGAAGGAGCCTGAGAGGGAAACTAAGCCAAGGGATCTATGGTTTTATAGCTGATGAGACCCCAAAAGAAAAGTAATATCTACAGATCCCACTACCCCATTTTATAGAGGAGGACACTCACTCCAAGACACCAATGGGCTTCTCTAAACTGGAGCAGCAGAGCCGAGGTGAGAAGCTCACTTTGACTTCCAAGCCAGGCCTCTCCTAATGGCACCTCACTGCCTCTGGCAGGAGTCCTAGGGGCTGAAGGGATTGGGAAGTCTGGAGTCCTTACTTTATTTTCAAGGTATCTGCAAGTCAGTAATTGTGGAGCTTCCAGAATCCAAGTGGCTGGTCCAAAATGGAGCCTAGTTTGTTAGAATGAAGGAAGAGGAAGGTTGTCATAGCCTGGGGTTGAGTAGGAACACTGAAAGGAGGGGAAATGTTTTAGAAGAAAGATGCACTGAACAAGATAAGAGACTGGATGTGGGAAGGGAAAGAGTAGGAGCATTGAAGATACCACCAAACAGCTGAGAATGGGAGAGAAGGGGTACCACGGCGCCCTTGGCTGAGATTGCTGGGAGCACTTGCCTGGGGACTGATTGTCACGGCATTCACTGCTCAACTCCTGAAAATGCATTTTCTCTAAACATAACTTGCATGTCTCTTGCTGGACAAAACTGAGCCAACAGCAGAAACTGTCTGAACCCAAATGGTTCACCTGGCCTGACTCTCCAGGAGGTAACTCCAGTTATCATCAAGCCCATTCTCCAGTGTTGCCTCTTTCAGCATTGTTCCCTCGCCCACCTGGAAAACAGCGTCTTGTCCCTCTAGCCCTCCTCCCACTTCTTTTCATCATGTCACTCCTATTTCATGAGTAAAAGACCAAGGGATCTATCAGACTTGCAGCTGGGGTTTCGCTTCTCTTTCCACATAGTCTCTTTCTCACTTCAATTGTGAGGCCGACACTGATGAAGAAAGAAGGCAGCCAAATTCTGGATGGAACTAGGGCTTAGCAGGGGCCAACAACTCAATGGCCTACATCTTCCTCAATGGCCCTGCTGGAACCAATTGGCTCTCTTTCCTAGCCTGACACTTCCACCATTAAAGTCACTACTAATTCAGGAGGGTGAATAACGCTGATGGAAAAGAACATGGGCTTCATGGCAGAGACCTGGCTCAGCCCTCAGCTCTGCAAGTCCCCTGCTCTCTCTGAGTCCTCCTTTTCACTCGTGACCATGGAGGGTAATGATGCTTCGTGGGGCTGTTGGAGGATTATACACTTATCACACATACACAAAGGGTTTAGCACAGCCCTTCACACTTCATGTTAAGTTCCTTGTTTGCTCTATAAAGGGAGCACTCATTAGGGATCTGCAATACTGTGGGAGGGGAGGGGGCTCTCAAGATCCCCCAGGCTTCATCATCTTCGTGTTGGCATGGTTGTTTAATCTGTACTTCCACGAGGATGAGGACAGAGGGTATGTTTTCCCCCACTGTGTCCCAACTTCCAGCACACAGTAGTCCCTCTAGCAATACTTGCTGAAAAGCATCCGCTGAAGATAAGAGAAACCCAGGCCTGCAGGAATAAGTATAGGAGCGGTAGACTTCAAGGTCATTCCACACCTTAAGAGTGTGGAGGAAGCCACTGGCACAGTCCCCAGAGGGACCGGCCTATGGGGACAGTTCCAGGGAGGCCTGGGAGGCTGGGACAGGTGGACAAAGCACTGAGGCAGACATGGGAAAAGCCTACTTTACACTTTGCTCTGGGTATCTGGCTCAGCGAGATAGGTGAAGAACAGTCAGGCCTCAGTTCCTCTTACTCAAAAGCTTCCTAGAGGCCTGTGTGAGTGATCATTTATTCCACAAATATCTATTGTCCCCACTGTGCTGAGTGCTGGGGTTACAGTGCTGAGCGAGATGGATGAGATCCCTGCCCTCATGGAGCTTATATTCTAGTGAGTGAGGCAAACAAGAAACAAGCAAGTGCTTTTGAATGAATAAGATAATGTTGGATAGTGACGGGTGCTCTAATAAAATGAAACAAGATGCTGGGGGATGGCAGGGTAAGGGGTTTAGATGGTCAAGGAAGGTCTCACTGCAAAGTAGCAGTTCCAGCTGAAGGATACTTTGAATGTTTTTCAAACGAAAATGAAGCTATAACAAAACCCTAAAAGAGCCCAAATGAGCCAGCCAGTAATGATTCCAAAGAACAGTTCCGGGTCAGTAATTTATCCAAAGGAACAGGGAGTTTGTTTTTCACATATTTCCAAATGGGAGGAGTTACTCTGTGCACATTTATATAAGTAACTTTTTAAACCTCAAAGTCTTTTTCCCATGCGGTGAGCTACAAGAGGTTACAGGCAGCGTCAGGGCAGCTGGATTGTCTAGCCAAGACCACCAGCCAGGTTCCTCACTGCTGTTCCAGGGTTCTGAGGTGGATCCTGCCCTTGGGTCACCACCTGTCCACGGGGAGTCGGGAGGGGCCATATAACAGCTGCAGGATGAACACTGTAGGGGACACTCACCACACCAGAACTGAAATGGCCATCTTCATGGCCAAACCATGCAGACCACTGGGATGGCTCTACCTCCCTGCCTGGTTGGGTGGTCACCCCTCCTTGCTCCTCTTTACTCCCATGGAGGGTCCCTCCTCTGTTCTAACCAGAAGGACCTTTCCCCATCTATCCTCCAGTTGCTTGTGAAGCATAAAAAACATGGAGATAGATGATTCTGGGACCCTCAAACTCAAAATTCAGGCACTTTATAACTCTTCTAGGTCATCTTCTGGGAGGGTTTCCCTTGGTGAGACCTTGTGTTAGGAAAGTCTTCGAGAAGGCCCAGGAAAGTGATTCTAAGGTAGAAACAGGATTCAGGAGAATGAATTCCCAGCTTGCCATGTCAATAGTGACAATATCTGAGTCTATACCCAATCACCTCAGATTCTGTACGTTGCACCTTAGCGCAGGAAGTTAGCCATGACACGAGGAGTTTCTCACACGGCCCTGTGTCATCCTGCCCAGGGATGATAAGTCAGGACTAGGCAAACGCTCAGTCAGGCTTCTCCCAAGATGCCTCAGGAGGGGCCCCCAGAAGGGAAGCAAGACCCCCGAGGGAACACATTCCACGGATCACTGAAAAGCCGGAAGCAGGAAAGGCTTCTACAACTTTGACAGAAGAAAAAGCCCTAAGGAAATCCTCAAGGAACTAATTAGCCAAAGAGCACATAGAGTTTATTTTCTTCATAAGTTTTCAGAAAATCCCTTAGAAACAATACTCTTCTGCATTCTGATCAGTCGTCATTCCATCAAAGGCCCCAAAGGATAGAAGAGCCTTTACTGTATAACCCGATGGCCACGTGCGGGAGCAGTGGGGAAAGGCAGCATCATCACGCGCTTTCCTCCATGGGCTGGGACTCTAGACCCCGGGAGTTCAAATCCCAGCTCCGCCACGTGTTAACCAACCCTGTGCAAATCTCTTAGCTTCTCTGATCTTTGGTAAAATGGGAATTTAGTGCATCTATGTCATAGTACGTAGAGAGGGGGAGTAAATGAGTTGACATAGGTAAAGGGCTTAGAACAGAGACTGGCACCAAGGTAGTGAACAAGAAATGGTATCATTCTCTTCCCATCCCTAACTCCCCTCAGCAGTAATACAACCATGCTGAGAAGCAAGGTGGGTCCTGACAAGAACACAGCACCAGGGACCTGGGTTCAAATTCTGCCTTTCCTCTTACTGATTATATGACTTCCATCAAATTGTCTCAGCTCCCTGATTGTTTCCAGGCTTTGTAAGGGTGAGGGCTAACCCACGTGATGCACCTGATTCATAGCGGCCAATGGCAGCCATCATTGTTCTTAATGGAGCCCACAGATTGGTTGTACAGGTTGGTTGACGAAGGGGAGGGGAAATGACTTCTAAACCAGTTTTTCAGGCAGCTCCTGGGAAGACAGGCAATGTAGAACAGTGTCACAGGTAACTAACTGACAAGAAAAGAAAGTGCTCGAAGTTCACATTTGACTGAAGTCTCCCTGGGAATATTATTTCATTTGAGATGCTTATGATATGTCACTTCAATTTTATTCATATTAGTTGGCCCTGCAGCCCAAGTTGTTCAGGGCAGCACAGCATCCTGTGGTTTATGCTGTCAGGGTTTATGTCCCTGTGCCTGTTTGTTTTTATACCCCCAGAGACACAAAATTTCTCTTTCTGGAGTTTGGGGAAAAAAATCAATTTGAGAAGCTGCTGTCTGTAATATCTCTTCTTTTTGTTTTTTGTTTTTTTTGGCCACACCACAGGGCGAGTATTGTAATATCTCCTTTTATGCTTACTATAAAAACCTCACTGAAAATTTGAAACAACTGTTAGGTCATTTTAATTCATATGATGGGAAACTCTTTAGAAGGATAGGTTAATTTAGCCAGTATTTTTAAATCCTTAGATATTTGGACTAAATATTAGCATGGTTTTTCAAATTTGCATATGGTTTCTACAGCCATTTCACAGCCATAAAGTCTGCAATTAATGATGGTCAGGAGAAAGGCTTCTTTAACATTTCTGAAGCAGATCCCTAGACACAAGGACCGGAGCCAGGGCCACACTTAGGGAAGAACTTTCGATGACTTCCTTGATTTGCTAACTAACTAGACCTTTTCCTTCTGATGTCAGCATGGCAGTGTAAAGCAGGCCGCCCTTTAGATAGCATGCACAAGAGCCAAGAGGAAGAGCTCATTTTTAGAAGAAAAAGGAAGGCAGGTTATTATTTAATCCTTATCACTGAAGTCGAAGGTAACATGACTTGTTATTGATTGATTCTGAAGTAAATGACCAACCATTCACCCAGCCCAGAACATCCAAAGGTCAGATGAGAAATACAGGCCGCCCTCGGTATCCTGGGGTTCTGCATCTGCGAATTTCCACCCGTAGTTAGTTGAATCCAAGATCACACAGGGCGGACTGTACTCAGCCATTTTACCTAAAGGACTTAAGCATTCGCGGATTTTGGTATCTGCTGGGTGTTCTGGAACCAATCCCTGGTGGATACCTAGGGACAACTATACATTGAAGAAGAGGTGTCAACCAGAGCAGCTTCAAAGGCCACAAACCCCAAGGTTGGCTTGAGTTCATGCCAGCCCAAAATGAGCAAATAGGATGGTATGTGGCTGGCTATGCTTCTGGTGTGGAAAGGAAGTTACGATTCCGTTTTGGTAATATGGAGATGATAATACAAGAAATATAAGATACATATGATAAAATTTCCAGAAATTTAAGATTGTAAACTCTGCAAACTTGAAGATAAGCTCAGGTATGTGTTAACTGACCTGTAATTCCAAAATTAAAACTAAAGTTATTTATTATTTTCTTCCACCAAACAACAGAAGTGACCTCACATTTACAAGAAAGTTTTCTTGATGTCACGTGAGCATGATGGGAAGTTTCCGGTAACCAATCTGAGGGAGCAAAGTCATCTTAATATATAATATTCTAGCCTGGAATATATACCTGTTGAAATGCATGTGGGCAACTACTAAGGAATGAAAAGCAGAATATAGAGCTATCTGTTTTCTAGAAACAAAAAACTTCAACTTAGGAAAACAATGAGGACAGTATCAATTTAATGAACTCAGTTCCTCCGCATACAACTCTTTGAGGATTAAAAAAACAGTTGTCTCCATCTTACAAGTGGGGAAGCTGAGGCTCAGAGATGTTACTCCAATTGCCTAAATCCTCACAGAAGTTAAATAGCAGAGGCAGGAATTTGAGCCCAGCTCCACCTCTCTCCAAAATGTGCTCTTAAAGCCTTGCATGTTCCTGTTCTGCTAAACCGGGTCCTAATTTTCTTCCTCTTCCTCTTGCCTGAGGGGTGGATGTGCCAAAATCCAGTGGCCTAATCTTTAGTCAGTTCTTCACACCCAAATTCCAGACTGTCGCAACTAACTGCAGCCTGGGCAACATCTCCAGCTGTATGGCCCTCTAACACCTCAAGTTCCACATCACCAAAATGTCAGCATCATCTTCCTACCCTTCTCCAGCCTCTAAAACTCAGCTCCTCCTTTGGAATTCTGGGTTTTGAGGTTTTTTTTTTTTGTTTTTTCGTTTTTGTTTGTTTTTGTTTGTAATGGCACAGCCCTGCTCTCGGGGTTCTTTGAGAACCTCCCTTGCTGTCCTTCTCCCCCATCCCCACCCAGACTTCTCCCAGATCCTCCCCCTCCTCCCCTCTAATCCCCTAGCTCTGAATGCTGCTTTCCTCACCTCTCCCCTCTTCAGTTGGTGTTCCACATGTCTTAGCTTTCTCTCTTTTAACTCTATACTTCCAGCCATACCTGCCCCAGATGAATCTCCATTCATTCCACTGCCCCACTCAAAAACCTGTACCTCTCCCCTTTGCTTATGCCCCCAAATATAAAGTATTCACCCTTGCCATTTGATGTTCCCCCAATGCACCCACAATTTAACATCCGCAAATGCCCCACCACTACATTACTTGAAGTAGTCCAGGCTTCAGTCAAACTGAATGAGCAACTTTTCCAGAAACATCTTCCTACTTTGTACATTTCCTTACACGATGGCCCAGCCTAAAATGCTCTCCAGCCATCAAGCCTATGACCATCTTTTCCTGACCATTGCAAATGCCTATCTTGATACTCCACAGTTCTCTGCATCCACATCATATTTTTGGTACCTCTAGGAAAGTATCTTTCAGATCTCTATTGTTTTATAATTCTATACTTGTAATATTTTTCCTACAGCATAAGCTCTGTATCATTCTCATCTCTCAGTCTCTTCTAGAACTAGAGAGAGAGAGAGAGAGAGAGAGAGAGAGAGAGAGAGCTCTCCAGGCTCTACGTTTAAACTCCTGATCTGTCCCTGATGAGGAGTCATGGATGGCTGAGCTCCATAAACTGGTTCCGCAAGGTT
The DNA here is from genome assembly GCF_002837175.3 of Physeter macrocephalus. Taxonomy (NCBI): domain Eukaryota; kingdom Metazoa; phylum Chordata; class Mammalia; order Artiodactyla; family Physeteridae; genus Physeter; species Physeter macrocephalus. The sequence goes on from NC_041222.1 coordinate 79,517,579, forward strand.
CCTGCAATCTGCCATCATCTTGTCCCTCTGGCTAGATGCCCTTCTAGGGCAAGTCATCAGCACTAACAAGTTATTTGCAGGCATGCTGGCCTTTTCATCCAGGATATGGAAGTCATGAGTATAATCTGGAGGCCTAGGTTGAGATCTTGTCTTATTGCCCCCTGCTCAACTACATGTGATACTGAGACAGTCAAATTGATTTTCCCACAGGAGTACTTAATGTCCAGGTTCTAGTGCTCCTCTGTCAGCCACCCACATGGCCATGCATCAACACCCATTTCACAGGTACAATGCTGTGTGAAATAGTCAAAGACCAGTGGCATGCCCAAACATGTGGGAAATGTCAAATAGCTCTTGATATGTCCATGCAGTGGAACACAATGCAGCAATTAAAAACGAGGAGGTGGATTTACATGTCCTAACATTGAAGGATGTTGAATATATATATTGTTGAATAATGAAAGCAAACTGCAGAAGAATATGTAAAGTGTGATTCCATTTTGTTTGCTACTTACAAAGAGTCATATGGAAATATGTATCCATGTATAAATTTATATTAATATAAAGAAGTATCTAGTATAACTGACTCACTTTGCTGTACACCCAAAAACTAACACAACATTGTAAATCAACTATACTCCAATTTTTTAAAAAGACATTAAAAAAAAAAAGAAAAAGAAGTATCGGGCTTCCCTGGTGGCACAGTGGTTGAGTGTCCGCCTGCTGATGCAGGGGACACGGGTTCCTGCCCTGGTCC